>NC_091218.1:14590437-14685437 GCF_040958095.1 Procambarus clarkii | reverse complement strand
ATGAGAATAAGGAACGAGTGGTTAAGTGATTTTCATGCATTGAGACCGATTCTTATTCATGAAACGACTCTTCTCTCTCCTAATAAAAGTTCAGGTAAACAGTTTCATCATAAGCCGTTAACTAGTCAGATTCATGCAGGAGAAATGGTCTTTACTTTGTGCAGTAATTTAATCTTAACTCAATGCAGTAATTGATTGCTTCCAGTGTGATTCGATCACGCCCGCCCTGAGCCGTAATATTGATCCAAATCCAAATTTTATATAAGTTTATAACTTTATATAAGTATATAATTTTATATAAGTATATCATTTCATATAAGTAAATAACTTTATATAAGCATATAATTTTATATAAGTATATAATATTATTTTATACTAATAATCAGCATTAAACAAGTGTTCATACATTTCACCATATGAACAGTTTGCATTTCAACTTTTCTTGCAGGTAATGACTCTGAAAGCAGTCCCTCCTTCTGGAAAATATCCATACCACCTTCGTATGTAGAAGAAAACTTTCTGCACTTCAGGAAGACAATAGACACACTCCCCATCAGGATATAAATACATCTACTTTCATACACCCAAAAAATACACCCCTGTTTCTCATCAGCCAGTATACACCCCTGTTTCTCATCAGCCACTATACACCCCTGTTTCTCATCAGCCACTATACACCCCTGTTTCTCATCAGCCAGTATACACACCTGTTTCTCATCAGCCAGTATACACACCTGTTTCTCATCAGCCAGTATACACACCTGTTTCTCATCAGGCAGAACACATCCTTGTTTCACATCAGGAAGAACACACCTTTGTTTCTCACCAGGCAGAACACATCCTTGTTTCACATCAGGAAGAACACACCCTTGTTTCTCACCAGGCAGAACACACACCTATTTTTAATCAGAAAGAACACCCCTGTTTCTCATCAGAAAGAACAAACACTCTCCTCTTCAGCTTCCAAACTTAAGATAAAAAACTAGTACTTCCTCACTCTCCGTTCTCACTGCTGAGACTTGGTCCAGCTTTCTATCGCATTAGAAATATAATTTAGATGTAGTCATAGCCCTGAGTGAAAATAAACTCTGTGTATATACACCGAGAAGTGTAATACACTTCTCAGTCTATATATCCCTGTTGTTCCGCCTCCACGTTGAACCTTAAGGTTCACGTGACTTAAGACTTGTGCTTCCTCTTCTGTGAGAAATAAAATGCTGTATTGCTTCTTTCTTCATTGCATACAATAGAATGTCTTGTTCTTCCTCCTCACAGATATTCATAAAACATTTCTACCACTTTTGCAGAGAAATTCTTGCCTCTTATCATGATTACTTCTCTCTGTTTCCCAACAAGCTTTTGTTCGTTCCCTTTCAGATATAATTTCTATGTAATAATTTTAGCTGTGAAGACGCCCATATGGGTATACGAGGACAATGTACTATAATGAACATGGATTAAAATACAATTCATACAGAAATTTTTGTAATATCAAATATTTTATAACAAGACATTTGTTTCCCATCTTCATAGATTATTATTAATAATAAATAATAAATATAATTAATGCCAACGTCATATAAATTACAATTCATGTGGTCTTCTTTTTGCATAATACTGATAATCAGACTCCCATCCTTAGAGGGCATTAGAGGATCCGGGACATTCAGAGACAAGGAATCATGAGCGTGAGTTACTGCACCTTTTACGATTGCCCAGAGATCGGAAAATCCCGACATCAGCCAGGATGTATTGGTGATGGTTCAAGAAATGATTCTTTCTTGGATGGATATTGTTTCCCTCCCTGAATCATTTGTAATATTACCAGCTATCAAATTTTTATATATATATATATATATATATATATATATATATATATCTTGAAATGATAATGGGTATTATATATAATACTCATGGATATAAATATATAAATAAATTTTTAAATATATTGGGGGTACCACCTCTGGTTGCTTGTAGGGACCCATAAGCCTCGAAGAAGACGATATGCAGCACCCGGGAGAGCCTTGTTGGGCTCTCTCGTGCACTGGCACATATCGTCTTCTCCTACCACCCCCTCTATAAAATTTGTATATATATAGGGGAAATTTATAGTACAAGATTACATGATTACAAATGTGGCCTTAACACATACACAACACAACCAATGCAAGTAAAGTGAAAAAACACGACACTGAAAAACACAAGATATATCATAGTAATTATTGTATCAGGATAAATCATTCCCTCTATCGTACCAAGAGTCACTATAAGTCATCACAGATGAGAAAGCAAACAGGTCATGACTTAAGCTTTGCTTGACAAATTTCCATGAGGTGACACTATCCACGTCTCAACATGAGGCAAACAACCTACATTGTTTATGATTTAGACTGACTAAAAAAAGGGATTCCCACAGATTCTCTCTGCCCATTTTCCGTTGCTCCCTACAATTCTTTCCTATTACATGGCTGGCCATTGAGCCTTCTGTGGGAATGGCTTCTGTTTTAGTCATTATAAATCATAAACAATCCCAGGGAAGGTGGGGGGGGGGATGCCTCAATGTAATCTGGTTTATTAGTTGTAATCCCTGACTTAGGGATTACCAGAGGCTCTCGTGGGTCGATTGCCAGATGTTCTCGTGGGGACAATTGTTCTGTTATGGATCAGTGTTCTCAGAAGGAAAACTAGAAGGGCAAATTTTTGTATAAGAGAGAATCCAGGTGATTTCAATATGAATCAGTTGAATATGAGATCAAATGCGGGAAGAAACATAATATATTTATGTCAACAATATCGTTAGCCGTAGATGACAAAATATCTTTAGTGTGCTAAAAAATATTTTGTTTCCTAAACTGATATATATATATATATATATATATATATATATATATATATATATATATATATATATATATATATATATATATATATATATATATATAAATTTCTTTTAGTTCAAAAAGCAAAAATATTTATCGTAAGTTGCAGACCAAATAATTATATTATATGCAAAAGGTATATATATGCAGAGTGCAATAAGCACGAAGCACTTTTCTTGAAAATAATGATTAATAAGCATATCTTATGAATTGGAGCCGTATTCCTGCATGATGCCGACCCCGAACAATGACAAAAATGTCTTTGTTATCGGGTGACAAAGTCAGGTCTTTTTTACTGACAGACTACGTTCTTCCCTCTGATCTATTCTAACGTTTCTTCCATTTTGGCTTCTCCAATTTCTATATTTATGTTCTAGATTTTCACGGTCTATACTGAGAGAAGGCTTTAAATATTCCCGGATATCGATAGAGTTTAGTGATATTAGCATTTGTCTGCCTTCATTGTTCTCGCGGTCAAAAGTCCTTAAATAATATCAACAATTGATTGTTCTGGATAATCAGAATTGTTGATAGGCCTTTATCCGCAAGGGGCCACACTCTACAATTTATCCACACGAAATGATTTATCCTAACATGGCAGTCAGTATGTCTAAATTATCCCGATAATCGATAGATTTTAATCATTCTTGACATGTAGAGGGTTTAACAATCCACACAATCGATAAAACTTAACCCTCAAAACGTATTGTAACCTTATCAGGCCTAACAATTCTCCTATTTCCAAACAATAATACTTTTAATCACAATGATCCCGTTACGGCACTGTTGCACGCATTGTCCAGCCTGCATACTTTTTTCAATTACATTTTTTAACCAAATCAAACGAGAGTAATGAGCGTCCTGCGAACTGAACCTACGATGACGTGAGGTGAAAACCGAAATTCCCCCCCCCCCTGCCTACAATATTAATACAATCTATTCAAGTTCTGTTTCTCACAAATCCATCAATGACCATGACCACAATTCCCTGGAAACACAAACCGTAATTATCTCTATTTTCCGCTTGTTACAACATGCAATAAAGTTGTTACATCTTGGCTTAACGTGTTTATGACGTATTAGAACGTTGTTACAACTTGCTATATTGGTTGTTATAACTGGTTAGGAGGTGTTAAAACTTGTTCGAACGTTGTACCAACGTCGTAGTTTCGGTGTGTGTTTGGTGGGTTGGGCTAGTTATTCTCCCACAGGTGATGAGTTATGTTGCCTACACTCACCTGCAAACCTCCACTCATTAATTCATACATAAATTTTTGTAATAGCTGACAGTAACATAACGAATACCAATTAAAAATAAATTTGACCTCTTGATCTTTGCTAAATAATCATCAATGTATGAGTCATAACATGCAATGAACTCGATCCTTTGATCCTCTCATTAAAAATAAACAAGCAATTCGTATATTAATTTGTTTGACGTGATAAATTTTGCAAACGTTTTTCTCCTCGAATACCCGAGTAAGGTCAAAGACCAGAGGACAGTCTGTACCCCTCAACGTCATCGCTATTCCTTTAACCAAACATAGCCTAATTCAACCCTAATCTAGCCTAATTCAACCCTAACCTAGCCTAATTCAACCCTAACCTAGCCTAATTCAACCCTAACCTAGCTTAATTCAACCCTAACCTAGCCTAATTCAACCCTAACCTATCCTAATCCAACCCTAACCTAGCTTAATTCAACCCTAACCTAGCCTAATTCAACCCTAACCTAGCTTAATTCAACCATAACCTAGCCTAATTCAACCCTAACCTAGCTTAATTCAACCCTAACCTAGCCTAATTTAACCCTAACCTAGCCTAATTCAAACCTAACCTAGCCTGATTCAACCCTAACCTAGCCTAATTGAACCCTAGCCTATCCTAACCTAACCTAGCCTAATCTAACCCTAACTTATCCTAACCTAACCGTACCTAACTTAACCTGTCCTAACCTAATTAAAATAAGAGATACAGCTTTGTGTTATATATCTATGTACAAAACTTGAATGGTCCCCAAGCCAATATACAACCGAAATCTCTTAACCCCTGAAGGATTCGAACCCGACCAGCCAGTGTCCATGGTTACAGTAGTCCAGTGCTATAAGCACTCGGCCAGCGATTGTCTAAAAGTACTGGGAAGTCTCACCTAAACCTACAAGCAGCCAGCAAAGTTCACGATATGTTCTATTATTTTTGTAGAGGGCATGAGAATAAAAGTTCAAAACCAAAACTAGACTTTTCTTGGCTTAGTATAACCAATAATGTACTAAATTTGGTTTAAAATGGTGCAAATTAGACCTAAGATTGCTAATTTAGGCCTAGGACATCCTGGCATTATGAGTATTCCAATAGAACATAAAGTGAATTTGTTTGTGTTAAACATTCTATTTTTGTACGTTTGAGCAAATAGCTAATATGAGGGGATGGGTTCTAAGCCGTGTCACTCCATCAGTGCAGACAGCAAATGTTGTTGGGTGCTCAAATGAACAATATTCTTATATTGTTCCTCGTCACGGCCCTTGTGGATTTGTTCATTTAATATTCTTATATTTTCAGCGACTCGCAACATCTACAAAACTCTCAGAGTCCTTAAATCTGTTGACCAATCCACACACTAGAAAATGAAGGGACGAAGATGTTTCGGTCCGTCCTGGACCATTCTCAAGTCGAATCGACTTGAGAATGGTCCAGGACGGACCGAAACGTCGTCGTCCCTTCATTTTCTAGTGTGTGGATTGGTCAACATACTTCAGCCACGTTATTGTGACTCATCGCCTCCTTATATATCCTTTGATCACATATTACTACTAGTGTCCAGCTTCTTAGGGCACTAGGATTACGGATTACAACTTGAGCCTAGCCCCTTAAGGGTGCAAGAATCGCGTAATACTTTATTCTATCTAATATATAGGACATCACCCTGCACTTTACACTCTGAAATATTCTCATTACACTCGTCAGTTGCAAATAAGTTATTAAATATGTTTAGTCAACTTCCAAAAAATTGTTATCGCGATGGAGTTAAAAAAAAATCCGTACTTAATACAGCATTTGATATATAACAATTTATTTACATTCAATCCCTCTTTTATACCGTTTTGGAAACTTTTGAATTCAGTGGAACCACATTCAAGTTTTATATAGCATCCATTAGTCTGCGTTGGTTTGTAATTAATTCCTGAAAATTCTCATTAAAACCAGTAATTAAAAAGCTCTCACCTCAAGCACGCCAGCTACCACAACGGGGTAACGAGGCCCTATGTCGACCTCGTGGAGGGATGGCCATGAATGACACTGATGGCCCTCGTTTTGTATTTAACTACCCCCCCCCCACCCCCCCTACCCCCCAACAACCAGCTAGGCCTAGAGCTGGTGTAGTAGGAATAAGTAATGAGTAGTAATACCTATTGTTTGTCAGTTACCGCGGGAGTTAGGAAATTGTGAGCCCTTGATAAAATGGGATTGGTGAGTTATGGTGAATATCAATGGGGGGTTATGGTGAATGGTAATGGGTTATTATGAGTGTTTGTGGGTTACTGTGAGTAGTAATGAGTTATGGTGTGTCAATGAATTATGGTGAGTTTTCATGACTGTCAGTATCAGTGAGTTAGGGGTGAGATTAATTGAGTTATAGTTATTGTCAATGAGTTATAATGAGTTAATGACAATGGCGAGTATCAATTAATTATGGTGAGTGTCAATGGGTTAAGTCAAGTAATAATAAAATATAATGAGAATTGATGACTTATTTTGTCGTCAATGAGTTATTTTTTCTGTCAATGAGTTATTTTTTCTGTCAATGAGTTATTTCTTCTGTCAATGAGTTCTTTTTTCTGTCAATGAGTTACGGCGATTGTTAATGAGTTATGCTGAGTATTTATGAGTTATGGTGAGTGTCAGCAATTCATGATGAATGAAAACACAAATAATATGAGTCAACCTGGTTTTCCAAACTCTTATCTAATCTCAGATGCCTAAGAATTTACTTAGGAAATGTAAGTTTCTTAAGACACACAGCTCCAAATTTGGTATTTAATATATGTAAGTAAAATATGTTAGAATATGTGGGTGGAGCATATGCTGGGTGGTTATGTGGGTGAAGCATATGATTAAGAATGTCTGTGGAGCATATACTGGAGCATGTAGGTGGAGCATATGAGATGAAAAGAAAGTGACGATATATTTCGGTCCGTTTGGGAGCAAGTCGCGCCAAGGAAGAGTAGGAAAGAAACTGAATATAACGCAAGAACGAAGGTTATGAAAAAGGAGGTGAGTGATAAATGGAGAAGCAAAACATTAAAAATTTAGGTAACATAAGAATATATAAGTAAACCAGATGCAGAAGACATAATGATAGCTAAACAAAATAAGCAGAAAAGGGAAGAAAAACGCGAAAAGGAAATTAAATAAAATACGACAGGGAATCAAAACAGAGACACGAGGAGGCAATACAGTGTCGCTTTGTGGAAGTTGCTGTTTACGGTTTTGGGCAAGAGGCGTATAGAGCAGCAACCTACGCACGCAGTAACACACCGACACGCATCGGTGTGTTGCTTGACAAGTCACGTGAGTCGACTTGAGAATGGTCCAGGACGGACCGAAACGTCATCGTCCCTTCACCTTCTAGTGTGTGGTCTGGTCAACAACACACCGACACGTTTACTCGCCCAAAAGGTTGCAACCCCGTAACATTCCCACAATGTTCCTCAATGTTGCATTTGAAGTGTTAGCTCGACCACGAAAAAAATTAAAATTGTGGCAAGATTGCCGAATCAAAACAATGTTGCCGGGCAAAAATACATCGCAGCACCAAAGCACAACGTTTTAGATCACTACAATAAGAATTTAGGATTGCTGGGACGGTAGAAAAAAGCGTAAGCGTAACTGGAGTGAGATGTTGGACTCTGTCAGCGTTGACGACAGGGGGGCGTGGTGACGGTCTCCGGACTGGAACACATAGAGGATCATGAGACGAGAGTCCAGAGTCAGTGACATAGCCCACGCAGGTGGAGACAGATGGGAATGAGGTATTTAGCCTAGTGCTCTTCGGAGGTAGGGTGATTGATGGGGTGAGCTGAAGGCCTGTCAACCTCAGTAGGGTTATTAGGGTCACCACAATAGCTTGCCGACCAGCCAGCAAGTACACTTGAGCCCCAAACAGCCCAGGACTATAGTAAACTATCTTATTTATATATACCAAGAAATGAGGTTCACCTCTTGCTGTACACATCCTAGTTGATTGACAGTTGAGAGGGGGGACCAAAGAGTCAAAGCTTAACCCGCGCAAGCACAACTAGGTGAGTACATCCTTTGTGTAAGAGTCCAGCTTGCTAGAGATGTGACGCTTGGTAATGTGCTGAGAATGATTTCTCAATTGTAACACAACCAGCTAGTTGGTTGAAAGTACCAATATGTAGTGATGGACTACCAAAAAACTGCTTTTTGTACTTTAAATTTTATTGAGTCCGGAAAAATAAAGCCAAAAACTAAACTTAAATACAGGTAGGCCTAGTAAAGCACACATGTACTATACTGGGCCTCAGATAGCTTGTATTAGGCCTAGGATTGCTAGACGTTAGGTTATGACTAATATTTATGTTGCTATTGAAAATGTTTCTGGTTTGTTCAAATTCAATAAAACAAAAGGCCAACTTTCTGTTGGTCCATCATTACATATTGGTACTTTCCAATATGTAGCTACTGTAAGTACTTTCATTTTAGGATCACGACCTCAACTCCAGGCACAGTGTTAACTACACCTAACATCAAGACCAGCTACCGGTACAGGACGTGAACACGAACAATTCCTCTAAACATTCTCCTAAGTGCCACCTACAATTACCCTCAATGTTTAGTTCCTGAATGACTAAAAACACCTGACACACTGCGGTAGATCAGAACGTCTCGCCCTGTTTGTCCTTGTTCGGTATCGTGAAGCGAACTACACGGCAGGTGTTCGAACTACACGGCAGGTGGGCAGGAGGATATAACAACTGCGAGTGGGACAAGCACTGTCAGGCGCGCAATTCACCGTGCGTGGTTGGTAATGATGCAAGAAGCACGCAAATGACGTTGACATGGAAATACACTCACTCTGTTCCCGTGCAATTATTCCCCGTGGTGGTCTTATGGCTGGGTGCTGAAGTTATCAAGAATGCGTCTGTCTTGCATGAGTTGATGGTTGGCACGGAAATATTCAATCAGGAATATCACAAGTTCGTGCTGGGGAGGGAGGGAGGGAGGGAGGGAGGGAGAGAGAGAGAGAGAGAGAGAGAGAGAGAGAGAGAGAGAGAGAGAGAGAGAGAGAGAGAGAGAGAGAGAGAGAGGGAGAGAGAGAGAGAGAGAGGGAGAGAGAGAGGGAGAGAGAGAGAGAGAGAGAGAGAGAGAGAGAGAGAGAGAGAGAGAGAGAGAGAGAGAGAGAGAGAGAGAGAGAGAGAGAGAGAGAGAAAGAGAGAGCGAGAGCGAGAGCGAGAGAGAGAGAGAGGGAGAGAGAGAGAGAGAGAGAGAGAGAGAGAGAGAGAGAGAGAGAGAGAGAGAGAGAGAGAGAGAGAGAGAGAGAGAGAGAGAGAGAGAGAGAGGGAGGGAGGGACGACGAGAGGTATATAAGGATGGAGGTTGGGAAGGAAGGGAGTAAGAGGTATGTAGATTCTGGATAGGTAAGGAACAAGGGATGGATGGAGGAAGAAAACCATAGAAGGTGAGAGGAAAGGTAGGAGCAGGGAGGAACCCAAATATAACTTATAAAGTAGAGTGAGATACTGAGATCAAACTTTCTCACCCCATTTTGTGAACAAAATATAAAAATATTTAGAGGGCAATGCAAGATTTTTTGTTAATGTGTAACAGCGAGTAGTAATTTAAATTTATGTCATTCTCGACGCACTGAGAGAGGAAGTTTTTAATTTTAGAATCGCGCGATTTAAAATGTTAGAAAAATCAAGTCTCTGTGCGTCCCTGGAGAGGTAGAATCTGTGGGTAATAAACGAGGAGAGAACGTAAATAGATGGGATAAAATGTAGAAAGAGAATTAAAGAATCAGTGACATAGCCCTCGCAGGTGGAGACAGACGGCAATGAAGTATTTTAGCGAAATGGTTAATTAATAATTTCACAGGTCATTGTAACTTCACATTTAGTTGAATTTTTTTTCAAGTTTTCTTCTAAGAGGGTTTTCCATTCAACAGTAATTTGCACTACCAGCAAGTGGGCTTGTTATACGTTATTTTTTTCCCAAACGCAGGCAAGTTATTTTCATGGAAGTTGAAGAACATATATGAAAACTGTGTTGAGTGCAGGTTATACTAGAACACAAGATGGTTAAAATGAAATTGAATACCTCGGTCTTAAATAATATGCTGTTAGTGTTGAAGAAATCACCATAACAATTTATATAACATTTAACAATATGCTGAGTATATTTTAATAGCGTAAGGAGTACAGAAACTGATTCCAGTTGATAATAAAATTGTGAACTATTTTGAAAAAGAAGTACATACGAGGAAGTGCATCAAGTATATAAATATGTATAGATAAAACCGCACAATTGTAAAGTTAACCATGAATTATATGAGGGAAGAAATGCGTTCGATCATACATATACAGCATTCATACCAGATAAAAGTATATACTAAATGTAAACTTTTTTATTATTAATTATAAAACAAAGGCACTTTGGAAAACAAAATTACAACATTAAACGAAAAAATAATAAAATACCATTTTGGCCCAATTAATATCTTTACTTAAAACAAAAACAACAATTCTCATTAATAAGGGTATATATAAATTTTCTAATAAAAATACCGTCAAATGTGAATAATATTCAACATATTGGTAGAGTTATGTCTCACTAAGGGCGAGCTCCTCCTATGTAAGGAATTGATATGAATGTACAAGGGATCAACTCCATTTCACCTTCAGTATTTAAAACGAAATTGGAATAAAGAGAACCCTTAGTGTGCAAATTGCATTCGTATGCTCTATTAAAGCTATATTGTCTGGTGAATTGACAGGGGAACAGCTTCGTTGTTACATCACAAAGTGAAATGGCCTCTTTGAGAGCTGGAGGGATGAACCTTCCTCGAAATATATTACACTGTTTGGATAAATATATATATATATATATATATATATATATATATATATATATATATATATATATATATATATATATATATATATATATATATATATATGAGAAACATGTTTCTTGCAAACATATGTTTGCAAGAAACGACTTGAATCAGCGTTCTGGTGATACCTAGACACCAGCCTTTACCCACTCAGCCACAATAGGAAAAAAGCCAACCAACCTGGAACTATATGAATTTACTGTTCTGGAGACCCGAACTGGTGAAATAACACACTTCGCCGCCACGCTGCCAGTGCAGCTGTCGGTAACATCCATAAGGAAGCTGCGACGATGGTTTGACCCCATCAACTATGACTATGGCGCTCACCATGACAATGAAGCTGCCGCTCATGCAGCACAAGTCTATATTAATCACCTCCTTGAAAATAAATCCGTTAATTAACTTGATTATAAAAATGCTTTCAACCAGGTTAAAAAAAAAATTTGATGCTGGAAGTTGTTCGATCCAACTTTCCTTGTCTACTTCCCTTCGTTTCAGCTGGATACAGTACGGAATAGACAGCGTTCTTTGGGGAACACGAGGTACTTTCTGCTGAAGGTATTCAGCAAGGAGACCCAATTTCCCCTTTCCTTATCTGCATGGCTTCTAAAGCAATCTGTCCTCTTACAAAGAACGTCGAATTTCGCTCGTATGCGTTACATAAGGCCAACATTTGTCGTACTTGAAAATGGAAGCGGTTGGCGAAAGTGACACTGTTACGTTTTCTGTTTTGGGTCCTCTGGTAAGTTAGGAGAGGACACTTTAATTTGACAGTTTTCTTGACGTTGGGAAAACCTTAGGAAAACGGGCTTGCTAAAGTGGTCACAAGCAAGTTGATCAGCGAGCTAAATATCTGGTTCCTGGACGATGGCACCCAGGCAGGAACACAGGAGTCCCTTCTAGGGGATCGACAGCTGGTGAAATCTAAGGGAGGGGACTTAAGACTCACTCTAAATCCATCAAAGTGTAAAATCATCTCATTAGGAACCCAATCATAACTTTGGTTAAGAGCCCCAGTGATCGCCCCCGTCAACAGTGTGCTGCTACGAGCACCTTTGGCCTCGAGGTGCCAAAGGTGCTCCTAGCACCTTTGGCACCTCGTGACTGATTTCATCAGAGTCTGATCTGATGAAATCCTCGAAGAAGATCTGAACGACCTGAGGAGAGTGGAAGAAAGAATAGGTGTGTGCAAGAATAGTTGTATGCGCACACAATGCTTTGTACCTTCTCACAAAGTGCGTGACATTACCCAGGCTTACCTATTTCCTACCCTCCCTTTCGATAGTTTATAACCAACATAAAATTTTAGGAGCATGACAAACTCCTAAAAATAATATCCATGAAAATATTAAACGTCTCCATGAACATGACCAACAGGACCAAGCAACGTCCCCAGGTAGACTCTGTGGTATACCCAAGGCAACACAGATACCATTGCCTGCATGCTTATCCCGGACCAGTGGTAGGGGTGAATTAGTGAGAGAGATCCTACCAGAGTACTAAAGACCCTCCATTGGGATTTTTTATCCCAAATTTACTGAAGAAGCCAGCCAGTGGGACACTCTTGCAGGTTCTACACCCTGACCAACTGTTGTAATCGATTGCAGGATAAATGGGATAATTCCATAATAGGAGGCAACTTCTGGGAAGGATAAATTACTCTTTCTTCTTTTGCAAGCCCGTCATGTAGGGTATTTTCCGTTGGATGTCCCTAATTCCGTCTTGGACACCGAGCATTGGTGAATCTCCGGTTATGCATCGGTAGACCAATACGGTCATCATGATCTCATCTGTCGTAAGCCATAGGGAGAGATTGCTGTATGAAAGAGTTAATAACATCAAGAGAAGTTTGGCTATAGCTACGTGTCCAGCACAAAGGTTAGGTTATTATCAGCTAAGCCTTCACGACCATAAAGCACTTGGAATGGATACGAGGATAAGGATTTGGTACAGGACGGAGGAAAGGAATGGTGCCAAATCACTTGGACTGTCGGGGATTTTGTGGGACTACACGTGTGCAGTGTAGTATTGGCTGATACCTATCTACTGTTGGACAGAAATTGTTGGGCACGTTTCCGTCTCTGTCTGTTTGTCTGTCTGTCTGTCTGTCTGTCTGTCTGTCTGTCTGTCTGTCTGTCTGTCTGTCTGTCTGTCTGTCTGTCTGTCTCTCTCTCTCTCTCTCACTTTGTTAATCTATCAAATTTTTCCTCCTTCATCATGTCTACATTCAATCTAGTCTGGATTAATCAGTTCTTCTCCCCCTTGTTAAATTATTCTCAGGAAGGTAAACAAACCGACCCTCGAGTTACCCTCTCCACATAACCACAAACACGTCCCCTCATACTCACTCATTCTCACCGACGTCCCCTCTCTTCCCCTCACTCTCTCATTCACCACACCTCCTTCACTGGCACACACACCCTATCCATTTCCTTTGACTCATTGTACTTGTTCTTGTGGACAAAAACTCCCTTTGGCTTTTACTTATTTCACTTGTCTTACACTTCCTTAGCCACTATTCCTGACACTAGACCATCGAAACTGCTTCTTCATATTCCCAACACTCTTCCGGTCTTGCATTAATGTTCAACAAATTACTCACTTTTCACCAATGACCGCCAACATTTTCTTCTTCTTGAACTCGTGCTCTCATATATATCCTATATATCTTCCGATCTTCCTTCTATGCTCATCAAACATCCTATCTTCCTCCCAAACTCATCAACCTTCCTATCTTGCCCCCTACTCTTCAATTCTCTCTTTCACTCACATAGCATCACCAGAAGAATATATGTTGATCATGACAGCTGTATTTGGGAGAAGGATCAGTAAGTGTCAGTGTTTCTAAATGACTTTTACTTAATCTCGGCCAACGGAGGTCATCTCCTTGCGATGTTGCTCCTAGGGATGCATGCAATACGGAAGTATTGCGAGCCAAGACATGTGTCTGTTGCAGACATGGGGACATGGGAGCCGGTCGGCCGAGCGGACAGCACGCTGGACTTGTGATCCTGTGGTCCCGGGGTCGATCCCGGGCGCCGGCGAGAAACAATGGGCAAAGTTTCTTTCACCCTATGCCCTTGTTACCTAGCAGTAAAATAGGTACCTGGGTGTTAGTCAGCTTTCACGGGCTGCTTCCTGGGGGTGGAGGCCTGGTCGAGGACCGGGCCGCGGGGACACTAAAGCCCCGAAATCATCTCAAGATAACCTCCAATATTAAATCCCACCGCGTAGTTGCAAGCACAGCTGTGACGTGAACAATGTCTCAGGGTATTGTTGTGTGCAAAACTGTAGCTTTCTGGTTCACGATTGGGCCCTTCGATCTGTAGCGTCTATCGGCATTTTCTAAGGCTGGACTAGGATTTGGGGCAGAGATGATGTACCATTTTGTTGTACATTATCCACACTGAGTCAAATGACTTATTCACTAAAATTTTCTACTGCATAATTTTCATCTTCTGCTTCAGAGAATCTGATGCTGAAGACAAAGGCAGGAAGGCTGGAACATCAATGTGGGTGGCAGTGTGGACACTGAGGCCACAGAGTCTGATCAGACGAGTAGAATACTTCTACTGTGAAGCATCGAGAGGAAGGTTGATTAGGGCGAATATTTTACTTTTGTAAGAGGCTTAAGTAACCTTCCTTCCGAATTTTCCTGATGGTCGTTAAGAAGAAATTTACAGACCTTCACGTGAGCTAATTTCCTGTTCTCCGAAAAGTAGCTTTAGATCTTTACTGTTGAATGATATTATGAATGAATAAAACAGGAGGAAAAGGCGACGAACAGCACCGAAAATTGCATGCATATATATATATATATATATATATATATATATATATATATATATATATATATATATATATATATATATATATATATATATATATATATCTATATATATATATATATATATAAATATATATATTTAGACAAAAATACCGAACACGTCACCACTACGGCAAATTCTCTTATACTACAAAATGTAGTCATACCAGATCAAAGTATTTAATTTTAACAGAACCTGCGTGTTAACTTTACGCTCATATATAACGTATAAACAATAGATCTTGTGTAGAGTTCGCTGACTATTGGTAGAAAGATCCTTAGAATGTGAAAGCTAATTACAGACATATCGAAATGAATTCCAATTCAGATTTTGTTTAATTTCCGTGTATGTTATATTTATTGTGCAATCAGATTTGATGTTCTTCATGCAATTCTAATCTCGGCAACATATGCGAGATGCATGAAGTATGGCTCCTGCAATGATGAAATGTTGCTGTAGTTGCTTGAATTTTTAATGTGGTTTATGGAATTCATTATTCTGATGATTCTTAATATTCGTGACAGAACTGACAGTAATTGATTTAGAAAATGCATATGTAAATTGGTTTTAATTAAAAAAATATATATAATCTTTTTACGATGATCTTCCCACGAGATGATTTGTGTTAAATCAATTTTAATATTTATTGTCCCCTTTGAGTAATCTACTTTGCTGCTTTCATGGGAAAACATTAGCAAGCTCTTGAGAATTAATTCACTTGATATCTTTACCTGAATTTGCTTGTCGGATCGATAACTGTGGGTATAATATCTTGTATACTCTATCAACTACACCAATGACTATTTTGTGTTGATATCATATCTCCTCTTCACTCTTCCTTCACGTGTGGCGGAATTCAGATCCTTCAACTTTTTTTTCGTATTTGAGGAAAATGGTTTATTGTACACCTCTTTTGTAGCCATGTTTGGAGGGGTCCCTGGCGTTGCCTGGGTCTCTCTGTCCGCCTCTCATCTAGCCATCTATCTGTATTTACATCTATCCATCCATCCATCTATCTATCCTCTCCACCGCTTTTACCGTTCATTTTCCCCTTCTCTAACCTATTCCATTCTTCCCCGATCTCTCACCCTCTCCTAATTCCCTCTCCCCCTCTCCTTCCATCTCCACTATCTACCCTTACCCACCTTTCAAAATGAACATTTTGTAAATCAAATAAATTCAAATTCATTGCTTTCGGGTAGCCATAAAAATGTGCGTCAGGTAAGCATCAAAACTCGATGGAAAACACAACCCCTGATTTTATTTCAGAATTCATGAAAAACGGAATGGAGGCTGTATATAGGCGCCAAGATTTCTTAAAACATGGCAATTGGGCCGACTGGATTATATCACTCACAAGCAAGGCAGTCAACCAACCATAGTGGGAAACAGACCTACTTTATTGATGTACGTTCATTTTATCGGAGCATATATTACAAAATTTATCCTATTTATTGGTTCCTCTCTTTCTAGTGTGATATTCTTTTCTGCTTTCCGAAGAGGTACTCTCCGTGGTATTTACATGCCTATCTTGGTATCCAAGCTTCATTCTAGAGCTAGTCCTGGAATGTATGTGGTTCGATAATGTCTAATTCCTTGTAAGAAAGTTGATGGGGTAACCAGCGGTGCCCGGGTCTCGCTCAATCTCCTTCTCCCCTCCCCTCCCCCCTAGCCTATTTTCCATTCTCCATCCTCTCTTAGGTTTGGCTCTTGTCTTCGCCTATCCCATCCCCCTGTCCTCTCTTCTCGTTCGCTCGTGTTCCATCTCTACTCTGTCTCCTGCAACATCCCCCGCTCTCTTCCCATTTCCAACCTCTTCTTTCCTCTCTTCTTCCCCTGTACTATCTCTCTCTCTCTCTCTCTGTCTTTATATCTCTTATTTTTCAGTCTCAGAATCCCTCTCATTACCTCACAAAATTATCAAAACTCTACGTAATAAAAATTCTCCGATTTACGGTTTGGTTAAAATCGCGAGGTGTAGCTTGAGGGACCAATATATCTTAAAGATATATTGGTCTATTAAATGTAATATTACATTTATCTTTATATTAATAATTTTTAATAATAATATTTAATCTTCAATATTACTTATCTTCAGTGTAACAGAGCTCAACCAGCCCACAGTGTTTCACTGTGAAAAGTTGGATTTAAGCTGGTGTCTGGACTCCAAACATGCACAGAGAAGCAGACAAACAGACAGCCAAAAACACAGACAAATTCTCTTTAACTTGCTAGGCATGATTGATTAGTCTGAAGTATCATTTATCTGATTTTAATATTTTTGCGTGATTTATATTTATCTGGAGTCAGGAATTCGTCTTAATTTTTATTTTATTTGATAACTTTAATAAATTTGGGAAAGAAGTCATAATTTTTTTTTTTAGAAGAAAAATTTTCTTTCACCTATTTGTTTTTTTTTAATTTTAGTAAGTTATTTTCAAATTAAATGTATAATTTTTCTTCATATATCTGATTTCTCTTTTGCAATCAATGAAAAATTAAGCATTGCTCACATTAAATTGATTTTATCACATATTTTAGTATTTTTTGTCTTATTATCAAGCTTAGGTAAACACAGCATGTGCTGCTACCCAATTCTGTACGGAAGATTACGGAGTGTAGATCAAAAATTAGTTTTAGTATACTTGTTAGATACACTTGTGTATACATGTATATAGTAAAGTATAATTTATATTATATTATATATACAAGTATTTAGTAGATTTGTGTATAGTATAAATATATAATATTTCACCTTTTTGAGACTTTATTGGGCATGTAATTTCTCTTTCTATTCATTGTTTTTATTTATTAGCAAGTTCATAATTAGTTTCCCCTTTGTATTGCTTTGTATCCAAGTGTACTGTATTATATTTGCCAAATATTCTGAATAGCCATTGTAATATATGAATTATATTGGACAGCACAGAGCTGAGTGACTCCGAGAGCAATTTGTGTGTCAACAAACATGACAGCTTTTATCGGTTTAGTGAACAGACGATTTCAATGCGAGTAGTTAAGAATATATCATTCTGGTGTGCAAATATTATCAAGGCATCATTTGTGTTCTGTGTCTTCATTTAGACAATTGTAAGCTGACTCCTGTGAACATGTGTAATGACCTTACATGTTGCATTTATATATGTTTGCAAAACAGATGTTTAAAAGTGCAATTAGAGCATCTATGTAAAACCGAGTGTTCGACAAAACTGAAAGCTTGGGATTTTATGTGTTATTATATCTCTCTAAATCATTGTTGACTCTCGAAGATGTAAACTGTCAGACTTCACATAACGTCTTGATATTATATCAGATTTTTGGTCTAACATTTGACACTAAGATATATATATATATATATATATATATATATATATATATATATATATATATATATATATATATATATATATATTGGTGTATACTGGCAGCAGGTTTTCTTTCAAAAATGTTTCATTGAATATGACCGCATATTCTGTATTTATTATTTTCTGGTTTAGGGCTTCTATCCCTCTAACTATTTTCTTAGCATCAGGGCTTAATTGAAATAGGAGTTCTCCAAAACTCATTTTCGTACTTTTAAGGTGAAGAAAAGAAGTGATTTACTATAGAGTGTATTACACTTATTTGTATAATTTGCACGACGTTTCGAACCTCCATGGTTCATTCTCAAGTGAACAGATCTTACAATACTAGTTGATTTTATACCCGCATTAGGTCAGGTGATAATACAATGAAGGTGAAAACATGGGGGGATACATAAGGGATAAAAATAGGGGCTGCAGAAGGCTTATTGGCCCATACGAGGCATCTCCTATCTAAACACAAAGATTAATCCAGTGTAATTGGCCTGTTATGTTGGACATTGTCTTCTGTGTTGGCATCGATATGTTCTTGTCTTGTCCTTACTCTCATGGTGGGTAGAGTAAATAGTTCCGTGATTTGGGTGTTCATGGTAGGTCGCTCTATTCTTATGTGAATTGCCTCAAGAATTTGTAATCTTCTTGAATCTTGGGTTTTGTCTATTATGCAAGTATTCTTGTTCAACATTTCTCTTGTTAGAGTAATGTCATGGGCTTGTCTCATGTGATTCCTAGGGGCACCAGATTGAAGATGGCATGTCAAACGCCTCGTCAGCTTGGTCGACGTCATACCTATGTACTTACATTGAAGGTTACATCCTTCGTGGGGGCAAGTGTGTACATGTATACAACGCTTGACTGCTGTAGAGGGTTCTCCGTCGGCTTCGGGCTGTTTTTGATAAGGAGTTCGGAAGTCTTCTTGGTTTTGTAGAATATTATCAGGTTTATGTTTTGGTTGGAGTAGTGCTTTTTACTCCTTTACGGATTATTTCTTTCATTATTCTTTCCTCTTTTATATGTTCACTGTGCATGGTTGATTTGTAATATAATTTTATTGGGGGTGTTGTGGTTTCTGTTCTAGGTTCTGAATTATACCAACGGTCCAAGTGTCTTCTTATAGCAGCGTTTATTTCCGCGTTGCTATATCCGTTGTTCACCAATACCTGAGTTACTCTTTCAAACTCTCTACTCACGTTGCTCCATTCAGAGCAGTGGGTAAGCGCTCGACGAATATAAGCATTGAGAACACTGGCTTTGTATCTTTGGGGGCACTCACTTCTACCGTTCAGGCATAATCCTATGTTGGTAGGCTTGGTATATACGTTGGTGCTTAAAGAGGTTCCTGTTTTTGTTATTAGTACATCCAAGAATGGCAGACTGTTATTTTCACTATTTTCATGTGTAAATCGGAGTACTGACTCTCTCTCTAGGTGTCTTTTTAGGTCAATTAGTTCATCTGAGTCTTTTACTATTACGAATATGTCATCTACATAACGGCAGTATACAGTTGGTTTTTGTCTGCTACTGAAGACCCTATCTTCGATGGTTATCTTCGGTTATCTATCTTCGACCACAACACCCCCAATAAAATTATATTACAAATCAACCATGCACAGTGAACATATAAAAGAGGAAAGAATAATGAAAGAAATAATCCGTAAAGGAGTAAAAAGCACTACTCCTAACCAAAACATAAACCTGATAATATTCTACAAAACCAAGAAGACTTCCGAACTCCTTATCAAAAACAGCCCGAAGCCGACGGAGAACCCTCTACAGCAGTCAAGCGTTGCATACATGTACACTTGCCCCCACGAAGGATGTAACCTTCAATGTAAGTACATAGGTATGACGTCGACCAAGCTGACGAGGCGTTTGACATGCCATCTTCAATCTGGTGCCCCTAGGAATCACATGAGACAAGCCCATGACATTACTCTAACAAGAGAAATGTTGAACAAGAATACTTGCATAATAGACAAAACCCAAGATTCAAGAAGATTACAAATTCTTGAGGCAATTCACATAAGAATAGAGCGACCTACCATGAACACCCAAATCACGGAACTATTTACTCTACCCACCATGAGAGTAAGGACAAGACAAGAACATATCGATGCCAACACAGAAGACAATGTCCAACATAACAGGCCAATTACACTGGATTAATCTTTGTGTTTAGATAGGAGATGCCTCGTATGGGCCAATAAGCCTTCTGCAGCCCCTATGTTTATCCCTTATGTATCCCCCCATGTTTTCACCTTCATTGTATTATCACCTGACCTAATGCGGGTATAAAATCAACTAGTATTGTAAGATCTGTTCACTTGAGAATGAACCATGGAGGTTCGAAACGTCGTGCAAATTATACAAATAAGTGTAATACACTCTATAGTAAATCACTTCTTTTCTTCACCTTAAAAGTACGAAAATGAGTTTTGGAGAACTCCTATTTCAATTAAGCCCTGATGCTAAGAAAATAGTTAGAGGGATAGAAGCCCTAAACCAGAAAATAATAAATACAGAATATGCGGTCATATTCAATGATATATATATATATATATATATATATATATATATATATATATATATGTCGTACCTAGTAGCCAGAACGCACTTCTCAGCTTACTATGCAAGGTCCGATTTGCCTAGTAAGCCAAGTTTTCATGAATTAATTGTTTTTCGACTACCTAACCTACCTAACCTAACCTAACTTTTTCGGCTACCTAACCTAACCTAACCCATAAAGATAGGTTAGGTTAGGTTTGGTCATATATCTACGTTAATTTTAACTCCAATAAAAAAAATTGACCTCATACATAATGAAATGGGTAGCTTTATCATTTCATAAGAAAAAAATTAAAGAAAATATATTAATTCAGGAAAACTTGGCTTATTAGGCAAATCGGGCCTTGCATAGTAGGCCGAGTATGACGTTCTGGCTACTAGGTACAACATATATATATATATGGTCAAATGATATTAATACATATGTATATTTGTGTGTGAAGTTTATGTAGATCGCAAGTGATCTATATAACTGTATAAATACATAAACATTTATAACAAATGTAATCGTGATGAATAATAATGTGTATTTACCTGTGTGTGATATATTATAATATGTATCGACACGTGAGTGATGTATTAACAAGTGGTGGTGTTTGAGTACCAGAGAACTGAGAGTGGGTTTAACTCACAGATTTGGGAGGGATTTGCAGATAATACATTGATTGCGCATCATATTAACGCATTTATACCTGACTTTATGCACATTGGATCAGGTGTTTAGCTGGCCTTCTGTGCACCCGGTTTTGTGAACACATGGCCTTGCGAATCAATGATCGTCAAACATGTGTAAATGTCGTATATTGTTTTGGTGTAGGTGTTTCTAATATGTTCTGATATCTGTGTTCTTCAACAAGCGTGCCTAGGTAGTGTGTTGGCGGCGGCCGACATACTGTGTTGACTGAAAGTACTGGAATACTACGTCGATATCTTCGCAACTTTGGTGATAAAAGAACACTAACTGGAAGACTTAGTTTGGTCTCGGGCTTATGGTCTACTAAGTATACTGGTTGGTGATCAGAAAGTACCTTGCTGACCAACAGAACAAGTAAACTAGAGTAACACTCAGTAAACTCTCGGTATACATGATCCAGTAGATAACGGTAACAAAATTCAGTATGTAACCCAAACAGCAAACTGCTGACTCACACACCATCTCCTGACCAACATGACCATTCCCATATAATATTTGTGCTTATTTGAAACTAAAGAAATGCATAAATTTGATTTTAAACGTCTTAGAAATTCTTTGCACATACTTCATAAGAAATGTGAAGAAAAGGGGTTATCTTGAGATGATTTCGGGGCTGTAGTGTCCCCGCGGCCCGGTCCTCGACCAGGCCTCCACCCCCAGGAAGCAGCCCGTGACAGCTGACTAACACCCAGGTACCTATTTTACTGCTAGGTAACAGGGGCACAGAGTGAAAGAAACTCTGCCCATTGTTTCTCGCCGGCGCCCGGGATCATGTACAATGCCCGGGTATGTACAATGCCAACATGAACCATAGAGAACAGAGGGTCTCCTCTACCATGTATACACAGGCGAAGCAACGCCCTCAGCGACTGCTCTTTGTCAATTACAACACTGTAAACACGAGTGAGTTTCATGTCTTTTTTTCTTAGCTCCTCACATCATCCTGGTGACTTATCTGGCCAGGCAGGAGGATGGGGAAGGTCTGTTGTTCTTCACTTCTTGGTGGGACTAGCCTCAACGCCATTCGCGAGGGGAGACAGCAACAATGGCACTCTTGGGTTCATGGAATGTTGTGTAAATGGAGGCAATCTCCAGTGAACGATAGTTGGAGGTTGGCGACAATGGCCCTCTCTGGTGAAGGGTAGGTGCAGGATGCTAGTAGCAGTGTTAGTCTCCGGTTGATAAGAGGTGGAGGCTAGTACAAATGGGTTTACTCCAGTTTCTTAAATGCCAGAAATGCTAGTTTCTTAAATGCCAGAAATGCTAGTTTCTTAAATGCCAGAAATGCTAGTTTCTTAAATGCCAGAAATGCTAGTTTCTTAAATGCCAGAAATGCTAGTTTCTTAAATGCCAGAAATGCTAGTTTCTTAAATGCCAGAAATGCTAGTTTCTTAAATGCCAGAAATGCTAGTTTCTTAAATGCCAGAAATACTAGTTTCCTAAATGCCATTCAGTGATGAATGGATTAATCTGCAAAATAGGAACAGGGGTTCTCAGACGGGTATTCCGATATTTAAAGAGGTACTCGACAAACGGAAGACGGAAAGATGCATTTAGAGAGCATGTAAAACAAGTGAAATTTAACAAGTGGTAGATGAAATAGACTTGGCTAGAACGATCGTGCTAGGAAATTAAAACAAGAACAATATTTTCCTGCACAACTTATTGGCAGTTGCAACAAATCTCGAGATAGCAAACTGCCTCAGATCAGACGCAGCACTGGCCAAAAAAATCACAAAGCAATTACGAGAACTAACAAAGAGAATACTGTTCCATCGAAAGTTGCTGGAAGCTTTTCCAGTCTGAAGATTTAGAACTTTTGAAGGAAAATTAGAAGACCAAAAATCTTCGGCATAAAGTTCAAGAGCGTCAGGCGTGATGGCTTGGGGGCCATCATGTGGCCATGGGGAGCTATCATGTGGCCTTGGGGGCCATCATGTGGCCTTGGGGAGCTATCATGTGGCCATGGGGGCCATCATGTGGCCATGGGGGCCATCATGTGGCCATGGGGAGCTATCATGTGGCCTTGGGGGCCATCATGTGGCCTTGGGAGCCATCATGTTGCCTTGGGGGCCATCATGTGGCCTGGGGAGCCATCATGTGGCCTTGGGGGCCATCATGTGGCCTTGGAGGCCATCATGTGGCCATGGGGAGCTATCATGTGGCCATGGGGGCCATCATGTGGCCATGGGGAGCTATCATGTGGCCATGGGGGCCATCATGTGGCCATGGGGGCCATCATGTGGCCATGGGGAGCTATCATGTGGCCTTGGGGGCCATCATGTGGCCTTGGGGGCCATCATGTGGCCTTGGGGGCCATCATGTGGCCATGGGGGCCATCATGTGGCCATGGGGAGCTATCATGTGGCCTTGGGGGCCATCATGTGGCCTTGGGGGCCATCATGTGGCCATGGGGAGCTATCATGTGGCCTTGGGGGCCATCATGTGGCCTTGGGGGCCATCATGTGGCCTAGGGAGCCATCATGTGGCCTTGGGAGCCATCATGTAGCCATGGGGGCCCTCATGTGGCCTTGGGAGCCATCATGTGGCCTTGGGGGCCATCATGAGGCCTTGGGGGCCCTCATGTGGCCTTTGGGGCCATCATGTGGCCTTGGGAGCCATCATGTGGCCTTGGGGGCCATCATGTGGCCTTGTGGGGGCCATCATGTGGCCATGGGGGCCATCATGTGGCCTTGGGGGCCATCATGTGGCCTTGGGAGCCATCATGTGGCCTTGGGAGTCATCATGTGGCCTTGGGAGCCATCATGTGGCCTGGAGAGGCCATCATGTGGCCTTGTGGGAGCCATCATGTGGCCTGGGGAGCCATCATGTGGCCTTGGAGGCCACATGATGTTTGTGACGTTTGAGATAGTAATATTAAACATTATACAATATTGCTATGGCCAAGAGGGATAGTTTCACATTGTCTGGGCAAATAGGCGTAATAGGGTTATCGAGGTACTCCTTGGCCAAGTACTGACCTTCCCAAAAATGCAACCCACAACAGTTGTCTAACTCCCGTGTACCTTTTACATGCTAGATAAACAGAGGCATCAGGTGGGAGGGAACAGTGCCCAAACGCTTCTGTCTTACTATTGGAATTGAATTCTGGACCTTCAGGATGTGACCTGATAGCTGTCAGTGATATTAAACACTTTCAGTGTACTTGGTTATCTTGACACCTGATCGAAACTACTATTATGTACGTCGACCAGAACACACACTAGAAGGTGAAGGGGCGACGACGTTTCGGTCCGTCCTGGACCATTCTCAACTCGATTGAGCTGTGGTCTGGTTAACTTACTATAGCCACGTTATTGTGACTCATCGCCTGTCTATTATGTACGTCAGGGTCTCAGTGTATGGGTGTGTAGTTTTGGCCCTGAGAAATGCAATTTAACCTTGATCAGTTAAACTGGTAACTTGCGACTTGAAAATGATCCAAATTGTCACTGTTATTACTATCCATATTTGCTGTCATTTATGTTCAGCCACGTTGTTGTGTCTTTTTCTTTGCAATTTAAATTATGTTGGAGGAAACATTCAAGACGAATTGAAGGGACAATCCTTACACTCTTCGCTTCCATAACTACACTTGAAGAAATAATTAAAAAACGAGTTACCTCATTTTGCCTTTTGCAATTTGCAAAGCATTTGATCCTTTTTTTCAGACGCTCGCTAATCACCGCCTCTCTGTCTTTGCTAGAAATATTAACATCTGAAATATTAACATAAATATTAACCAACACAGACATCTGAGGACAAAGAAAGTGACGATATTCAGGTCGTTAACTATTATTAGTTAACTTAATAATTAACGAGTTAAGTATTAAGTATTAATACTTAACTATTATTGTGAGTCAATAATAGTCAAGGAACGACTGGGGTGTCGTCACTTTCAATGTCCTGAGATGTCTAGGTTAGTTAACATTTATGTTAATATTTCACATGTTAATATTTCTAGCAAAGACAGAGAGGCAAGTGATTAAATAAAACACTTAATCAGCAGGGAAAGTTGGTGAAATCTTAACTGAATATCTGTTATTGTCAAGGAATTATTTTCAGAATCAAATGTGTTGTTGACAAGCATTTAAAATGGTGTTGAAATCACAATTCTATTAAACGAGCTTGTGTGTGCTTAGTGAGTTAGATCCAAACGTACCCATGAACCCAGTTGATTGACGTAAAAACTCTTTCTAATTTCCTAGATTTGTAAAATATTCAGTGATTTAGTAAACTATTAATTCATATTACGATGTGTTTCACAATTGTAATATTGTGTACTACGATACATAGAATATTTATAAATAAAAAGTGTCAAAATTGGACTTAATCGATCATCTAATCACAACTTCTGATATTTTTTATTGGTATGATTAATAATGATGTTTGATTACTGCTTCTACTGATGATACAACTACACATACACACGGAAATCCCATTAACGAGAAAATTAGAAAATCGTATTAATGAGAAAATCAGAAAAAAAAATAGAAAATCCTATTAATGAGAAAATCAGTAGGATTTTCTCGTTGATACTTCACGTAAATATAATTTCTTTGTGTATTTGAGGAATGCAGTTGTGGGTGGAACAAAGACTGAACCATGAACCACAGTGCATGGGGGGCAGTGTGTGGAACCCTGATTAGGCTTCATTAGAAGCCTCAGGTAACCCTAGAGGATGTAGTTGAATCCAAGGTTGCAATGGTTTTCATCAAGTCGTGGTGTAGCGGTCTAGAACGTGCCTGGGAGCGCCCAGAGCGTAGGTTCGAATCCTCATAATGGCTCCTACTGATTTTCTCAATAATACTACTGTTGTTGCTGCTACTTCTCTTGTTATTACTGTTATTGGTGTCACTAATTGTACTGCAATTATCACTGCTACTGACTTTACTACTGTTACTGCTACAATTACTGTTATTATTAACAGTGCTGTTATTATTACATTTACTTTTCTCGTTACTTCTGATGTTGTTATGGGTATTTCTCCTGTTATTATTACTTCTGCTGTTACTGCTGCTACTGTTGTTACTGCTGCTACTGTTGTTACTGCTGCTACTGTTGCTACTGCTGCTACTGTTGCTTCTGCTGGTACTGTTGTTACTGTTGCTACTGCTGCTACTGTTGTTTCTGCTGCTACTGTTGTTACTGTTGCTACTGCTGCTACTGTTGTTTCTGCTGCTACTGTTGCTATTGAAGGTGAAGGAAAGACTCAATACATAACTATGTAATTTAAACCAACTTTTCGGATGAAACCTGCTTCCTTTATCAAGCATTCTGTTGAACAATGTTCTGTTGTGTGTATTGAACGTGGTTTAGTATGACCTGTAACATGAAACGGAAGGTCTTCTCCACCATAAAGAGTACCCGGGTTCGAATCCTGAGCAGGGCTGGGACAGCTGGATACCTCCTTCTCATTCCGGTTTATATGGAGCTCCACAGCAGCAATTGAGAGATCTGATTGGAAGACGTTTTTATACTGGATTTGTGGAGGAAAAAAAGCTACTTCCTACTACTTTTTTAGCTTTTACACATCAGCTACTTCCCTCCACCTCTCAACCCTCACAGTACCAGTCACTTCCCCCAATGCGGAAATTCCACATACTTCCCAGCATATTAAATTCAACCTTTATGTATGAAACATGAATTACAACATTGGCCTCCAGCACTTCAATTACATTTTTTTTCCTTCAAATATATGTGTCTCAGCACATATAGATGAGACACATATATACGCTCATTATAACTTGAATGGAAACCAACACCTTGAATTCCAACTCTGCAGAACCTTGTATTTTACCCAATGATCTACAACATCTTAATTTCTACTGTGCTTTCTTGAATTCCGTCTTACGTTCCAACATCTTGAATTCCTCCGGTATGGAAGATGAATAGCTTATACCTCGTTCGCCACCCTTGATATGCCTGAAGCTGAATTCATTCTCTTTCATGAGGATTAATTAAGTCTTCACGGATCTTTTCAAGACTTTTTTCTTCATCTGAGCACCTTACTGCTGATGCACATACTTACATAATTTGGAGCTCCCGCTAAGTGAAGATTGTTAAGTACTATTCGGGTTATCTGCTCTGAGGCCTCTTAGGCTTCAAAGCCTTATCTCCATCTCGTCATGATTATAGACGCCAGACTCTCAAGTGTGATTGGTTGAAGGTTTGTCTAGCTTCATGCAGGTCGGCGTTCAATCCCCGACTGTCCAAGTGGTTGGGTATTAGTCCTTCCCCTCCACCTCCCCCCCCCTCCCAAATCCTTATCCTGACCCTTTCCAAGCGTTATATAGTCGTAATGGCTTGGCGCTTTCGCTTGATAATTCTATTCCCTTCCCTTCCTATTATTTATATTTTCTCTATTAATTTGAAAAGCAATATTCTTTAAACGTTCATAATACAGTGTCAAGATATTGACACAAGATATTGAATTGGCATTAGTAGTGAGTACGCCAGTGGGTGAGCCCAGGTAATTCAGGTTCGAACCCTGGTGAGGGTTATAAAAGTATTTAAGTGATATTTATAAATATAAATTTATAATATATATATATTTATATATATATAACCCTGGGAATGATTGAATTAATATAACGATGATGTAGAAGTTGGAAGGAAACTATAACTAACATACTATACTCCATAACAATATTAAATTAAAAACTCTGGAGACATTTTTAACCTTGAAAGGTTAAATACCATTAAACTACTGGCCTAGCCAAAGGGAGAATACCATTACTACACTTCATCCGGGTACTCCATTTAGTCTTTGAACTTTCCCTTACTCTCACGCGCGCCACTCACCTCTAAAGTAGATGTCTCCAGACTACAGACTTCGGTGTGCAAGTGTGTCCTCAGTGTACTACGCCCCCACTGGCTCCGTGTGTGTGTCTTCAGTGTACTACACCCCCCTGGCTCCGTGTGTGTGTCTTCAGTGTACTACACCCCCCCTGGCTCCGTGTGTGTGTCTTCAGTGTACTACACACCCCCCCTGGCTCCGTGTGTGTGTCTTCAGTGTACTACACCCCCCCTGGCTCCGTGTGTGTGTCTTCAGTGTACTACACACCCCCCCTGGCTCCGTGTGTGTGTCTTCAGTGTACTACACCCCCCCTGGCTCCGTGTGCGTGTCCTCAGTGTACTACACCCCCCTGGCTCCGTGTGTGTGTCTTCAGTGTACTACACACCCCCCCTGGCTCCGAGTGTGTGTCCTCAGTGTACTACACCCCCCCCCCCCCCTGGCTCCGTGTGTGTGTCCTCAGTGTACTACACACCCCCTGGCTCCGTGTGTGTGTCTTCAGTGTACTACACCCCCCCTGGCTCCGTGTGTGTGTCTTCAGTGTACTACACCCCCCCCTGGCTCCGTGTGCGTGTCCTCAGTGTACTACACACCACTTGGCTCCGAGAGGCAGCCATAAACTCCGTATACTGTACCGTGTGAGTCTCCAGTGTAAGTCAGTGACTGAACCTCTTGGCTCCAGGATTCCTACTTCCAGTATCCTCTTTACTCAAATGGCTTACAATGTCCCTGGCTTACACTGCACATGGCTTATAATGCCCAAGACATACAATGTCCCTGGCTTATAAGGTCGTTGACCCACAAGCCAGTGACAATATAAGATCATAGACTGATTGATCATCGGCCGGAGAGATTAGGGGAATTGTGAAGGTTTGAACGGATTTGGTTGGGCAAATACCGCTGTATATATGATGCTTTTTATATGGTGGATCTTAACAGTGCCACACTCGCCTAAGATAGTCCAAGCACTTGGGCTGGACGGTAGAGCGACGGTCTCGCTTCATACAAGTCGGCGTTCAATCTCCGACCGTTCAAGTGGTTGGGTACCATTCCTTCCCCCCGTCCCGTCCCAAATTCTTATCCTGACCCCTTCCAAGTGCTATATAGTCGTAATGGCTTAGTGCTTTCTTCCTGATAGTGTCCTCCCTTCCTCCCCTAAGACAGCGCCACACTCCCCTAAGTCTATGTTAATTACTTGTATAAGATGAAACTTGCTAATTAGTTCCCTCTTTGTCAGTGGATAAAATAGACTACTGACCTTCCTAATCTTTCTTCTGTGGGACAATCTTACTAATATTTTTTCTGTGGGAAGGTTGTACTAATCATTCTTCTGTGGTACAATTTTTCCAATCTCCATTCAACGCTACAGCGTAACTAATCTCCCTTCTGTGTTAGTCTTCCTAATCTCCATTTAACTTCCTTATTTCCCTTCTGTGATACAATCTTTCTAATCTTTCTTCTGTGGTACAATCTTTCTATTCTCCTTTTTGTTACAATATTACTAATCATTCTTCTGTGTTACAATATTACTAATTATTCTTCTGTGTTACAATCTTTAACTTCTTTCTGTGTTACAATCTTCCTAATCTCTCTAATGTATTACTGTCTTATCATCCTTCTGTATTACAATCTTCCCTAATTTCCCTTCTGTGTTACAATTATCCTAATTTTTGTTCTGTATTATAATCTTTCTAATCATCATTCTGTGTTACAATCTTAAAATTCATCATCTTGTGGTACATTTTTCCTAATCAAATTTGTGTTACAATCACTTAATAATTTTGTCTGTGCCATAAACTTCCTAATCTCCATTCTGTGTTTCAGTCTTACTAATCATCCTTACGGGTTACAATCTTGCTGATCATCCTTCTGTTCTACAATCATACTAATCTTCCTCCTGTACAATTTTACTCATTTACCTTCTGTGGAGCAATCTTCTGTGGTAAAATCATATTACTCACTTTTCTGTTATGCAGTTTTATTGACAGCTGGGTGGACAGCGCTTCCGAGTCGTAGTCCTGAGGTTCCGGGTTCGATACCTGGTAGAGGCGGAGACAAATGGGCAAAATGTTTCTTTCACCCTGATGCCCGTGTTACCTAGTAGTAAATAGGTACCTGGGAGTTAGACAGCTGCTACGGGCTGCTTCCTGGGGATGGAGGCCTGGTCGAGGACCGGGCCGCGGGGACACTAAGCCCCGAAATCATCTCAAGATAACCCATCTTACCCATCGCCTTTCTCTGGAACAACTTAAGAGTTATGACATGAGCTAAAAATGCTGAAATAGGGAATCCAAATCTAAGTCGATGATAAAGGGGTGTAATTGATTTTTTGCATTTCATGAGAACTCGTGGAGGAGTACGGGCGTCTGAGGGATAGGTCTGAGTAGTAGAGTAGTAGTAGAGTAGTAGTAGAGTAGTAGTAGAGTCTGAGGGATGGGTCCAGCATTCAGTATCACGAAGAAAATGTGGAGGACATGAAATTTCATGGGTGAACAGAACAGCGGAATAGGGGGAATGGAACGGCGGGATCCGGTGAGGAATGGGTAGAATAGAGCAAGAAAGAGCTAGAACGGGGCTGAGGAAGAGATAAAATGTTCAACCTAGGAAAAGGTGGAACAGGGTGGAATAGAAAGTGTTGAAAACAGGATAGGAAGAGATGAAACCGAGAGAGAGGAACACGTGAAAAAGGGCGAGAGAAAGGTGGAGCCGAACTAATAATAGGTGGAAGAAGCAGAGGAACAGGCAAACCCGGTGAAACAGAAAAGAATCCGATGAGGAACAGACGGAGATCACAGAGCCTGAAGGGTATGTGTTGGGTTGAATAAAATAAAAACTATGCTACAGCAGGCTTACAAAATTGTATTTCAGTGATGAACTCTCTTTCAAAGAGATTTATTCATTTGTAATGGAAAGTGGAATATTTTTGAAACGCAGATCGAAGCATGTGAACATGAACAATATTTTGCTTTTACGTTGAATGAATACATTGTGAAAGCCAAAGTCTGGGATGAATTTCCATTGTGTGCATGATAGGTGGCGTTCTTCGGTTCTTTGGGTTGATTGCATGAACAATAAATTGTGTTTGTGAACGAGTATGTGTGAATGAGTTTGAATACGTGCTTGCAGTATGGTTGCGTAGGGGTTTGTGTTTACTCATCTGAGATTACAGGGTAGAGCTCGTTAGACTCGGCTCGAGCTCAAGCTCGTTAGGCTCGGCGTTAGGCTCGTTACTCTTTTCATAGCTTTTCTTAGCGTATTTACACTTAAAACTGCGTATCGAATTGCTGTTTCTAATTAATATTTGTGCCTGAAGTGGGTCGAGCTGTTAGCTCTAGGAACTTACCATTTTAACTATTGCTTGTCCAAAGTACAGGTTCTCAACCAAGTTGTCTGTCATATGTAATGCTTATACTTCTCTCCCACACAACCATAACTAACATGAGAGACAGTAGAGATGTATTTAAATAACGCTTGGATGTTTAAATATCTGCCATGACAGTATCTGTTACTGAGGACTTGCCCAAGCTCGTTCTTTAAGTGTTTGTATCTCAGTGGGATCCATAGAGTTGAATTCACGGTCGTTGTTCCTCTCCTCCTCCTCTCTTTCCCATCCTCACCTCTGCCCTCTTATTCCCATATTCTCTTCTACCCGACCGCTCATCTGTCTCCTCTTTATCCTCCACGTTCCCAACTTCCCTTCGTCCTACTCACTCTCCCACCCACACCATCCTCGCTCTCTCCAACTTCTATCATCCTTAAAAAGCTTGCCCGAGAGGAGAGTTTATTTGGGAGCGTCACTCACGGCGAGAGTCTCCCTGTAGCACCGTCTACAACACCTCCAACAAGACGAAAATCCCTTGAGCGTTTATTTTTCCTCGCGTTTTACCCTGACACAAGTGAGCGTCACACACACAGCGACGTGATTGTCACACAAGACTATCATCATCAGCTGTTTACCATGGCCGCAAGCTTACCATATCTTGCAGGGGGGAAATGTGCAAGTGCAGCAGTTATATATATGGGTCCAGCAACCAGGAGGCCTGGTCGACGACCGGGCCGCGGGGACGCTAAGCCCCGGAAGCACCATAAGGTAACCTCAAGGTATGGCAAAACTTTATAATCCTAACTCAAACGATGTGAATTTACGGTAATGAATACTTTTATGGGGTGGATCAAATCTCTGGTTTCTTCCTCACTTATAATATCCATCTCTGATCATCAATGGTATTATATTTTTTTTAAGACAAATCTTTGTTATTGGTGATTGTCTCCCCTCGATCACCTGCTTTTTGTCCCATTATGGTTGATGTTATGGACTGCAATGCATTGTACCTGCGCACTGTACATGCGCACTGTACATGCGCACTGTACAACACTCGCTCCTCCTCCTCTCGGGAAAGCTCCCCTCCACCTCTTACCCATCTTTTCGAAATCTTCTTTATGAAAACGACAGAAAACAAGATACTTTTTTCGACTTGAGAATGGTCCAGGACGGACCGAAACGTCGTCTCCTCTTCACTTTCTAGTGTGTGGTCTGGTCAACATACTTCAGCCACGTTATTGTGACTCATCGCCTGCAGAAAACAAGATACTTTTTTCCCGTAGATAAACATTCAAAGAGGTTTGCTTGCTATCTGTCCACTCGCGTCTGAATGGACAGCGCTCGGCGGTAGTAGTCCTAAGGGGCCCTGGTTCGATCCCCGGCAGAGGCAGATTCAAATGGGTAGAGTTTTTCTCACCTTGGTGCCCCTGTTCACCTAGCAGAAAATAGATACCTGGGAGTTACACAACTGCTACGGGCTGCTTCCTAGAGATGTGTGTGAGTGTGTAAGAGAAATATATGTAGTAGACATAATAAAGCAAAAATTAACTGGTTAGAAAGGCGGGATCCAAGAGCTAATAGCTCGATTCTGCAATTACAAATAGTAAATACACACACACACATACGCGCGCAAACGCACACACACACACACACACACACACACACACACACACACACACACACACACACACTGTAATATTAGACTTGTTTCTCTCAATGTTTGCTGATGATGCAAAAATTATGAGGAGGATAGAAACAGAGGATGACAGTAGGAGGCTACAAGATGATCTAGACAGACTGAGTGAATGGGCCAACAAATGGCTGTTGAAGTAAAACCCCGAGTAAATGCAAAGTAATGAAACTAGGCGGTGGAAACAGGAGGCCAGACACAGGATACAGAATAGGAGATGAAGTACTTAATGAAACGGACAGAGAGAAAGATCTAGGAGTTGATATCACACCAAACCTGTCTCCTGATGCCCACATAAAAAGAATAACATCTGAGGCACATGCGAGGTTGGCTAACATCAGAACAGCCTTCAGAAACCTGAGTAAGAAATCATTCAGAATCTTGTATACCACATATGTAAGACCAATCATGGAGTATGCGGCCCCAGCATGGAGCCCGTACCTTGTCAGGCACAAGACGAAGCTGGAAAATGTTCAAAGGTATGCCACTAGACTAGTCCCAGAACTAAGAGGCATGAGTTACGAGGAAAGGCTGCGTGAAATGCACCTTACGACACTGAAAGATAGAAGAGTAAGGGGAGACATCATCACACCCTACAAAATCCTCAGGGGAATCGACCGGGTAGACAAGGATAAACTATTCAACACTGGTGGTACGCGAACAAGGGGACACAGGTGGAAACTGAGTACCCAAATGAGTCACAGGGACGTTAGAAAGAACTTTTTCAGCGTCAGAGTAGTTAATGGATGGAATGCATTAGGCAGTGATATGGTGGAGGCTGACTCCATATACAGTTTCAAATGTAGATATGACAGAGCCCAGTAGGCTCAGGAAGTTGTACACCAGTTGATTGACGGTTGAGAGGCGGGACCAAAGAGCCAAAGCTCAAACCCCGCAAGCACAAATAGGTGAGTACAAATAGGTGAGTATACACACACACTCACACATACACACACACACACACACACACACACACACACACACACACACACACACACACACACACACAAACAAACACATATATACACAGACAGTCTCTGTCCTTTCTCTATTTCTCCCTTTTTAAAATTGAGACTAAGGGGTCATTAGCAATTGTGCTGATGAAGGTGACTAGGTAATACACCTTTACCCTCCCCCCCTCCCCCCCCCTCCCCCCCTCCCCCCACGTGTCCCTTGACATAGGGAGGTGATTCGGCAATTAGGATTTACCTCCCCGCGAACCCGTCATAATTAGCTGGCTCGGTATTTATGATGTTGGGTTAATCACTTACACCAAAGAAAAGTAGCCCTTTTGTGTTTTTTCACTAAATTTGTTAATTTTCTTTTTATGTTGCATCCGTCATAGTTACAATATTAGAAAAATTATTTAACCTCTCCCAAAAAATATTACAGCAATTTAACATAACTTTTTCCTAAGTCTAATATCTAATATTATTAACACACGCACAAGTGTATATACACTGTGAGGTATACTCCAATTATCGGTGAATATACAGTGAGTTTACATTAGTCTTGGACTATGTTCAGGAGTAAAGTTTACATGCTGCTATTTAATAGGTTATTATGGCTGCCTTCTGCTGTACAGAAGTTAATTGGCCTCAAGCCAAAACCAAATCAAATCGTCTCATCTAAACCATATAATGCATCTTTCACCAAAAACCTTATGATAAAAAACTGTAAAATGTCTTGAGAAAACAGCACATGTCTCGGTAGAAGTTGTTGGCTAATGTCTGAGTTGTAGCTCAGAGCAAGTTATCGAGGGATAGCGTGTGTGGGAAACATTAAAGCATGACCTTTGTTGGGTAAAAGTTATTGCCCAGAAGGTAAACATCTAAATTCAGTTTCACCACAACGTAGTTCCGCCCGCGCCAGGATTCTACAGTATGAAATATATTATAATTGGAAAATAAATTTGCTTGGCGATATATGCAGCATTTTAGAGACGAGGTCACTTGACTTTGCCTGAGACTTGATCAGATAAAACGAAGGAGCGGGAGCTTAGTCATCTGAAATAAGTTACTAAATTTCATGAGGGACGAGCAATATAGGAGTACCGAGAAGTACACTTAGAACACAACACGTTTACTCAAGTACACTTGAGAAATTGCGGTGATAATTCCCATTACTGGGACCTACAACGGTTTATCGAGGTCGTATTTATCGAGCTTCTACAACGGCTTATCGAAGTACTCCCTCTGGGCCTGCCCCCTCACCCTCCCCCCAGGATCCAACCAACAACAATTGATCAGCCCCCTCTGTACTAATTGTACTGACAGGTGAATAGAGGCATCAGATGAAATAAAACGTGTCCAACCGTTCCTGTTATTTCGGGGTGGATTGAAACTTGAGTCCCTTACCTGGGAGTCGAGGACGCAGAGCACTGAGCCACAGGACCCATTATGAGGAAGAACAACAGAGGATCACATCGACTTGAAGAGCAGAATTAGCAAGCCGGTCTACAGTATTAACTCATTTTAAAATTATTTCAAGAAAACTTAAGAAAATTAGATGATGCAGTTCAGTTTGGTCTCCACAATACGATAACAAAGTTTATCCTGGGACTTAGAAGCCTCCATTACGGAATGGGATTAAATAAAAATAATTTACATTCTCTGCAAAGTAAAAATGTCAAATTCATTTACACTGAGGAACCTCAGCAAGCAATGAAAGTGTTGCTCCAGCTCCCGCTCGTGTCAATACTTATGGGTCTACGATTACTTAGAAGACAAACATTTTATTTAAAATAATATGCAGATGTTGAGATACTAGTAATTAGCTGCATCAGTTGCAACGAATAAAGCATCAGATTCTTATGTTTTTAGGGCTTTATTCAGATATTTATTAAGAAAATAAATAATGTACTAATATATATATATATATATATATATATATATATATATATATATATATATATATGTGTGTGTGTGTGTGTGTGTGTGTGTGTGTAAATCACGAAAATTAACACGTGATGAAAAATGTGACAGTGTCAGACCACGGAGGAAGAATTGAAACAGGAATTTCCTTAAGTACTTTCGTATTTTAATACATCTTCATAAGGAATCCATTCCTTCTGAAGAAATGATTCCTTCTATAGATGTATTAATATACAAAAGTACTTAAGGAAATTCCTGATGCAATTCTTCCTCCGTATATATATATATATATATATATATATATATATATATATATATATATATATATATATATATATATAAGTTCCAACATATGAACGTATGTTTCAGATGCCGCGGGAAGCGTTATGTTAAGCTTACAGAGAATCAGTTCAATTTTAATGTAAAGAGAAAATAATCCTATGGATTATAAACAAATTGACAATGAAGGGAACGGAAGGCAGGGAGGGAGGAAAAATGAGAGAGAGAGAGAGAGAGAGAGAGAGAGAGAGAGAGAGAGAGAGAGAGAGAGAGAGAGAGAGAGAGAGAGAGAGAGAGAGAGAGAGAGAGAGAGACAGACAGAAACAGACTGGCAGATACTAAGACAAAATTAACAGACAAAAACACCAAACACAGAGACAGAAATCTTCCCCTCATTACAGGGGTCAAACGACGCTTCATTCAAATTGTGTCAACATCAAAAGAAGTGGGTAAGTACCAGTATCGATGGTTCTAGCACAGAAAATATCGGTGTACAAACTTCAATGATTGTTCAGAGGAGACACAGCTATCATTTTCATCCCTAAGACCCAGGATATAGCTTAGTAATCATATATTAACACATGACCCACACAAGAGGTCGCATGTAATGACCTACAAAAGGGTTGATAGGTTAACAAAGCGTCTTGAATGTTTAGCCGTTATGCCTAAAATTTACCTCCGAGAAAAACATTTATTTTATTCATGTTCTTTACAATAAACCAATCAACTTTCATTAACAACAACTGCAATAGCCAATACTGGTCAGCCCTCGTCTGGTGCTCTTGGGAGTCTACCAGCTCTTTGGTAGACTATCAGCTCTTCGTAGACTTCCAGCTCTTTAGTAAACTACCAGCTTTTGGTAGACTACCAGCTCTTTGGTAGACTACCAGCTCTCGGTAGACTACCAGCACTTGGTCAACTTTCAGCTCTTTGGTCGACTACCGACAACATTCACCCTCTAACTTTCCGTCTGAAAGGTAAAATTGGTTTCCATTTGACTCTAGCCAAGAGGTCGGGTCCTTGCCAACTGCCCCTTTCATTCCTTTTCCTCAACGATCCTTCTCTACATATATTCCGGTTCCCTCGTGTTTCATGTTTATTTTCACTCTTACTTTCCATCTCAATTGTTTTTCAATCTCTCTCCCTTTCACCTAAGTCTTCAGAGTTCCTTCTGTATTTTCCTTTTCCTGGGTCTAACTTTTCGTATTTCCTCTTCACTCTCCCTTTCCATTCGATCTACGTCTGTTTTTTCTTCTTGTTATAAGTTACTAAAGACTTTTCTTTGTCTCAATATTTATTTTATTTCAGTTTTGCAGTGTTGAGAACACTATTTCTCAGCACATGCTGAGAAATACACTTTATTTCCCCCCTCCCCTCCTCCCTCTTTCACTTCTTTTTCTCAGCTCTCTCACTATTCCTTCTCATTTCTCCCTCTTAGTTCTTCATCTCACTTCTCACCTTTAATCTCACCTCTCTCATCTCATCATTCTTTCTCACCCTTTTCTTTTTCAACACTTTTCTCAATCATTAGCATATACTTATTTCTGTATCACCCCTTCCTTCTCATATTTCATTCTCATCATGTTTTTATCTCCTTTCCCTTCTTACCTATTTACCTTATTTCTCCCTTCTTTCTCATCCTTTCATTCTTTGATTCCTATATATCCTTCCTTTCTCATCCCTCCATTATTACTATTATTTCTCAGTCCTTTCCTTTCTCACCTTTCCTTTCTCACCTTTCCTTTCTCGACTTTTCCATCGGTCCCCACCTTTATAAACCCCAATTTATTCCACCTTTGATATCATCCCCTCCTTTCTCGCCTTCCCTTCTCACCCTGCTTTATCACCCTTATATTTTTACCCTTTCTTTATAACGCCCTCTTATTATTCTTCACTTTAGACTTTCCTTCACACCTAATCTTTCCCATCTTCTCTCTGTTCACCCGTACCTTCCATCTCCTCCAGCTCCTTTTCACCCTTCCTTTTATTCTTCAATCTCTCTTCCATCCTTTCCACGCTTTCCCTCTCATTCATCCTATTCTTGTTACTCTTGTTCTCCTTCTTATCCCTTCTTCACATTCTCTCATCCCCATCTATCCATCCTTTTCCACTTCTCTCTATCCATCCCCTTTCCCCCCTCTGATGCATATTTTCTTCCCTTCCTCGACTGTTTCTTTTTCTGTTTTTCTATCTTCCCTTTACCTCCAGTTGTTCATTTTCCCCTTTTCCTGCTCTTGACCCCTCCAGTGTTTCTTCTCCTTCCCCCTGCCCTTCCCCTTTATCTCAATATTTCCCTCTATTCCCTTTCCCCCTCTAGTTAATCTTTTGCCTCCCATTCTTTCTTTGCTCAGTGTTTCAAGCGGGGTTTCTCTTTCTCTTGTTCCCCCTCGGGTGCTCAGGGCTCCGCTCTCCCCTGCACTCATTTCCTGTCCTTTCATCTCTGTTTGCTCTCTCCTCTGTCAGTCCTCATGCTGCCTCTTTACTCATTTATCTTTCTGTCTCCGAACATTTTTCTACTTGTTCTTGTTTGCCTTCTTCTCATATAGCTGTATGTCAATACTATCATAATGCTTCTCCCGCTACCTCTGTCTGTCTGTCTCTGTCTCTTTCTCTCTCTCTCTGTTTTTCCGCTTGGTATCTTTATGACTGTCTCCTGCAGCCGTCACGTCCTTCACTGAGCGGACAGAGGCGGGAGATGAAACTATAATGTGGGAACACTGGCGGCTTCGTGTCACTGTTGACCTGTGAGAATGGCACACGACACCTGACCTCCAGCGTGTCATGTAGGCAGCCATCGGGTCCCTCCTCCTTCCGAGGGGTCGGAGGGGAGGACGGGGGATGGAACACTGTCACGCACCTCCCTAAAAATGAGGGGAGAGTTGCTGGAACAGCAGCAGCAGCAGGAGGAGGAATAATACATTACAAACTTCACGTTTCAAAAGGACGAAGAATTTACCGGGTTATATGACGCCGTAAGGATTAGTTTCCAAGTGCATGAAATCAGAGAGAATTGCGGGTTTTTAGCTAAATATAATTTACACACGTAGTCTCCCATAGGGGAATTTTGTTCCCTTTATACGCCTGGCTAGGTAGGTCAGCTTATGGAGATTGACAGGCACAGATTGAGTACATAGAAGTACATGAGAGGATAAGGGGCTGCATATGAGAGTACATGGCAGTACATGAGTTTACATGAGCACGTTGGATTAAATGTGAGTACATGAGAGTCCATGCGCTTACATTAGTCTCTCCCACAGGGACCAGCGGTGCTGTTCACACAACTACAAAAATAATTCATTTAATTTTCCTCGCAGATAATCAAAAACGAAGGAAAATGCTCTTGTGTTGGATCCTTTTGAGGGGTTAATAGCTGGAAACACTGTGTCGGTATTTTAACTTGAAGCTCTGTAATATACCTTTCATGAATTGGGTACCAATGTTACCTACTGACTCAATACCACTTTCCAGCGAGTTACAGCTGATAGTGGATGCCTGACAGCGCCCGTGGCCTTATAGACCCTTATAGAAACTCTCTCATAAAATTTTCAAATCTTCGATTCAATAAGTTTTTTGCCTTACCTTTTTTTCGGTTGAAAAATTCCAAATATTTTATAGAATTAAACATTTCAAGAGCTAGACGTGTGTTTTTATAAAGGAATCGAGGGATAAAGTACGATAAACAGTACAATATACGACTTATGGATTTTGTACAATGCATCTGCATTAGTGATACAGTGCAGATGCATTATATATCATGCAGATGCATTATATAATGCGACCATGCATTATAGTGCATGGCCAAACGACCATGCACTATAATGCATAGTCGTTTGGCATGGTAAGGAAATTAAATACTTGCCGAAACGATGACATGTATGATAAAAAGAATAATTATACAACCTATTACTGTATGCCAGTTATACAAGAGTGACTATATATGCTAGTTATACGACCAGTAATTTTAGACCTGTTATACAACCAGTAATTATATACCAGTTATACAATGACTGTATGCCGATTATAAAACCAGTGCCTATATCAGTTATACATCCAGTGACTGTATATCACGTATGCAAACTGAAGTGCCTAGATTCCAGTTATACAACCGTAACTGTATGCCAGTTATTCAACCAGTAAATGTATGCTAGTTATAAAACAGTGACTGTGTGCCAGTTATACAATCAGTTACATTATACCTTTGACAACCAGTAACTACACGCTTGCAACACTACCAAGCTATGGATTGGTTACTGCAGTCACTCTATTATTACATTCTATGATGGTAACTTGAAGCTGTTTATCAGATTGCTTCAGTAACATCGACTTTTAAACCGTTACATTCATGTACAGTTCCTGTACTAAATATTAATGACGTCGCTGTGACTTGCTTGCGCTTCCAATATCTATTTAACATTCCATCGTTTCCTTGTTCACCATTTTGGAACATTGATTTCTTGTTTCTTTGACGTACCTGGATCTGGATCGTACCAGTAACGAGGCTCTAGTTCTTCTGCTCCCCAAACCCGGTCCGAGGCCAGGCTTGACTTGTGATAACTTGGTCCAACAGACTGTTGCTTGGACTGGTCCGGAGGCTCACATATCCACTACAACCCGTTTGGTCCGGCACTTCTCGCAGGGAACTGTCAAACTTAAAAAAACACTTGGAAAACTTCATGTTTTTCTTGATGTCCATTTTTGTGGCGGCAATATTTCTTATGCTTGCTGGGAGGATATAACCTCTGATGCTGATAGTGGTGTCTATGCCTTTAGTGTCTCTACTCTTCACTGACTGTTTTGCATTTCCTTCCATATTGTTCACTTCAGTAAGTTGTTATTTTATAGTTCAAATATGGGACCTGGCTTTCCAATATTTTCCAATATTATGTGATACATCTCTCGTCTCCTTTCCATTTATCAAATGCTTTTGCAAAGTCTGCAAAGGCATTTGCAGACTTAATCCACATCTGTATTTTGTTTTTCTTCTGGTGCTTCTGTGATTTTGTCATTGTACTCACCTAGTTGTGGTTGCGAGAGCTGAGCTTCGGTTCTTTGATCCCGCCTCTCAACAGTCAATTAACTGGTGTACAAATTCTTGAGGCTATTGGGCTCTATCAAATCTACATTTAAAACTGTGTATAGAGTCTGATTATTATGGAGTTCGCCTCCACATGTGGCATTACTCAACCACAATGACTATGTTTGACTAACTGTGAAAGGCATGATCTTTCTGCTCTAAATTCAAAATTTCCTGGGTTGTTCTCCATAAATCTGCTGATGTGATTCCTGATCACTTTTTCAACAACTTTTATTGTGTGTGATGTTAGTGTGACTGGCCTATAGTTTTTATCCAATGATTTACTCCATTCCCTGTGTAGTGGAGGTATCTCTGAGGTTTTAAGTGCTTCTGGTATCTCCCATGCAGATAAGTTTTCCTCCAAATTACACTGAGCTCTTACACTCCTAAAAGATGGCTTCGTCTCACTTCTGTTTTTCATTATCTTTAAAAAAAGTTAGATTCATTAGATAACCAGTTTAGACGGGTCGTTGACGCCCAATGGCACTTCAAATACTATGTTTACAATATCTGTTTCTTGTTGTGTTAAACATAAGACCTGTAATTTCTTTCATATTTACACCCATTCAACTTGCTTCATCTCCTACATACTGTTATGAACTTCCCTTGTTTTACCTCTAATAATTTTAGTATCCGTGTCTCTTTAGTATCCGTCTAGCCATTTTATCCTCTAACTTCAACCTGCTTCTACGAATCCTCGCATTAATATGTGACACTTGCCTTTGTTATCTTGTTTTCTTTGTTATCTGTAATTCAAAGTCAGTAAGTTTCCTCTTCTCTCATGAGATCATTTTGTGACATCTGTGAACTAATTTATTACCGCAAGGAAAAGATTTTAAAAGTTAATTGTCGTTCTAACTAGCAATCTCACATTCTCTCATATCATCTGGTTTATCTCCCAACTATTTGGTGCTTATATTTAATTACAATATTAGCTATTCTAGTTAGCTTAGTTTTCACTTTTACTTGTTACATCAAAGTTACTGTCTTCAACTCATTTGTTTACATCAACGTACTTATATTTCTGTTCATCGGCACTAGTATGCCAGTGCCACAACCCAGTGCTTGCCTCTCAGTGCTCACATATACATACATCTACAGGGACTGAGATGTAGCTCATGTGGAATTATCTCATTCAGATTTATAATTAGCTTTTATTTAAATCTCTTGATACCCTTGATATAACACAGTGACCGAACACCTGAGACTAAACAACTTTGAAGATAAGGCGGCTTCGTCACCTCTGGAGCATCAAACTTTCAGTAAACTTTGTTACTTGAAAGGTTATTTACGTTTCAGAGCTACTACAGAAGTTCACGTTCTTAAGTTCTGAACACGTGTTCAGTCCACAGTTCACAACAATTACCAAAAATAGTTACATATCGCGTTTCACCTCCATAAATAGAATGAGTTCTCCATCACCTTGCATGGAATCACTACCTTGGATGGAGTGATTGGATCTATCGCCTTCAATACGGTGAATGTCCCCGAGACATTTAGCTGTAATGACAGAAGTCTGTAATGTCAATGTAGTGTCATCAGTTAACCTCAGGGTAAGTTGGTGCTATGATCTGTCAACCGTTGTGGGGGTTATTAAGGATGCTGCAAATGCTTTCTGACCAACCAGTAGGTAAACCTGACCTAAGAACTTAGTTAAGCACTAATGTGGTCCAATGTGGCCTCTTGCCTTCAAGTCTATACACAGAGAAATGCTATTGTAAAACTCTCTTGTGTCTATATTCCTTTGTAAGCCTAGAATTTTCCAGCATGGCAATTTGTTGTCTAATAGACAACAAAAACTAAATTATGATTGAAATGATGTCAAGATTTCTGTAAAATATTTAGTAAGTGCTGTCAAGTTATTGACATAATTAAGTATTTAGTTTCCAGCACTATTCATTCGGCTGTTGATGACGATCATTTCTGAAGCACTAGTGCTTTAAAGAATGGAAGATCCATCCAGGTACGTATTTCATCACATTTACACCGAGAACAGAAATCAAAAGTGTATCTTTAATGATCTCTTCATTCATAACATAAATCAGTCATATTGTTAAGATCTCTCAACTCGCAGCCATACAAACTACTGTATAAATTAGTGAAACTATATATATATTATATATATATATATATATGTCGTACCTAGTAGCCAGAACGCACTTCTCTGCCTACTATGCAAGGCCCGATTTGCCTAATAAGCCAAGTTTTCATGAATTAATGTTTTTTCGACTACCTAACCTACCTAACCTAACCTAACCTAACTTTTTCGGCTACCTAACCGAACCTAACCTATAGAGATAGATTAAGTTAGGTTAGGTAGGGTTGGTTAGGTTCGGTCATATATCTACGTTAATTTTAACTCCAATAAAAAAAAATTGACCTCATACATAATGAAATGGGAAGCTTTATCATTTCATGAGAAAAAAAAAGAGAAAATATATTAATTCAGGAAAACTTGGCTTATTATGCAAATCAGGCCTTGCATTTTAGGCTGAGAAGTGCGTTCTGGCTACTAGGTACGATATATATATATATATATATATATATATATATATATATATATATATATATATATATATATATATATATATATATATATATATATATATATATATATATATCAATTTAATTTGGTCAAAGGGAGTCCCCAGGTTCATCATCCGAATGTGATTAACATATATTAAACAGCCAAAGATATTTACTGATGCAATGACGATATAACGATAATTGAAGTACCTTATTTACGCCGTGTCATATTTTCCCCTACTGTAATAATTCATACACGGTGATTGATGCCAGACCACAACTTGCATTGCATTCAGGAGCAACACGCAACATTATGTAAACCTTGCAGTTTCAGGCACCCGTTTCTTCCAGGACCTCTGAAGTCCTCTGGTCCAGTAGAGTAGGATGAGGGGAGAGAGCTGGTGAGGGGAGGACTGGTGAGGGGAGGGCTGGTGAGGGGAGAGCACACACCGTCTTAAGAGTCACGGATGAGAGCGACGAAGGGGGAAAGGCGAGGGACGCAACACACCGCAACACACGCAAAAGCCGAGGGGAGGAGAAGGGGAAGATGAAGGAGGATACACTGCCACGCACACACACCCCTGAGGGGTAGAGAGGGGAACACAGCCACTCACACTTCAGGAAAGGACAGGGGAATACACTCCCATACGCATCTAAGCATAGATGAGAATACACTACCACACACACACCTGAGAGGCAGAAAGGGAATGCACTACAATACACCTGAAGGGAGAACAGGTGAAACATGCTCCCTTCACACACCTGAGTGGAGGAGGGAACACACACCTGACATGGCCACAACAACACGTTGCACTCATGGCACTCGGAGCTCATGATTAAAAACATTATAAATCAGACCTTTCACTCGAACATTTATACAGATTAAAAACATAGAAATTATTTTAACAAAAGGGATACAGTATGATATAATACAGATATACATCACAGTAACTATGAAACAAAATATAAAACACAATAAAAAATACAATTTGCTTATACAATAAAATGAGTAAGTAAACAACTTTCTTCTATGCAGTAGAATTACATATACCTAAATGATACAAAAAAATATTTATATATTAAAACTACTCATCTATTATGATTATTTATAGCGAAAGAAAATAGTAATGAAATCATTCATAATAGACAATAGTAATAATTAATGAATAATAGATAATTGCGATAATACAGGATAATAATCTTCACCTAAATGTACATGCAGGGTTGAGCAACAGCTCCCAAGCCTCGACTTCTTGAGCCTGTTGATGATCTATGATTATGTCCTCTCGTTTGTTCTTATAAATGCAATTATTAATATAGTTCAACTTACGATAGATCTGTTAATTCATCTGTGTCATTCCTCTCATTCCTTACCTCAATCATTCTGCTGATTCAAGTTTTGAAGAGTGATTTTTTGCCTACTTTGTGAATTCGTATTTATACCTTATATGTCCGTATCATGTCTCCCACATACGTCTCCTCCCATCCAGAGTGATGTACTCCAGGTCCGTCAGACATACACAGTTAATGAAAGTAATTATTCAAACCTCCTGCCATTTATAATGGATTAAATAATTTATTGAGTAATTTATATTAAATGACAGTAATAATAGCCATTTATATTGGATTAAGAGACGAATGTCGATAACACATCAAGATATCTATCCAGAACGCGTGTAAGATGTAAGCAATATATTGAAATACGATATCAAAGCAATAATGATGGCGATATTAACTGTTAAATGGATTTATATATGTGTTCTTGAACCAATGAAATATTTAAGCCAAATGTGCTTGCCTAAAATATAGCTTTAAATAGTAAATAAAGTGTCCAAAGAACTATATGTCAATGATACCTAAACTGCTGGAAAATACCAAACACCTCAAATTATGTAAGAAAATATATATATGTCTCTTGGTTTGGTGGATTGTACAAGTGTCGACTTTACATACCGATTGTTACGTCCATACGTTACATACGAAGCCTGTACGTCTTTTAACAATCACGGCGGCTCTGTTTACATTCATAAAATAACTTAAGAGCTTCAAAAGTTTACAATCCACAAACCGTTTAATACATGTAAACAAAGCAGCCATGATTGAGGAAAGATATACAGGTTTCGTTAGTAGATGCATCAATGCTTGACAAAGGTACTAGAGAACATATCCTAAGTGATGCTGGAATATATTTTCTCTCGTTGACTGTGTACAATTACCTTTGGTAATTGTACGTTTCTGCCCGAAACGCTTTGCGTAATAGTGGCTTTAGGCATTGTATGTACTAGCTCTATCTATTAATCCAACAAACTTTGTAAAATCTCTTGTATGTATGTACCTTACCTAAATAAACATTTATTTATTTATTTATTTATTTTATTTACTTAGGTATGTCCCAGAGACACTTGTACACGAAATAAAACTGACACATTTATATAAATGTTTCAGCTTTATTTGTTATAGAAGTTGGCCCATTTGTTATGACCACTTAAAGTTCGGTGATAAGTGGCTCAATAAAGCCACCTGCAACAGGTGCTTATTTACTGTTAGGTGAACAGAGGTATTTGGCGCAAGGAAATGTCCCCAAAAATCTCCGTCCTGCCTCGCGAATTAAATTAGTGTCCTCTTGGTGTGAACCATCATCGCAGACCACTCTGCTAGTTGGCTATATCACTATGTCCTTGATTTCCAATATAGATAAAATGTCATAGCCAAGTCCATAAATAGTTAAAATACTAAATTTCAATAGAGAAGATATAATCAAGATCTTACTAACACAGGACGAGTTCTGAATAATTATCTGCAAGGAAGTATATTTTCCTTTAAGATCAGATACTTATCAATAACTATGCTATGGATAGGCTTCAAGTACATTAATTGATGCTTCAAGTGCACAAGAGGATGCTTCAAGTGCACAAGAGGATGCTTCAAGTGCACAAGAGGATGCTTCAAGTGCACAAGAGGATGCTTCAAGTGCACAAGAGGATGCTTCAAATGCACAAGAGGATGCTTTAAGTGCACAAGAAGATGCTTCAAGTGCAAAAAAGGATGCTTCAAGTACACAAGAGGATGCTTCAAGTGCACAAGAGGATGCTTCAAGTGCACAAGAGGATGCTTCAAGTGCACAAGAGGATGCTTCAAGTGCACAAGAGGATGCTTCAAATGCACAAGAGGATGCTTCAAGTGCACAAGAGGATGCTTTAAGTGCACAAGAAGATGCTTCAAGTGCAAAAAAGGATGCTTCAAGTACACAAGAGGATGCTTCAAGTGCACAAGAGGATGCTTCAAGTGCACAAGAGGATGCTTCAAGTGCACAAGAGGATGCTTCAAGTGTACAAGAGGATGCTTCAAGTGCACAAGAGGATGCTTCAAGTGCACAAGAGGATGCCCTCATGTCTGTGAAGTGTCTTAAACTGAGATTAACATGTTACATAAATGAGTGTCTGAAGTACCATTTTCTGTCATAAACTGCTCTCAAACAACTTTATGATGTTTTCAGAACCCTCCCGAGGGAAGGAGGCGAGTTAACTAGAGAAAGCCAGTGCACAAAGCCCCCGACATCGGAAAAGATGAATCACACGAGTTGATATCGTTCTCACAGACATAATTAGGTATCAGATGGGATCGAATTCGCATCCCTGGGGGAATCCAGGTATGGGAAATCCCACTCACATCAATGGACTCCCCAGTGGTGCAAGTTCGATCCCACAATACCAACTCAATCTTTTATCTTAGATGAAAACGCATCAGGGGAAAGCTTGGACGCGCACCAATCTATTGTCATAGGAAAGAGGAAGAAGGGAAGGATGGTGGGGGAGCTTTCTATCACCACACACTCCCTCCCTTCCCTTTCCCCTCCCCTCACCTGGAGGGGATCAAAGGGAACAAGTAGAGGGGAAGTTGACGCGGCCACCGAGCTTCTGTGAGAGAGGCAGAGCGGGAAGCAAGCGATCTATGCTTTTGGGGAAGAAATATTTTAAAATTTGGAACCGAAGGACCAGGAAATATTTAGAGGACAAATTAAATTAAAGTCTCCTTCAGAGATATACACAGAGCACGCACACACACACACATACATGCCCACACATACATACATGCGCTAACCCATTGAAACACCGAGCTCCAAAGTGATTGGCTAATATCTTATCTCCAGAGCCTAGCCTCTATTAGTAAGATATTAGTAAGATATATAATAAAATCACTTATCCATATCACCTTAGACACATCACATGATAATGACGACAGAAATGAGGTCAGAATCCCGCTAAGAGCCATCTTTTCTCATCTTAGAGATATACAAGTTTCTAAACATAGGTATTGTATTACATGCTTTCTCAAGACTAATTACATACTGAACTGAATAGAATATGTCTTAAAGAGATAATTATGGTGGAATGAACTCGTATGTGACTTTGACAGTCATTAACAGTGACTTTGACAGTCATTAACAGTGACTTTGACAGTCATTAACAGTGACTTTGACAGTCATTAACAGTGACTTTGACAATCATTAACAGTGACTTTGACAGTCATTAACAGTGACTTTGACAGTCATTAACAGTGACTTTGACAGTCATTAACAGTGACTTTGACAGTTACGAAGTTCGTTGTCATGCATCAAGAAACTTAAAAAAAAAAATAGACCAATGAATACACAAATATCAAACCTTAAAAACAGGTTGGGTTTGATATACTCAGCTCAAGATTTCGGAAGGAATTAATAAAGGAAAGGAACACGACGACAAGGAACTACGAGCATTTAGAACATTACCAGAAACACAGATGTTGCAGCATCGCAATTGAGGAAGAAATTGGAGGAACTGGATGAGACAAAATCCTAAGAATTTGAAGAAGAAAAGATATGAATGTTCAACTTTTACGTTGAAGAGGTGAAAAAAAATCTCTGGCAGCGATTAGGATTGTAACAATATGCAGGGAGACCTGTATATTTTTCTACAATCATTTTTCAATCATTCCTGACTTCTTCAGGAATGATTGTAGAAGTGGCTACACAATGGAATGTACTAACTGTTCGAGAGGAAGTAAGAAGAGCTATTAAACAATATGATATGATAGAACAGCAAGCTGAAGTAGCAGAAGATAAGGGAGCAGGTAGTTAATATAACCGAGAATAGACTTCATCAAACGATGGAGAAAAACAACCAGTTAACAAGAGGTGGAACCAGACAGACTGAACATATAAATTGACCCTGAATATTCGAATGAGCCGGATAGATGAAATAATACAATTCAATGCTTGATAAGCGGAAATGTGTGAAATGTGGTGGGAAAGGTTTCACACACTCAAACGCAAATATGATAAAAAATACCGTAACGAGATGGCGAAGTTCTTGTAAAAGTTGAATGTTAGATAAAAGATCGAAGTACAACAGCTGGAGTTCATTCACTACACACATAAGGCTTAACTTCAAACTGTATAGCGTTTACACACTCTCTCTCTCTCACACACACACACACACACACACACAAAGGTTGAGCCCAGTAGGCTCAGGAACCTGTACACCAGTTGATTGATTGACAGGGACCAAAGAGCCAGAGCTCAACCCCCACAAGCACAAAAAGGTGAGTATACACACACACACACACGCAATATACCTCACCAACAAAGTCAAGCCACTAACAACAAACGGTATAGATAGAGACGAGGCGAGGAAGGGTCCCACAAGACGCAGACCACTAACACACAGAGTGTGGCTGCCCCCCAGGGCTCCCCACTCCATTACCTGGCCCGCCCTCGCCAATGCCGCCCTCGCCTCTCTTATTAAGCCCGAAGTTAATTGACTAATGCTCTTGGGGGTAAGGGGAAACGCACAGTAAAAGGAAGAGAAAAAGGCAACCTATAAAAAAGGAGAAAAGTAACCTCTCATCTCTCTTATTTATTTTCCTGTTCCTGCCTCTCTTTTATCACACTTGTTAATGGTCCAAAACGGACCGAAACCTCGTCGTCGAGTCATTTTCTGACGGTTTGGTCATCATATCTTCAGCCACGTTATTGTGACTCATCGACTACGTATAAAGATAATTTTATATGATTATGTATATTAGAGTGATTTCATCGAATCGCCTCACTTTGTGGGGCCACGTGAGCGACATAAATGCGAACAAGCTCTAAATAGATATATCTGTACCCAAGATTACCAACAAGTGCTGTCGGGTCGTTGGGGATATGGCCTCGGCTACCAGTGACTTTTGTACAGTCACGGTTGGTCGAGTGGTTAAGGAATTGGGTACGCCATGTTGCAGAGTACTACTGGCTGTCTGGGTTCGAATTCTTCTGGGGTGTGTGTGTGTGTGTGTGTGTATATATATATATATATATATATATATATATATATATATATATATATATATATATATATATATATATATATTCTATTTTTTTTTAACATTTTCTAACATAACATTAACATTGTTAACAACATAACATTTCTAACATAACATTAACATTTTTTTCAAACATTTTATATATATATATATATATATATATATATATATATATATATATATATATATATATATATATATATATACATATTTCTTTATTTTAAAATTTCATTACACAAAAACGGTTACAACATTGGTCACATTAGTTACATGCAGGGTACAAGACTTGTCACAGGTTGTAGAGTTCCTCCAACTCCTCAGATGGCGAACAGGAACCATGGATGCAGTGAGCATTTCCTCTCTGGATCGCCACACTAAGGCGCTGAAAGAGGAAACTGGCAGGTCTAGGGTCTTTAGTTGTTTCAATTAGCTTGGACCCTAGCTCCTTAGAAAAACGAGTAGCACTTTTACCCCAGGCACCAAGTGTCTCTGAGGCAATGGCGAGAAAATTGTATTAGTGATCAAGATATTAGTGATCCCTGTATTTACACAATTTGGCTGCTTCCCGGTGATTGGCAGCACCTCCTGCCTGTGCAGCACTGAAGTCAATATAGGTGTTGGCTAAAGTTGAAACGTAAGTGTAGTCCCACACCAACTGTCCACCATTCTTCCAGGGGTTCACCGTGATCCCGTCTGGGCGACAGACAGACTCATCAGAGTTGCAGGGCATTAGGTAACGGGGCTCTCTCTCTGCTGGACAACCGGTTATAGTAAGGTTTCTCTTAATAATGTCATTAACCTCGCCGTGTCTTGCGAGGTAGGTATCCACTGGGAAACCGAAACGAAATTTCCGAACGTTTTCATCTTTCATCCACAAGGACCTACTCTTATTTACCAGAGAGTACTTATCGCGATAGGTACTCTCGCTTTCCAGGAAAACCCTGGCAGGGGCGTCATTATCCGATGATGTTTGGTGAGCTCTGGGTCTCAGTGTTGGCAAGGAAGTGAAGTCTACGAGCATGTTCCTAGTGAGGTCGTGTTACGTTCATTTTGCATATGATTTCTCACTTACAACATGATCTGAACATGCTAGTAGATAATTATACAGTCCTGGACTCTACCTCTGACTCTATAATAATACTATATCCTTACAATGTCGTTTAGTTGTCAGGGCAAAGTGTCACTAATGGCAAGTATTCCTCTTTCGATCCCTAATTAATTCAACTTTTAATGTGTTTAACATTGCCTCGCAACTACCTTTCCCTATCATAACTACATCAACAACTGAGAAACTATGGATCTTCACCTACTTGCAACACTAATATTTAGGCTACTAACAAAACCATGACACCAGTTCCCATAAAGTATAACCCACATCTTTATCTGTCGATCCTTGACCCTGAAGCTCCACAGATCAACTATAAAGTTAATTTTTCTTACTCGTCGATTTGCCTGATTATCTTACTACCTGAAGACTAAACCATACACCAGAAAATGAAACGTCGACGTTTCGGTCCGTCCTGGACCATTATCAAGTCGATTGTCTTCATATTTTAAGACACGTTATTGTGACTGATCGTCTGCATCTTACTACCTGCTCACTGTAATGTTTTAATGCCAGCAAAGGTTTCGCAATAGCCCGCCAGGATCAGTAACGTTGTTCACAAATCATTTGATAAATTTTGTGGCCACGACCTTTCAGCTATCCGGCTGAGTCTCCTTACTTAATGTCGCATGACAATCGCTTTAAATGCAAATATTCAAATGGTCTCTCGGGTACACACTCATCTGTAAACACTTAAGGTCTTCTCAGAGTTTTCAAGTCCCTTCTCCCAGAGGACTACAGAGCTCACACAAGCCCTGAGGCTTATACTCATCTCCAGTGTTAGCGAGGAACTCAATCACGACACGTCCACCAGTGACCTACAGACTGTTCTTGTTTAAGATTTGCTACCTGGAACAAAAAGTTCCAAGTAGCACGGGCTATGGTGAGCCCGTAGTGACCTACAGACATAGGCGAGAGATGGAAGCCAGAGTGGAATGCGAGACACTGCCCCTCGCACGCGTTCGGACCCTCCTAATAGGACAGGGGAAGTGAAATGTGGGTGTGGGAGATGGAAGAGGCAGACTGGAAGGGCTGGCGGGAATGTGGGAATGGGTGCAAGAAAAGAAAGCTGAGAGAGAGAGAGAGAGAGAGAGAGAGAGAGAGAGAGAGAGAGAGAGAGAGAGAGAGAGAGAGAGAGAGAGAGAGAGAGAGAGAGAGAGAGAGAGAGAGAGAGAGAGAGAGAGAGAGAGAGAGAGAGAGAGAGAGAGAGAGAGAGAGAGAGAGAGAGAGAGAGAGAGAGAGAGAGAGAGAAAGAAAGAGAGAGAGAGAAAGAGAGAGAGAGAGAGAGAGAGAGAGAGAGAGAGAGAGAGAGAGAGAGAGAGAGAGAGAGAGAGAGAGAGAGAGAGAGAGAGAGAGAGAGAGAGAAGAGGGAACTGGGATGTGTGTGAGAATAGTGGTTATGAGGTAGTGAGGAAGACCCGCGGTATGAATGACGCTAACAAGGTGAGGCGCCAACTTTACAACAACCGTCCATCTCGACGAACGTCAGACGAGAGAAACCAAGTATTCTATATATTACGCCATCGGCCAACGGCTTCCGCCAGTGCGTCTAAAGAAAGGGAAGAGAGAAAGGGAAGAAGGAGAATTCCTTGAGGTGTCATTTTGATAGAATTCTAAGTGATGAAATGCAACAAAATCTAAATTTTGAAAAATATTTAACTTTCATGAAATTTTTCCAGAGCGCTGCAGTACCTTGGGAAAATTAATTAAATATTTGCAAAATAAATGTCTATTAATCTCCATAAACATGAGAACTTTATAACGAATTATATAAGAAAATTTAATATTATTGAGAATATGTGTTGATGTACCACGGGCCAGTAACTGTGTATCCATGCTTGTAGTTATGTATCCATGCTTGTAGTTATGTATCCATGCTTGTATTTAAGTATACATGCTTGTAACTGAGTATCCATGCTTATAATTATGTAGCCATGCTTGTAACTAGGTATCCATGCTTGAAATTATGAATCCAACCTTGCAGTTATGTATCAATGCTCGTAATTATGTATCCGTGCTTGTAATTATGTATCCCTGCTTGTAATTATGTATCCCTGCTTGTAGTTATGTATACCTGCTCGTTCTTATGTATCCACAACTGTAACTGACCAGACTCAGTACTGGTCAGCTCAGCAAGAATCAGTACTATGATCCATCCTTGTCCGTGTGTGTCAGTTCTCTGACCGAAGACCTGAGTTACCTGCATGCTGATGATCACGGGTGACGTAAAACACCTAAAAGGAATGTGGAAGAGAGAGGACTACAGAATACGATAGCGTGCCCTTCACAAGCTGTGGTAGATATCTAAAATGACAGCTTCTAGTGAACAAATCCACAAGGGTCGTGATGAGGGATCGAAACTACGTCCGAGAGGATCCCAGACGTGTCTGGGATCCTCTCGGACGTAAGTTCGAACCCTCATCACGGCCCTTGTGAATTTGTTCACTTGATGCATCACGCTATTGTGATTTCTGTGTGTAACAACTTCTAGTCTTCAACCAAACTGTATGGTAATGAGAGTGAGGGAGAGTACGAGGAGGCTGCAAGATTATCTCTCTTTCAGAATCGACAAAGGATTCGGATTTATAAGATTATAAAATAAAAAGCCTCTCTCCCGAGACGTATATCAATGAAATCACACCAGTCGTATAGATAAAGCTGGAAAACATCCAAATAGTTATTAATAATCTGGAGAAAGAGGTATTTAGGGGACTGTACACTACCTACGTGATACATTCACTGGAATCAGCAGCTCCTTGCATAGTGCTACCATCTATAATTTATCATGTCAACACTCAAGGAAATTTATAAATATAATACAAGACCATTTCTAGAATTGAGCTGAGAAATGCTAGCTACATTACATGAAAGACAACGGAGAGGAGACCTGATTGTAACTTACAAGATCCAAAGTGGAATTGATAAAGAAGACTAGGAGGAATGTATATAAGAGGCAAGAGAATAACTAGAGATAATGGGAGGAAGCTAGAGACACAGAACGAGCCGTAGAAATGTAAGAAACATTTATTTAGTAATGAATAAAGAACAATGGAATGAACTTGACTAAGGCGGTATGAAGCTCATTTCATATAGCGGGCCAAGTTTCATACTATTCTTCATGATGCAGGTCGTGACAAGACAGACCTCCTCCATTATTCATGGAGACTCACCACACTTCACATCTTTATGAATAATACAGTGCAAATTACGAAATTCACAACTGATGTTTGTAACTAATAGCAAATACAGAACAGTAACATAAAAACAGTACAAAAAACAATTACAATTTTACATTTACAAAAACAAAAGTAGTTCTACTTTTGATTTTGAAGCTACATAAACTTTTCTACCCATCCTTTGTGGTGTTCCACCTGTTGCCAGACTCACGCCTTTTGTCTATGAATCTCCTGATTTGTCCGGCGTTCTTACCGACCCCAAACATATCATAATCTATTGTACCGTTTATTCGTATCAGTCTCACAAATTCTTCTCTTACACACAGGCATCAACACCACGTGTACAAATGACTAGTTTTTTATCTGCAATTTGTTTCTTTACTTACATAACTCCTGATATATAATGCAGATACTGATTTTATCTGTGAACTGATTTTTACAACTGGTTCTGGGTCTACTTAAAACCATAGGTAACTAATGTACACTTTATTGCACAGTAAAGTGAAGATCTCACAGTAAAGTGCACTACGATTCACAGACCTACGCAAGCACCTCATTTTGAATAGACACTATAGGCAAAAACAGTAATATGTCGATACATCGGGAATTCTTTAACATAACTGTGTTAAGTGTGCTGAAGGTGTGGTTGGTGTAGTGAGTGGGCGACGGTGCGCACCTCTGAAGTAGAGGATAAGTAGTCCAGAATAATACCCTTCAACGATTTGGATGCAGATACGATAGAAATCAAGGGAGGTTGGGAACGATTCCATTAGACAACCAACAGCTGATAAGGCGGGACCCAATTACCTGAGTACACACACACACACACACACACACACACACACACACACACACACACACACACACACACACACACACACGCACACATATAGTTTCAAAGTTATATAGTTTCATATATATGACAAAGAGTGCTGGGAAGACGGGACACCACGAGCGTAGCTCTCATCCTGTAACTACACTTAGGTAATTACACACACACACACACATGCACACACACACACACACACACACACACACACACACACACACACACACACACACACACACACATACACACACACACACACACACATACACACACACACACACACACACACACACACACACACACACACACACACACACACACACACACACACACACATACACACACACACACACACACACACATACAGACACACACACACACACACACACACACACACACACACACACACACAATACACATGATAGAGAAAAAAGACCGAGAGTCATTTTATTAGACAATAGAAGATAGACGGAGTCAAAAGTTAACAGCGCAACATTACAAGCACAAAAAACAGCTTGAAATTCGTGGAGAGATGCGTGACTGTCTCAACACAACACACGAGTGTCATGCAAGACGTTACAAAAACCCGGAACATAAACATAATATTCACAAGCCACTAAGTCACACACTCCTGGATCCTGTGCTCATGAACCTAATTAAGATCTTTCTTTCTTCAGGATATTTGTTCAAGAATAATCCGGAAAATAAAACTGGTAGTGCGCATGCAGAGAGAGAGAGAGAGAGAGAGAGAGAGAGAGAGAGAGAGAGAGAGAGAGAGAGAGAGAGAGAGAGAGATTACTATCGAAGCTTAAAGTACCAAGTATATCATAGGCTTCATTTCAGATCTAATAAAGGACTACCCTAAATAACAGATTCTAAGATTAGTCTTCAATAGAGCAGAATCTATTGGAGCCAGCGTACCACAGGGTATTGTGCTTGGCCCTTGGTTGTGGAATGTCTACTTAATTCCTCTACTATACCGCACGTCTGAAGCACAAGTCTGTGCTGCCGGTCTGTACTCTAATATTCAATGTGGACAAAAGAGGGGTGCCTTTGTGTTTATTATTTGTATTTACTATTTGTGGCCGCAGAATCGAGTTGTTAGCTCTTGGACCCCGACTTTCAAGCCTTCGTTTGTCTATTGTACAAACACCCGGCATATTTTCCTCTATCATATCTACTACTACACACACACACACACACACACACACACACACACACACACACACACACACACACACACACACACATCCCCAGGATGCAGACCCTAGCAGCTGTGCAGCTGTGTAACTCCCAGGTACCAATTTACTTCTGGATGAGCAGGGGGGTCAGGCGAAAAAAAGTCTGCCCCAATTCTTTCTGCTTCGACCGGGAATCGAACCCAGGCCCTTAGGACTACGACCCCAATGCGCTGTCAACTTGGCTGCGAGGACTTGTGCGCGTGTGTCTGTGCCTTGTGCGTGCGTGTGCATGCACGCGCGCGCGTATGTGTGTGTATGCGTGCGTGCGTGCGTGCGTGCTTCCATTAGTTTCAGGGTCGCTGTCTTTTCCCTCTCTGTATTAACTCATTCATCACCTTTTCTCTCTCTCATCTTCCTCCCCGCGTGTTCCCTATAGGGAGTTCTCACCCTTGCGTTCCTACCCATTTATCACTTAAATTGCCTCTCTCTCATTTCCATATTTTTCCTTGTCCATTTTACACATCTCAACCTTGTATACGAAGAGTGGCAAGTCTCTTCCTATCTTATAAACTCTTACCTCACACTGACTGTTCCTGACTGACTAACTGACTGACTGACTGACAGAATGAAAGACTGATTATGTGTTTGAATGTGTCTCTCACTCTGCTAGACCTCCATCACCCTGGAATATTTCTTACGTCATTCAATTTTGATTATATAAATAATTGTGCGTCATATATGGTGAGCAGGTGTGTGTGGGACGTCATAATATTCATACCTGTACAGGTTTCAGACCTTACTGCTATAATGAGGGTGTTCTTACAATGAGTTGTGGTATTGGAACCTGAACCCCCAACACAATAATTCCCAAAGGTAAAACTTCCTCTCAATCCTCTAGTGATTATTGACACTGGGTGGACAGGTGTTTTACATGGACATGTGTTTCCTCATGTGTCTGTCATTTCATTTGTTGCTATAGAGCCGGGGTGGAAAAATAGAGCCAAAATGATCAGGTGTGAAAATGTACACACACACGTGCCTTAAAATTGTTTCAGGCTTGAGCAGATCAACTGATTGTGAATGGGACAGTGATGGTCCAATAGGTGTGGCAGATGTGTCTATGACTTCATTATTTGCAATTTTTTCTGTGTGTGTGTGTGTGTGTGTGTGTGTGTGTGTGTGTGTGTGTGTGTGTGTGTGTGTGTGTGTGTGTGTGTGTGTGTGTGTGTGTGTGTGTAATTCTCTCTCTCTCTCACCCCCCATTGAGTTCTTTCATTTCATTCATTTTGCTCTATGTGTATGTCTGTGTACTCGCCTACTGTGTACTGTGTGCTTGTAGGGGTCATTCTTTTTTCAGGTGTAGGGCCTCATCTCTCCACCATCAATCCTCTAGTGTGTATGAGTGCATGTTTCTGCTTGTGTTTGTGTATACAGCTGCCCCAGTTGCAGCTACATGTGAACATACATGAAGTTGTGTATAGCCACAGGTTATATAGAGTGCATCTGCTGTTGAAAGAGATCATCAAAATCATTGTTGCCAACATCCCCCTCGCCCCCTCCAACCCTCCTCCTCCTCGCCACTTCCCAACAACCTGTGAACCACTAAAAACACACAGTGTTCAAATAAAACCTTTGTAGCATCAAAACTGCATCCACTCCCCCCCCCATAAAAAAAAGTAAAATTGAAGCTTAAAAAAAGTTAAAAAAAAAGCTTGAAAAATACCGCAAACGTCCCGTAACGATGCAAACAGTTCAGCGCAAAAAATTGCTGATCAAAATCATTCAGTGGAAGTCAATTCCAGGTAAAACATGGGCGGAGGTGTCCCTAATAGTGAGAATATTTAGCGTTAGATCACTTCATTAAGAAGTACCATAGAGGGGGGGGGGAAAGAGAAAGAGAGAGAGAGAGAGAGAGAGAGAGAGAGAGAGAGAGAGAGAGAGAGAGAGAGAGAGAGAGAGAGAGAGAGAGAGAGAGAGAGAGAGAGAGAAGAAGAAGAAGAAGAAGAAGTGGGAGGACAATAAGGAGAAACCCTTTTTCTTAAAAAAATTAAACAATACAGTAAGATTATACATATATATGTTGTACCCAGTAGCCAGAACGCAATACTTGGCCTACTATGCAAAGCCCGATTTATCTAATAACCCAAGTTTTCCTGAATTTATATATTTTTCAATTTTTTTTCTTATGAAGTGATAAAGGTATCCATTTCATTATGTATGAGTTAATTTTCTTAAATTTGAGTTAAAACTAACATAGATATATATGTCCGACCCTAACCAACCTAACCTAACCTAACCTACCTTAACCTAACCTAAACTAACACAACTAAGTCAATAATGTATGTTCTTAATATAATATATTAATAATAATTCACTTAAACTATTTCGAAGTAATTTATTGAAAATAAAGAAAATCACTTGGCCTATTAGGCAAGTCGGGCCTTGTATAGTAGGCCGAGAAGTGCGTTCTGGCTACTAGGTACGACATATATATATATATATACCTAGAGCTAGAGGACCCTAGAGCTACCAGCTTTCTTTTCCAGCGCCTCAGCGTGGCGATACAGAGGGGAAATGCACACTGCACTCAGGGTTCCTGCCCGCCATCTGAGGAGCTGGAGGAACTCGACAACCTATGATAACCATCTTTGTACCCTACATGTAACTCCTTTTTTGTAACAAAGTTCAAATAAAACAAATATATATGTGTACATACAAAAGGATGGGGGTGGTAGGAGAAGTTAATATTAGTGTTCAGTGAGAAACCAAAAGGTCTTTTCTGAATACTTTTTATTTTCTTCTCCGAGGCTACGGGTCCCCACATTGGCACCAGAGCTGGTACTCTCACAAACTTTTTTAATAAATATATATATATATATATATATATATATATATATATATATATATATATATATATATATATATATATATATATAATTTACTGAATACAAATTTCTGGTCTGAACTCTGTATATAATTATTGCAATTGAAATACCCTGATTTTCAGGTTGGTTTCTCTTGTGTTAAGACATTCATTATGTTATTTGCAGCTGAATTGCTCTCAAACGACGCTGCTCTATAGGCAATGATCTTACATAAACAGTAAATGTTCCGAGTTTTCCTTAAATAGAATGTTTTTCCGAGTAAATTTATATATATCTGCATCAATTAATGGAAATATCTGTCTATCTGCTCGAAGTTGAAGGCCACACGCTTATGGCTGCCTCGCCTAATTTTTTCCCAGTATTTGCTGTTGGGTATGTGCCCAACAAGGTAGGGTCGGGACTGGTATCAGAGAAAAGAGTGCAATGTGACTGTGCCACACTCACCCTAAAGATAAATCTCGGAATACCTTTATGATTTGACTCTAAATTATTATTATTGTTATATTTTATAGTTTTATGCAATGACCACAACAAAACCCTAAATAATGATTCAGTATTTACTGTGTTGTCCTTAGAATTTTGGATTGAGTGTTAATGTCGAGTGATCATCCTTAATATTCCGGCAGTGTGTTGAGTGTTCTTATAGTGTTACTAATGATACTGTAGAAAGAGAGAGAGAAAGGGAGAGAGAATGAAAGGTAAAAGTGAAATGGATACAGATGAGATGAAGATTAAGCCACCCAAGAGGTGGATGGGTGCATGAATAGCTCGTAATACATATGAGTTTGGGCAACCACAAATAACCAAAAAAGGGTTAAGGTGAAGTAAGGCACATGCACCAATAGGCCTTCTGCATTTCGTAAATTCCATGTCCAAATGAGGGCTTGGATATTGTGTGCCGGATATTATGTCTTGGTTTTGCAGATAGAAAGTACATAAGGGTGAGCTTGCGTTATTAGTTAGTTGAGATTGGTTGATATGTAGTTCTTGGCAGTGTATGATCTTCTATTTTCGTTATATATTTGTCGATTATTTCGGTGTTGTTGGTTAGGGTATATCTAGTGATGATCTTATAATGTGTAGAAATGATGTTCTAGGAAGGAGTCTTGATGTTCGTGCATTGTGGGGCACCTTGAAAGAGATGCTGTTGTCTTGCCTATATACTGAGATCACTGGGGCTGGCAGTCGCCAAGCGGGTATAAGAAGACACAAACGGTATTCGTGTCTTTCTAGGTGTTTCGCGGTGTTGGGAGAGGTCTTCATGAGCAAGGTGGCGATCATTTAGCTCTTATAGTATATTACTAACTCGATCTTCCGGTTGGTTTCGTTAGGGGTATCCATTTCTTTCAATAACGTCTTTCTCCTGAAAGACGTTATTGAAAGAAAATATTCTTATAAATAGAAAGAAAATACTCTTTCCTCCATTTTGTGAGCTGTGTAAAAGAACCTTCGGTAGAATAGTTTAATAGAAGGGACAGATAATATAGTGTTGACAGTTTCTTCTGAGGTTACATGGCGGTTCAATTTCATTTTAATGATTTCTTCGACATATTCCTGAAAGTATCAGTTATTGACGCTGATGGGTTCCTCAACAGCCTGCTTCCGACTGGCACTGGGCGTGAGGGCGTGGTTGACATAGACGTCAACATACTCTTGTGTCTATCAGGACACTCACTACAACCATTAAGGCACAGTGTAGCTTGGACCCATGAGCTGGGATCGCAGTATGAAAGTCATCATTCCTTTCCGAGTTTATTACGTCTAGGAAAGACAACTTAGTCATATTTTCAGTCTTAACCCCTTCTACTCCCTCTTCCCTCCTTCTCCCTCTCTCTTCCCCTCTTCTCCTGTACCCCCCTTTTCCTCCCCATTCTTTCCTATATCACTAATCATTCCTGTATTGGTTCCCTTAGTCTGAGTGAGGTTGGTGGTTCAGGACGGTCTCATTCTGCAGTCCTTCGTGCATTAATTTGATTGATTTCAAGAAGATTCATTTAAAATATGTGTACATTTTTCCACTCACCGTTCTTGTCTCAGCTGAGACTGTGATCTTTACGCTGCCTTCGCTACTTTACCCATTGTTCGGTCCAGGTAACTAAGATGTAAGTACTGCATTGCGTAAGTACAATGCAGTACTTGGGAAAATGGGAAATAAATCAAATTCTTCTCACGAATATATTTTTTGTCTCATTAACCTCATTTAACGTCAAATATGACGCTCAAGATGTTAAAAAATAAAAAATTGCGTAAGCACTTTTTTTTCTCTATTATTGGCTGGTAAACGAAATATTGACATACATGAAAGAGAATTATCAAAGGGTTAAGAACACTGGAACAAGCTCTTGTTTGCGCTCAAAATTCCCGGATGAAGTCGAACATAGTATACACAAACGTCATTATTTCTGCTCCACTTTCATGCGTCGGGTTCGGTTTGCTGCTGGAATATTATTGGTAAACAAACACTAACTCATAATATATTCTTGTCCTACGGTGCTGGCACCGCCTTTACGCGCTTTGATATAAACGTGTTCCAAGAAAGATGTTTTAAACTTGTGACTGCTGAAGTATGCAACCGGAGGGATATGTACACTGAGAGGTGTACCCCATTTCTCCATGTGTGTATACTCTGAGTTTACTTTAGTCTGGGCTATGTACAGGGCTAAATTATGCCTGCTGGTTGGTCATCTTTTCCGCTCATATTCCAGCCCGGATCATGAGCCTTTGGTTGGCTCGATACAGATGAAGCTCCATTGGTTAGGAAGGATCATTGGTTAGGAAGGATTTGGTTAGGAAGGACCTCGATATGTCTGATACATATCCTATTCTCGATAACAGGAAACCAAATGGTATTATATTATGAGTAAGTATATATATATATATACTTATACGTATATGTGTTTTATATTGCGTTCTAGATTTCAGGTTTTGAAAAAAGTCACCTTTTCCTTAAAATATAATGCTAAACGTAGCGAAGAGTTTCAGATCTCGAGAAGAACTATTACCAAAACATTGAAAATGATCTTCACTGCACTTTTTCGCCAATTTCAAACGAAAAGGAGAGCCAACAGTCAGGCCAAGATAACAGAGTAGTAGTGATTAATATGGTTGTACATACTCAAAATAACGGCCATCTATTCACCATATCTTCAACACTGAACCTCATCAGGAAGATCCTGCATCATCATTGAACATCATCACAGAGACCCAGCCCTCACACTCACAGCATCACAGAGACCCAGCCCTCACACTCACAGCATCACAGAGACCCAGCCCTCACACTCACAGCATCACAGAGACTCAGCCCTCACACTCACAGCATCACAGAGACCCAGCCCTCACACTCACAGCATCACAGAGACCCAGCCCTCACACTCACAGCATCACAGAGACCCAGCCCTCACACTCACAGCATCACAGAGACCCAGCCCTCACACACACAGCATCACAGAGACCCAGCCTTCACACTCACAGCATCACAGAGACCCAGCCCTCACACTCACAGCATCACAGAGACCCAGCCCTCACACTCACAGCATCACAGAGACCCAGCCCTCACACTCACAGCATCACAGAGACCCAGCCCTCACACTCACAGCATCACGGAGACCCAGCCCTCACACTCACAGCATCACAGAGAACCGGCACCTCAATATTCATCAAATCATCTACATGACAAATCTTCCTTTAAATAATGCAGTGTAAAATGCTGCTAGTGAGTTGTCATTCATTATTCACTCTAACTCCTCCCTTCCTCACAATAACATTCATCATCTGTTCATAGGCTTTTATTTCCTCTCTTCCTTTGTCATGTGCATATGGCAGTATTCATTTCACTGTCATAAATGAACATTCATGAAAAAATGCATTACAATTTCATTTTCAATATTTGAACATAACCAAACCCTCTTGTTTCACTCTCCTCAATCTTATGATATTTGGATTTTTGTAAATTATCTTAGTAATATCACACATCATTTTCACATACCAAACATTATTTTCAGATGGTCTATTGCCAATGCTCTAACTCTTGGATTGCCATATACTACACTTTCATCTCAGTCCATAAGTTAAGTAAAACATGTGTCTACATGTTCTCATGTCATTGCAGTATTATAACTTTTTCTCATAATGTTCATTAAATACCTGTCATAGCAAAATATTTGAGTCCTGCCAGCAACGCAGGTCGCCTTAAGCAGTGTGAAAGGCCTCTCGTCCAGCCCCTCGTCATACAAATATAATCTATTTTTCTCATTTCTCACAGGTCTCCAAAATTGTCCAACGCTGACATGAAATCACTTCACATCCTTCAAGGTGTGGCATCATTTTAAGAACATACAATCTTCCTGAGATTGCACTTTTTCTGACACACATCTTGTCACGTCTTAAGACGTGACACAAAACTTTGATTATACTTTCGGGTCTAGTAGTGTCTAGATAGCACCATATAGTCTGGCCGTTTCTAGACTTGAGTAAATATGACATTTTCAGCACAACTGTGTGTATCTATGGTGGAGAGTAAGGCACATCTCAGTATAAACCCTGAGTAGTTTTTAATTACCAGTCGCTTTAAAGGCCAACGAAACTCCTCGACAGCGAGCTGTGGAACATTAGAAGTGAACTCTCTCGGAATATGATGTATTCCTAACATCCCCCTGGTGATGTTCATATTTACATAAAATGAATTTAATACATATCCATGTTAACTTGGATAATTGTGGAGATTTATCCTTAACATACGCTTTCGTATATCCTAAATATTTCACACTACACACGAGTGACTCGGATACATGAGGAAGGAAACTTATAATTACAGAATTTCTAATGGTACTGCAATCTGTTTTTCCTATATTATTCAGAGCACAGTATATCTTATATTCATGAGAGGCTGAGAATACAAATGATTGGTATCGAACGTTTCATGGCCTGTCTCCTGTATCAACGAGTATCCTGTATCTCCTGTATCAAGTAACATGTAATTTAAATTAGAGTCAGCAAGGAACATATACACACAGTGATGGGAAACAAAGTGTCAGCCGTGACAAGTTTTAATAATGTTTACATAAACGTCACTGCGAAAGTCACATTCCTAAAAGAGAGAGAGAGAGAGAGAGAGAGAGAGAGAGAGAGAGAGAGAGAGAGAGAGAGAGAGAGAGAGAGAGAGAGAGAGAGAGAGAGAGAGAGAGAGAGAGAGAGAGAGAGAGAGAGAGAGAGAGAGAGAGAGAGAGAGAGAGAGAGAGAGAGAGAGAGAGAGAGAGAGAGAGAGAGGCAGAGAGAGAGAGAGAGAGAGAGAGAGAGAGAGAGAGAGAGAGAGAGAGAGAGAGAGAGAGAGAGAGAGAGAGAGAGAGAGAGAGAGAGAGAGAGAGAGAGAGAGGCAGACAGAGAGAGAGAGAGAGAGAGAGAGAGAGAGAGAGAGAGAGAGAGAGAGAGAGAGAGAGAGAGAGAGAGAGAGAGAGAGAGAGAGAGAGGCAGACAGAGAGAGAGAGAGAGAGAGAGAGAGAGAGAGAGAGAGAGAGAGAGAGAGAGAGAGAGAGAGAGAGAGAGAGAGAGAGAGAGAGAGAGAGAGATTAGTTTCCATGTGAAAAGTATTTCTGTAACTAAATGGTTTTATTCGTGAAAGTAATCTGGAAACTGTGATTCTTCTAAAAAAACATAACGCAAAATGTTCAATCCATGACACGTATGTCTCCAGTCAGTATTCCCGTTCATATCACGTTTGTATATCTGCCCCTTTGTATATCTGTTTGTATAATTACCCATGGGTCAATTACCCAATGGCAATTTATATAAATATTTTCCATAATGTACATTTTATTTCATATAATAATTGCTATTTCGCTAATCTTACGCAGTTGCCTCTTTTTACGTTATTTATAAAGTGAAGCAGAACTAGTTATATGAATCAATAAAAGAGAAGCCTCTAATAACACGAACAAATCCACAAGGGCCGTGACGAGGATTCGAACCTGCGTCCGGGAGCATCCCAGACACTGCCTTAATCGACTGAGCTACGACAGGGTAAAAGGGTTGAAACCGAAGTTCTACTGAACTTACTGGATCCCGTAGCCTCTCCGAGGCACAAACCAAGCTTTTACTTCCGCTCCCGGTGCAGGTTCGAACCTGCTCCCGGACGCAGGTTCAAATCCTCATCACGGCCCTTGTGGATTTGTTCATTTGATGCATCACGTTAGTGTGATCTCTGTGTGTGTCTAATAACACCTTTGATGTTTTAGGTTTTAAATATCAAACTCAATAAACCCCAATTATATCATGATCTCATGACATGTGTATGTGAAGAAGTCACACCATCGACCACACTCTTCTCTCTCAGTCCATCAACATATATCATCATTCTATTCATCTCGTTGATGAAGACAAAGACTTACACTCAACAGTGCACGGACTCTCAAGGGTGTTAGGGGGGGCCACTAATTATTTTACAAGAGTCTCCCTCCTCTCTGCATCATTCAGCAATGTCGCTCATAATTTGGAAAAGATGTCAGAAAATGAGAATTAGTCATTTGTGTCTCATTTACGACACACATCCGTCGGCTTGGACTGGTCGGTAGAACCAACTCCTTGTATTTTATAGGGTTAGCGTTCGATCCCCGATGGTTCAGTGGATGGACAACATTCCTTCATGCCTTCCTCTTCTCCCAGCTCCTTATCCTCTTAGCCCAGTTCCTTGTCCTTTTATCCCAGTTCCTTGTCCTGTTATCCCAGTTCCTTGTCCTCTTAGCCCAGTTCCTTGTCCTCTTAGCCCAGTTCCTTGTCCTTTTATCCCAGCTCCTTGTCCTCTTATCCCAGCTCCTCGTCCATAATCCCAGCTCCTTGTCCTCTTATCCCAGCTTCTCGTCCATAATCCCAGCTCCTTGTCTTCATAGCCTAACTCCTTGTCCTCATATCCCAGTTCCTCCTACTTATAGCCCTTCCAAGTGCAATATTGTCATACCGGCTTTACACTCTTTCCTGAGAATTACCTTTCCTCCTGCAGCACTGCAGCAAGGAATCAATGTAACATGTAATTATTGAATGAAATTTAATGAAAGTAAAATCGGCGGTAAATGATTTTCTGAAATAATTTAGAAAATTTGGAAAGAGCGTCAAGAGTTGAGCTTCTTCATTTACTTTATCTACAAACTTATTTTCCAGGATGTTGTGAAGAAAATGCTTCAGTTTTATGTGAGTTTAGAAGTCACATCACGTCATAAACTCTGTCATGCTTCTCTCTAATAAAATGTCTTTATTATATATATTTGTTTATTAATGTTAATTTTATATCAGATATTGACAGTAACGTCCGATATTCTGTCCATTATAGACAAATAAATTATATATTATTATCAAGAAGTTAAACTCATCTATATCGGTGTTATTTCGAATGTTTCTAAGTCTATTAGATGAGTTACCTGAGGGCATCAATCTAGCTCTATTCTGTGATGAGCAGACAGGACAGAGATGGACTGTATATTTGGGTGCTTGGAAGCCTTCCACACGTCGCTCTATACGACGATGTTATCTTGAGGTTATCTTGAGATGATTTCGGGGCTTTAGTGTCCCCGCGGCCCGGTTCTCGACCAGGCCTCCACCCCCAGGAAGCAGCCCGTGACAGCTGACTAACACCCAGGTACCTATTTACTGTTAGGTAACAGGGGCATTCAGGGTGAAAGAAACTTTGCCCATTTGTTTCTGCCTCGTGCGGGAATCGAACCCGCGCCACAGAATTACGAGTCCTGCGCGCTATCCACCAGGCTACGAGACCCCTTGATGTGTGAAAGCGTACAAAATGTAGAAACAGGCAGGAGTGACAGGGAATAAAACAAATGTGGTAAAGGAGTACCTCTGCAAGGGAAGATAGAGAGTCACAGTGAAAGGCCTCAGACTGCAGGGATGTTACCAGCTGCGTCCCATAGGACTGGGGCCAGTCATATTCCCAATCTACGTAAACGATCTATCAATGAAGTACATTCCTACCTTAAAAGTAAGTATAAGGCGTATACGTACGATAAGACTATGAGAAACTGCAAAAACTAGAAAAAATGAAAGAATAGTTCATTAAGTGGCTTCTAGAGTTTAACTAAAAAAATGCAAGGTACTGAAGCTGGGCACGGGGAAACAGGAGACCGAACACAAGGCGCAACATGGAAGACGGAACCGTAATAGAATCGTGAAAAGGAAAATAATTGTGGGTTGATATGACATTGAACCTGTCACCAGAAGCCAACACTAATTATCAAAAGATGCTTATTGAATGTTCAACAACATAAAACTGCTTTTAGGAATCAGAACAAAGAGTCACTAATGATCTTGCATACAATTTATGTCAGATCAGTTCTGGAATATGCTACACCTGCGTGAAGCCCTGATCTCTTCAAACACCTGCGTGAAGCCCCTGATCTCTTCAAATACCTGCGTGAAGCCCTGATCTCTTCAAACACCTGCGTGAAGCCCTGATCTCTTCAAACACCTGCGTGAAGCCCCTGATCTCTTCAAATACCTGCGTGAAGCCCTGATCTCTTCAAACACCTGCGTGAAGCCCTGATCTCTTCAAACACCTGCGTGAAGCCCTGATCTCTTCAAACACCTGCGTGAAGCCCTGATCTCTTCAAACACCTGCGTGAAGCCCTGATCTCTTCAAACACCTGCGTGAAACCCTGATCTCTTCAAACACCTGCGTGAAACCCTGATCTCTTCAAACACCTGCGTGAAGCCCTGATCTCTTCAAACACCTGCGTGAAGCCCTGATCTCTTCAAACACAAAATAAAGCCGGAGAAAGCTCAGAGGTATGCCACCAGACTAGTCCCTGAGCAGAGAGGTATGAGTCACGAAGAATGATCACCATTTATAAAATATTCAGTGGAATAGCCATAGTCGGCAATAAAGACATATTAGAATGGGTAGTATATGAACAAGGAGGACACAGATGTAAACAAAGTATCCTGTTGGGCCAGAGACATTAGAAAGAATTCCTTCTGTGCCAAGAGAGTGAACAAATGGATTGCCCTAAGAAGCGAAGTGGTGGAGATAAGACTCCATACACACAGCTTTACATGTAGATATGACAGAGCCGAATAGCTCTGGAACCTATAGTGAAGTGGATTAAAGATTGAGAGGCGAAAACCAGGAGCCACAACTCATCTCCTGAAGATATAACTGAGTACAATTTGATGAGTTCAAAATACAAGTACCTTGTATGTGGATAATTATCCACATACAAGTTTATAAATGTTACATGTCATAATAACTGTGATTCACATAACGCTTGACAGTCTATAATGCATAGATGATCTTCATGACATACCTGATATGACACTGGAACTGTATGATGTTCTGGTACCTCATGTACCAGTGACAACATGACACCTGTACTATGCATAGCACTAAGGTCTAATATAGCAATAGAAGCGTTTACTGTCAAACCTACGATAACGTCACCACGACTAAATCCGAATTAGTGTTGCAATGTATTCCCCCAATTCTCTAGTCTTGAACGGGAATTGCAGACATTTCTTCGATTGAAAAGAGCATTGGGTCTTCTTCCTAAGTGTGCTCCTCTCCCCCGAAGCTTCCTTCTTCCTTAGTACCCCGTTTACCTCCAGGAAGCCTCAACAGGACAAGCTCAAAGACTGCTGTTCCCTCCTGTCATACATATTTACATCCCCCGGCAGCTTTTTCTTGTCAGACGCAGAGCTGCAGATGTTGAAACAGACAGAGAGAGAGAGAGAGAGAGAGAGAGAGAGAGAGAGAGAGAGAGAGAGAGAGAGAGAGAGAGAGAGAGAGAGAGAGAGAGAGAGAGAGAGAGATCACAGATCGCGACAACGACCTGCGGGATTACGAAGAATGACTGTCATTCTGACATTCAAGAATGACTGAAGATTACTGTCTTCTAGACATAAATGTTAAGTTCTCCTCCTCCTTCCTCTAAAGCTGTTTTTTAACCGTAACATGATGGCAATATCTTTAATAGTTTTGGCGTTATTAACCCTGGACTCGGGAGTGTTATCAGTGGGTAAACAATGACGATCAGAGGAAAAAAACAGAATTTACGTTTTCAGTTTCAAAATGCCTTTGGTTTTAACCAATTAAACTACAATAACGTGAAATTACATACTTTAGGCTACAATTTAGTTAAGACGTCTGTAAAGCTTTTATTGCTACCTAGACATGGTATTTTGGAGGTAGCAAAAGGTCTTTGCTTTTATTGTTTTGTTTTTGTTGTGTTTCTGTTGGTGCCTAACCAGGTGTGTTTGTCAGCGCTTCAGATATGCTAATACACGATGCTGGTACATTGCATAGCAATAACAAGAGTACTTCACACAGCCACGGTGCTTAAATCACTAGCACATGTATCACTGGCATCTCAAGAAGTCTTGCTGCAATCTTATGTGCATGTTTTGTATGCGTATTTAATATGGATTGCTCAATAACCGACTCACACTGCAACTTTACACGAATCATTATACGCCGCAACTTTACACGATCCACTTTACACTGCAACTTTGCATTATCCACTTTACACTGCAAATTGCACGATACACTTTCATGATAAACGTAGCCAGGGATCATTGAGCCGCGCCATACCTCGTGTTCACGACACTCCTAAAGAAATTCATTGCAATTATTTCATGCAAGGATCCCATAGAGAAAAAAAAAGTGTCATTCATAAATGATATACATTTATACCTCACAACAAAATCATGCAAAGGAGCAATATACTGGGTCAATGCAAAGGTTGCAAAATATATATATGTGTCAAGGAAATGTGCAATGAAAAGTTGCTTCATTAGGAAAACGACACAAGAAAATCACCAAAGGTGCCATGGTAGATTATCTCACACGGGAACCATGGCGGGTACCATGCACTGGTACATTACAAGGGTACCACGCATGAATACGGTGCAATGGTGCAACGCATTGGTATGTGCCACATATACGAATATTGCAAGGGAGCCGTGAACTGCTTCGTGGCAAAGTTATTCACATATGAGTTCGTTGCAAAGGTGCCATGCACATGTATGCTGCATGTGTGCCATAGATGGGTATGTTGCAACGATGGCATGCCACGTAAGGGTATGTAGCAAGGGTGCCACATACGCCCGGGTACTCCGCAAGAGCGATGCGTGTGGATTCTTGGAAGAGATCCTTGCAAGGGAACCAGGAATGCAATCTTCCTTCTCACTCTGCTGGGTTCCATGTAAATGTATATTGATTTCCTACAAGTTATTACGCTGGATGGTCAAACTAACGCTGTGAGGCATATAACCTTAAATTTCAGAAACAGAAATAAAAACCTTGCAAAAAAAACACTGGTTATCAATTGAAGTTTCATCAGTGTGCTAGATATTATAGAGAAGAAAGATAATACTTATAAGACAAATTATTTATAAGTGGTATTGAATTCACTTCTGTCCTTGATAATTTGACAGAAGTCAAGGAAACGCATCTCTTAGCGTCAGGCCATAATAAAACTGTAAAATGAACTTTTGGAGAGTTAATTTTTCAACTTCGTTCTCAAGTGAAGTCGAACATAAGGAAAAATAAAGATTCGTGCCAGAATTACACATCTCACCTTTTCTGTTATATTCAATACATGTTTACAAGACTGCAATATATATATATATATATATATATATATATATATATATATATATATATATATATATGGTTCCTGCCCGCCATCTGAGGAGCAGGAGGAGCTGTTCAACTTGTGACAAGCAGCCTTGTACCCTGCATGTAATTAATATTGTAACTTTTTTTGTGTAATGAAATTTTCATATAAAGTTAGATAAGTATACACACATACCAACAGAATAGGGGTGGAAGGAGAAGAAAATATCAAAGTGTTCAGTGAGGATCCACAAGGTCTTCTCTGAGTACTCTTTATTTTCTTCTCCGAGGCTATGGGTCCCTACACTTGCACCAGAGGTGGTACCCCTTCTATATATATATATATATATATATATATATATATATATATATATATATATATATATATATATATATATATATATATATATATATATATATATATATATATATGTCGTACCTAATAGCCAGAACGCACTTCTCAGCCTACTATTCAAGGCCCGATTTGCCTAATAAGCCAAGTTTTCATGAATTAATGTTTTTTCGTCTACCTAACCTACCTAACCTAACCTAACCTAGCTTTTTTTGGCTACCTAACCTAACCTTACCTATAAATATAGGTTAGATTAGGTTAGGTAGGGTTGGTTAGGTTCGGTCATATATCTACGTTAATTTTAACTCCAATAAAAAAAATTGACCTCATACATAGAGAAAAGGGTTGCTTTATCATTTCATAAGAAAAAAATTATAGTAAATATATTAATTCAGGAAAACTAGGCTTATTAGGCAAATCGGGCCTTGAATAGTAGGCTGAGAAGTGAGTTCTGGCTACTAGGTACGACATATATATATATATATATATATATATATATATATATATATATATATATATATATATATATATATATATATATATATATATATATATATATATATATATATATGAGTGAGCAAGGTTAGCATGTTTGATGGTCCCGAGGCATCTGATCTCTTTGTCAAAGAGGATTCAGAAAAAAATTCACTACTTGTTCATTTCTGTTCACCTTGTCAGGAAAAAATGTGTGTTTTGACTTAAAAAGCACTCACTCCCTGTGTAGTTTTTTCCCTTACACTGCATTCGTCTCCTTGAATTACCCGTCGTAGATTTAAGTTCCAAAGCCGAGATTAGAACCCTTTCCAGTCGCTAATTCGCAAAACCAGGGGTTAGCCTTCTGTACCCTGTTTCTTCACTGTTTCATCACCCATGTTTCCGGACTATCATTCATCTTACTTCTCCTCCCTCCTCTTTGTACGGGAGTGCTTCTACTAGCACTCACTTAAACGCATTTAGCACAATCAGACGCATTTAAACAAAGGCATTCCGCCTGACTTATCGAAGTTAGCACTTATTAGCCAGAAGTAGAGATGATAATACTACTTTGCTATTAATTTAAACAGTACCACGAATGATGACTAAACCACAACTCAGAAGTTGAGGAGACGACGACGTTTCGGTCCGTCCAGGACCATTATCAAGTCGTGTGGACCTGATAATGGTCCAAGAGGTCGTCGCTTCTCCATTTTCTGAGTTGAGATTTGTTCATCATTTCTTCAGCCACGTTATTGTGACTCATCGTCTGCACAAAACAACGAAATTTTATCGTCGTGATCGACGACATGAGAACAGGTTGACCACACAATCAAAGTCTGCAACACCTATGCTAGCGAGAGCCTTGTAGTTATTGAAGCAACAAGTCCTTGTTACCCAAAGAATGCGTGCATGATTGCATTGTCTATATCGAGCGCCATCATGCACGTGGCATGGACAACGCAGTTAAATCACTCACAAATTATGAGTTGCATGTTGAAATTCTGTAGTAGATAGCACGAACATTGATAAAGAATATAGAATATGAGTGAATAGTTTCACTTGACTCGAGAACCAGCCGCTGCATACTTAGAGGTGAATGGGTGTGGAGAGTATTCATGCATTTTAGTGGTTATTATTTCCAACTCGCTGTTTGGAGATAAGAATGATACTGTGTATGATGGGTATCACGGTGCAACACACATTGCTTTCTGGTTAATATTGAGGATGATACATTATGTCTGTAGATGAGTGAGTGACTATGTGGCTTGAGGTTATCTTGAGGTTATCTTGAGATGATTTCGGGGCTTTTTAGTGTCCCCGCGGCCCGGTCCTCGACCAGGCCTCCACCCCCAGGAAGCAGCCCGTGACAGCTGACTAACACCTAGGTACCTATTTTACTGCTAGGTAACAGGGGCATAGGGTGAAAGAAACTCTGCCCATTGTTTTTCGCCGGCGCCTGGGATCGAACCCAGGACCACAGGATCACAAGTCCTGGCTAGCTGGCAATGAAGACATTAGAGCCGCTGTGGGGATCGAACGTGTGTGGAGTTGCTCCTCAATTGTTAACATAAAAGTCGCGAACGAGCGGTTCTTTGCCACTGCACCCTGATGGAGTTGGCAACATTTGTAAAACCAAAAAACGTAATCCAATTTCCCAACTCAATTAATGATCAACCAACCAATTTATCCAGAAGATAACTGGGATCTATTAGTTGATTTCGTAAATACACTCAAGAAAGACAGTGTAAACGCTACGTTATTAAAACAGTTAACAATATGAAGCATCACTGGAAGTGCTCAAGTCAGAAAATGATGTGACGATGTCAGTCAGGTGACGTTGTGAATCAGTGTTATATTGACGGCTCTGTAGAAGACAGTAGATGATGTACCGGATGTGCATGTAATATATTCAATCAACCTTCTGTCGCTCATACAGCAGTGAAGCGTGTCAATGAGTAGGCTAGTACGATTCAAACCCATCTAGCAACTACTAACTAATACTAACAGGTCTACTACTACTAGCTATCTAACAACTGAATTGTTAAAAGATAATAGCAGTGGATTTATATACTGTGACTCGCAGAGTGCTCATCTGGAATTGAACGCACATAGTAGTAAGACCCAGAAAATAGTCATGGCTATTCGATTGAATGTTTTAGCTGCTAAATAAAACGGATTTGAATTTAAATTAATTTGGATATGATAACTTATTGACGTCTCAAAGTACGATACTGTTGATATGCCTGCATAGATAGCCTGTTGTAGACCAGTCGTAAAAATTAATGTACGTGATTCATTAGGAGTGACAAAGAGAATACTGAATCGAATGTCTGATGGAAATCTAACTGACCTAACAAATTCACAAAGACCTGAAAGCTGTAGCATTAAACATTATAATGAATACTGTGAGGAGAAATTTATGTATGGAACTAATAGAGCAAGAACTTGGCAATTCTATATTATAGGTATTATAGTGGCTGGAATACGCCTTGGATACTGACGTATTTGACAGCATTCTGAAAACTCAAATGTCGATTTCATGTCTCAACTTTGTCAAAGAGAAAACGTGCACTCCCTTGAACGTTGTATTGTATTATATATTGTAGAATGTCCCATATTGACTTTCGGTCCTCTGAGTTGACATATGCCGAACTCTATCAATATTATCTGAATACTGGAACACAATGATATACTGGACCTGTACCCAATATTGACAGTGTAATGCAATATGTGTAATATATGTGATGTAATTATAACTTGAACTAGTAAAAGCCCTTTAATCGCCTTCTGTGGTTGAGAGCTTGATAACACACTAGTTTCTATAACAGCTATTTTACTCTGTCAAAGTAAGAGAGACCTAAATATATATGTATAAACGTATATGCATGTATATTTTTATGTGTAAGCTAGTTAGAATTGCATTTCACCTTTGTAAACATAATAATCACATTCAGTGTTGAGCACTCAATAACCAACATGTTATTGTTGGTTATTGGTTAATCAACAGGTTAACCAATATGTATGAGAACATTCCTCGAACCCAGATTGTTTAGGACAGGTAAATGTGTGTTCTGTATGTATACTGGTTAGCATAATAAACTTTTTTTTAATAGAAATCACCTTTTATTGTTGAGTGCTCAATGACTCATTACACTGCATGATGTCTAACTCTATCCCCAGTACATGGAGGACGGAAGTAAATGTATTTATGCTGCTTACCATTGTAAGTGTGTGGCCACGTCTGTGGTGGAAAATGAACTTAAACTGTCCTGCTATTCACCTGTCGACGGGTTCGGGCAGCAGGTGTGAAGATGGGGCCCTTAACCCTTGGTCTTCAGTGGTCCGAGTGAGAGGCGTTTCTCCTGCAAGCCGGATTACACAATTGATAATGTTGCACTATTTGATGTGCTGGGTGTGAAGATTGAAGACCGCCGCAGGTGTCCAAATGATGACAAATGGCACGGTATTAGTGAAGCTTGGAAATCCCACGGCTTTCACTGGTTTCTTTAGTGAAGTATGAAGGACGAGTGTTACCCCTGCCAACGTTACCGTCACGATACATATCCTGAACTTGAACCAAAAAATAAGTTTTGTATCGGTCAGAGATGCCCCTTTGAAATGGCCTACGCTACACTCCCTAGTGTGTTTGGACGCCACGGTAAAGTGCTCGGTATTAAGCCGAACCGTTTTTCATCTGGGCAGTTCAAATACATTTTGAGTGCCGTGCAGTGACACTCCCACACTTGCTTCACTTGTGGTTTTGTTGGACATGTTGCAAATGTCGCAGTGAAGACCAGCGACAAGGTGAACCTATTTAGAGCGGGTGATCTTCCCCGTTTAGAGGATTAAAATGGCCGTCGTCTGCTGGATGATTCAGTGGAGAAGAACGTTACCGATAGCTTGATTCGGGAGGCATGTGGGTTCAAGGTTCCAGGTGCAGACTATATTCTGTGAATACCTTCGACGACTAGTCCGGCTGAATCTAGTGCTCGGCTGCAGGATGTGAAGCATGTGATCCTGGTCCCCGACGTAAAGCCAGGTCAAGGATCTTTAGATACGAATGGTGCGAATACCCCTTCGAGTGAGTAGGAATTCTGGCCTGCCGATCCTGATGCGTTGGTGTGGCCTCTTGCTGTTGCTGCATCCATTGATCAAGGTGCTTATAGGAAACGACGTCGGCAGGGTAGCGATGTGTGTCGAATGAGAAAATTGTTCGCGTGGTTGAGGCGGAGATCCACGCTGAGCCAAGGGGTAATGTGTTGTCAGGGTGCTGTCCTCCGGAGCTTGTGCAAGAGGATGTTATTGTGGAGTTTGATATTGATCCCGCGAGTGAAAATTGGTGTGTAACGGCCGGTTGTTCTGACACGAATCTTGACATGAAGTTCAAACGGGTATCCGTCCCTCCGGATTCCCCTGAGGAGAGAAGCTGGGTACCGTTTGATGTAGATTATGGTGGGAAATCGGAACCGGAATGTCTCTTGTAGGAGCCTTCTTTCCATAGGGGATCTGGTATGGCCGTGGGCGCTGCGTGCTTCGGGAAGTGGTGGAGAAGAGGTGTTCCAGGTTCAGTTAGCGCATGAAGGGACGGGCAGGTCGGGCTCCATCAATAAACCGGAGGGTGTGGTTATAGTTGTGAGAGTTAAAGGTGCCCAGGGAGGACCTCACTGACGGGTCGCTGAAGACCTGGTCGAGCATACACGTGTTAACTGTTTTAGGTTGAGGGAATGTTAATGTTATTTAGAATCCTTGTCAGTTCAGTTACCGTTCTTGTGTGCTGTGTGCTTGTCGCTGAAGTCACGTGTGAGCGGTGGTTGCCTCACGGGCCACATGGGGTTTGTTACTCTCCACTTCAGTGTTATGGAGATATGTTTGTAATCTGTTATTATTTTGTACTCGTGTACATATCTCTTTATTTCCTTGTTGCTGTACTACAGTTTTTCTGTTTTTATATATACTGTAACCCATGCGCTGTATTTGTGTAGATTGTACTTTGAGGGGGTTTGAGTGCTAGCTGAGTATTCACCTAGTTGTATTCACCTAGCTGTTCTTGCGGGGGTTGAGCTCTGCTTTTTCGGCCCGCCTCTCAATTGTCAATCAATCAACTGTAACTAACTACTTTTTTCCACACACCCACACACCCCAGAAAGCAGCCCGTAACAGCTGTCTAACTCCCAGGTACCTATTTACTGCTAGGTAACAGGGGCACCAGGGTGAAAGAAACGCTGCCTATTTGTTTCTGCCGGCCCCTGGAATCGAACCCCCGGTCCACATGACTACGAATCAAGCGTGCTGTCCACACAGCCACCGGCCCTGTAAGTGTATCTCTCTTTGTGCGATTGTGACAGTGTAGCTAAGTTCCTCCTGAGGTATTCTTGTTCTGCTCGTCCCCTGTGTATGGGGGATGCTTGAGCGTGACGTGTGTGTCTGTGTATATCTCTTGAGGTTATCTTGAGATGATTTCGGAGCTTTAGTGTCCCCGCGGCCCGGTCCTCGACCAGGCCTCCACCCCCAGGAAGCAGCCCGTGACAGCTGACTAACACCCAGGTACCTATTTTACTGCTAGGTAACAGGGGCATAGGGTGAAAGAAACTCTGCCCATTGTTTCTCGCCGGCGCCCGGGATCGAACCCGGGACCACAGGATCACAAGTCCAGCGTGCTGTCCGCTCGGCCGACCGGCTCCCCGTCGTTGTCTCGTTGTTTTTCTTTGTAAAATTGTATTACACAAGCGTCATTCATGATTTTAATGTTGCATGATGCTTTGTGTCATCGTGCTAGTGTTGCATGGTGCATGATGCTTTGTGTCATCGTGCTAGTGTTGCATGGTGCATGATGCTTTGTGTCATCGTGCTAGTGTTGCATGGTGCATGATGCTTTGTGTCATCGTGCTAGTGTTGCATGGTGCATGATGCTTTGTGTCATCGTGCTAGTGTTGCATGGTGCATGATGCTTTGTGTCATCGTGCTAGTGTTGCATGGTGCATGATGCTTTGTGTCATCGTGCTAGTGTTGCATGGTGCATGATGCTTTGTGTCATCGTGCTAGTGTTGCATGGTGCATGATGCTTTGTGTCATCGTGCTAGTGTTGCATGGTGCATGATGCTTTGTGTCATCGTGCTAGTGTTGCATGGTGCATGATGCTTTGTGTCATCGTGCTAGTGTTGCATGGTGCATGATGCTTTGTGTCATCGTGCTAGTGTTGCATGGTGCATGATGCTTTGTGTCATCGTGCTAGTGTTGCATGGTGCATGATGCTTTGTGTCATCGTGCTAGTGTTGCATGGTGCATGATGCTTTGTGTCATCGTGCTAGTGTTGCATGGTGCATGATGCTTTGTGTCATCGTGCTAGTGTTGCATGGTGCATGATGCTTTGTGTCATCGTGCTAGTGTTGCATGGTGCATGATGCTTTGTGTCATCGTGCTAGTGTTGCATGGTGCATGATGCTTTGTGTCATCGTGCTAGTGTTGCATGGTGCATGATGCTTTGTGTCATCGTGCTAGTGTTGCATGGTGCATGATGCTTTGTGTCATCGTGCTAGTGTTGCATGGTGCATGAAATTATATGAATTGTTTTATAAAATAAAGGAAAAACGTTATTTAGCCTCGTTTAAAAGGTGATTATTACTGTGTAATGACTGCTGGAACATAGCTAATTTGAGGTGATTTGTGATGATTTGGTATGATCACGACTGAATGTTATTATTACTTGTTGATATCCTTTGCTGGTGATTTCTTGTTGTATCTTAAAAAATCCTTATCGCCTGATCACTTATTGTGAGTATTACCAACCATTGGGTATGATATCTTATCTAGATTTTGAATTGCTGTAAATCAATCGGTGTGACGAGCTCGAAAGTACTTTTGAGTGTCAAAGAATGAGGAATTAAGGACAGCAAACAGAAAATCACCAGCATGAAGAGCTTCCACGGACGGGAAGAAAATCATTGTTCACTGAGACATTCTCGACTATTATGGAGTCGATGTTCTCCACTAGAGCACTGTCACAAAGGATATATTTACAGCCATTTAATGAAGTTAATCTTGGTGATGGAGTTGCCATTGGCCAGCCCCTTGGATGAACTAGGAGTCATGAATCCCAATGGAATCTCCCGAACACTGTTAAGACTCTGCCCAACCAATCAACTACCAGAAATGAACCGATGCATATCCCACGAATCTAGATGGAACTGATGCTTGGTTCCCCTGGCTGTCTTATAGGGAACACGTTCATACCTTTATTGGATATTAACGACTTTGTAGTTAATATTCATATATTTAAAATATAGGAAAGTGAAACACAATGTTACAGTAAAGAAAATACATATAGGAAGAAAAACTGGTTTCTGGCTCCACAATGCGCAATATATTCACACACAGAAAAATGAACTAGAACACTTCAGTCTGCTTCCGAGAAATGCTCACATAGTCATGTACATAGGAACACATACGTTTAGGCTTACCATAGAGTTTCAGGGAGTCATAAATCCTACGAGGCCATTTAGGAAAATTGCTTAGCTCTCTGCTGCCCAAGAAATATCATGGAGTGACGACTATTAACGCCAGCCTAGTGATTGGAAATGCCCCTTTTATTATCTTTATGGCTTTATTGATAATGTCAGCTGGATGTGGAACACTACTTGAGTGCTAGTGTTCCACATCCAGGCCTGGGTGTTGCTTCGTCAGTAATTAAGTTCGTTTTCCTTGAGTGATTTGAATAGTTTTAACGAGAGTTTATTTAATTGTTAGCTTGGTATGTTCAACGGCCTGGTCACTGGCTAGCTTTGTGTGTAGTCCGGGCAGGGCAACGCCTGAGGGGTAACTTTACTTACGGCTGATGCCTCTGTTCACCTAGATGTGAACAGATGTCCCCAGAGCCGGTCATCTGTTATCTCCAGGGTAACGCTAGCCGTTGGCTAAGGGGACTTGGTGATTGATTGATGAAGATTAAGCCACCCAAAAGGTGGCACGGGCATGAACAGCCCATAAGTGGTGGCCCTTTTGAGCCATTACCAGTATCAAGAGCTGATACTGGAGATCTGTGGAGGTACGACTGCACCCTGCGTGACGGGAGATGTCTCCCGTGGGGACTTCGATAAGTCCCCTTATTATATATAAATAAATAGTATATAATATAATATTACAATTATCCCCCTCTCCTCTCATCCACCCACTTCTCCTCCCCTCTTCAACGCTCCCCCTCAAGATCCCCCAAGTTCCCCCTCTCATTTAATGAAATTGACAGGGCGGTAAAAAGAGGAAATATTCTTAATGAATACCAGTAGAACTAGAGAGCATGGGTAGTAGGACTCAGACAGAGATGAGCCATATAGAGAGATCTTTCTCAGCGTGGTATGAAAATTCAATTCACCGAGCGATTAGATTGGGGAAGCCAGCGCGGTTCATAATTTCCAAAGTGGATATGATACCAAAAATTAGGTCAGGAGTCACTGTATTACAACGATGGAGTTCAAGAGTTGCAGCTTGATTCTGCAGACACACACTGAAGAATACAATAAGGTAGCACAAGAATACAATAAATAATACAATATGCCTAAACTTAACAACAAATCTAGTTACTGAATTGGGATGGTTGAAGCTTTAGAACAGACTGAGACAACTGATCTTCACATAACTTGAATACACAGAATCCATATGAGCCTTAACTTCCCGACAAGGTGATCCAAGTTAACATAACATTATGGTAAACATTAGAAAAGAGTTTATACCATTTGTAAACCAAAATGAGCGGCAGATATAAGGAAGCATTAGAACGGTCAGGATCGTAAGCAAGTGTGGGAATACCGAAGGGAATTGTAGATTCAAAAGTAATTTAAAAGTCTAAATATTGATATATAAAACCTTGATCTCGGAGGGATCAAACGACGTTGCAGTCTAACTGTGTTTGTTATATGATGCCAATATTGACCTGTACCAGAATGATCATGATGCTATACAGAGTTGGATTATAGTAATGAGGTGATACACCGGTCACCCCATTACTATAATCCAACTCTGTATAGTTCAACAAACTCTAATCCAACCCCGATCACAATCGACTTGAGAATGGTCCAGGACGGACCGAAACGTCGTCGTCCCTTCACCTTCTAGTGTGTGGTCTGATCAACACGGTCACTATCTGTACGAATATTATCTCTGCAGCTAATTATTTACAATGGACGATGTATAAATCATACAGTTTGACCCTCACAGGCGAGACATAACGAGACAGAGGTCATTAGGCCGACAACGTAAAACTTAACACGAATTACATAAAAATGATTTCAGAGAAAAAATATTCTCTGCCTTAATTTTGAATATACATCAAATGATGTTAATGATTCAGATACTCGCATGATACCGATAATTTTTTGCGCATCAGATAATTAAAATTCAAGAATAACATCATGAAATACAAAATACAGGATGCAGCAATTTGATCTTCAATTTAGTTTTCATGTCATTTTTTTAATATAAATGCCAATGCAGACCATGAAACACAATTCTGTTTGTTCGAGCCCCGCATAAATTAGATTCTGATTACCTATCACAACGACAGGTTCTGAACAGGACTTTTGATTTAATTTGCTTTGAAAAGGACTAGCAATAGAGACTCCCAGTAAGAATCGGGATCATATAAATACATAAGAATGTAAGAATGACGGAAACTGCAGAGCGCCTATTAGCCCATATGAGGCAGCTCTTATTGGTCCATACGAGACAGCTCCTATTGGTCCATACGAAGCAGCTCCTATTGGTCCATACGAGACAGCTCCTATTGGTCCATACGAGGCAGCTACTATTGGTCCATACGAGGCAGCTCTTATTGGTCCATACAAGGCAGCGCCTATTGGTCCACAACGCAGCTTCTATTGGACCAAACGAGGCAGCTCCTATTGGTCCAAACGAGGTAGCTCCTATTGGTCCATACGAGGCAGCTTCTATTGGTCCATACGAGGCAGCCTCTATTGGTCCATACGAGGCAGCTCTTATTGGTCCATACAAGGCAGCTCCTATTGGTCCACAACGCAGCTTCTATTAGACCAAACCAGGCAGCTCCTATTGGTCCATGCGAGGCAGCTGCTATTGGCCCATACGAGGCAGAATCTACCCACATTCATGAATATGTCTGTGGGTGGATTCTATCCTGAGGGTGGATTCTATCCTGAGGGTGGATTCTAATGTCTATCCTACATAATGTGTGTTATCTTGTGCTCTTATGACCACTAGTCCGATAAGGCGTCAATAATGCATTTAAACTCACTAACGCAGCACAATTTTGACGTTGTGGTCAGTCAACCCGTCACCTTAACTAATACGACGCAATGGTAGGTTATGATAATCAACGTACTATGAAAAAGTAGCGGTTCACGAAAATCCACGTTTTCTATCCAACGGTTGGTTAGGCCAGGTGGGTGGCTTGGGTGCGCACGTTTCTGGGTATGTTAGTACGTTCAGTTTTGTACGCTGTGGCGAGAGAATTGGCTGGGTCTGTGTGAGGACTAGTTGTGTATCATTTATTTGTTTCAGAAATATGCATTTACAAAGAGACAAAATAATGCATTTACAAAGAGACAAAATAATGCATTTACAAAGAGACAAAATAATGCATTTACAAAGAGACAAAATAATGCATTTACAAAGAGACAAAATAATGCATTTACAAAGAGACAAAATAATGCATTTACAAAGAGACAAAATAATGCATTTACAAAGAGACAAGGACGAAAAATGCCTGTAGTGGCATAAGGTTATAAACAGCTCAACGTTAATGGAGAATTAGTTAATGTGGAGTTCATAATAAGTTAGGATCCTCCGTGATCGAGTTAGAGAATAGGATTATGTTTAGGTTCAGTCATCAACAGTTTAAGGAATCCTTTGGAGGTACAAAGTTCTCGTCACGAAAGAGGGGGAAAAAATTACGCTCACCGGAAATTTTTTATAGCTGTTGCTAATGCAAAAGTAGATTAGTAGGAGGAATCCCATCCTCCTACTAATCCCACATCCCGTGTCCATCCCACATCCTTATCCGGATCCCTTCCCAGTGCTATATAGTCGTAATGGCTTGGCGCTTTCCCCCGATAATTCCTTCCTTCCTTCCTTCCTTATTAATTGAGCGGATCGTAACTAAAAGCAATTAACCTGTCCACGCTGGGGTCGTCCCTCGACCCGTCCTCAGACCATGCTCGTCCAAGCTGGGGTCGTCCCTCGACCCGTCCTCAGACCATGCTCGTCCAAGCTGTGGTCGACCACAACGACCCATTAAGCACATTGAACGTACTGTGTGACCAATAACGGTATTTTTCGACAGGAAATTATTATCAATGTATATTATATAATAATGTTGTGTATAGTTAGGCTGAGGTTAGGTTAGGTTAGGTTAGGTTAGGTTAGGTTAGGTTAGGTTAGGTTAGGCTGAGGTTAGGTTAGGTGTTTAGGTTCTGTTGGCAAAAATTTGTTTTTGAAGAACGTAGGTGAAGCATTTAGAGCGGTGCTATTAGAGGAACGTAAGAGAGTAAAGCACTATTCAAGAGGAATTTGAACATAGTTGCAGCAGTCCGTCCTCATGAACAATAACCAAATGCCCGTTTATACAGTTGTTTATGCAGTTGTTTATGGCGTTTATGCAGTTGTTTATGGCGTTTATACAGTTGTTTAAGGCGTTTATACAGTTGTTTATGGCGTTTATACAGTTGTTTATGGCGTTTATGCAGTTGTTTAAGGCGTTTATGCAGTTGTTTATGGCGTTTATGCAGTTGTTTATGACGTGTATGCAGTTGTTTATTTCGTTTATGCAGTTGTTTATGGCGTTTATGCAGTTGTTTATGGCGTTTATACAGTTGTTTAAGGCGTTTATACAGTTGTTTATGGCGTTTATACAGTTGTTTAAGGCGTTTATACAGTTGTTTATGGCGTTTATACAGTTGTTTATGGCGTTTATGCAGTTGTTTAAGGCGTTTATGCAGTTGTTTAAGGCGTTTATACAGTTGTTTATGGCGTTTATACAGTTGTTTATGACGTTTATGCAGTTGTTTATGGCGTTTATACAGTTTATTATGGCGTTTATACAGTTGATTATGGCGTTTATACAGTTGATTATGGCGTTTATACAGTTGTTTATGGCGTTTATGCAGTTGTTTATGGCGTTTATGCAGTTGTTTAAGGCGTTTATGCAGTTGTTTATGGCGTTTATGCAGTTGTTTATGGCGTTTATGCAGTTGTTTATGGCGTTTATACAGTTGTTTATGGCGTTTATGCAGTTGTTTATGAATGAAAAGCACTTTACACACGACTCGCAACTGATGACGTTCGAACAGTGCTTCGCTGACGACCTCTGTTCGAATCGGAACGTTGTAAATGCTTCACCCACGGGCTTCAAATACAAATAATCGCCAACAGAACCTAAACACCAAACCTAATCTAACCTACACTTAACTATACACAAAGCTTTAATATAAAATAATATTCATGTATAAATGAGAACAAAGATAAACACAATACGGTAAAGTTTGTGAATGCGTCTCGGTGAGCGGCCGCCGCTTTAACGAGCCTGGCCTGAGAACAGGTTGCAGCAAATGCTTCACGCGACATTCTACAAATTACAAATAATCGCCAACAGAACCTGAACGCTTAATTTAACCAAATATAGACCTAACTATAGATCAAATTCTCATTTATAATAAAATAAATTTTTATCTGAAAAAATCCCGATTTCGAATACACAATAGAGTCAAATTAATGGATGTGTCTGTGTGGTTGGTAGGAGGTTAAACGAACGTAACGTGAGGACGCGTTGGTTGTCGCTGGATTAACGAGCACTTAGCTAATGTTTACGAGGTCAGACTGGGTAGAGAGAAAAAAATATCCCATGGTATTCCAGGATTAATTTTCACAGCAGAGTACCGTGGGTATTAGGATAATTGTCATGCAGCTTTGTACAACTAATACCAAGACTCAAGACAAAAATCACATTCAGTAAAATTTTCCTTTGCCATCAGTGAAACCGTTAGATCCAATGATTTGATTTCTCTGATACTGCGAACACCGCAGTGTCGTTGATAGTACAAATCCGGCACCCTGATAGCTTCCAATGGGTCATTAGCCGTACCACAGTGTACCGTCGAGTCAGGCTGGTAGGGCGCATGCGCAGTGTGGAGCCTGGCGGCACGAGTAGCAGAGAGACCACACCAGTCGACGGGTCGAGTCAGTGCAGTGCTGGCGGTGCTCGCGACACCACCACCGACGGAGTCACTCCCAACTCAGACACGAGCTGGCTTCCAGGGTCTGGTACCTGGAGTTGGATGACCTCACCGTCATCCACGACTGGACCGCTGTGTGTGCTTTTTACTCACAGTGACAAGTCATGCCAGACTTCCTTACTAAACGTTATCACCATACCAGCGATATGTTGTATTTTCATGTTATCTTAAACTGCTGTTTGTGTGTGTAGATTTGTTACAACTATATCCCAGGACTATGCCTTACGAAATAAAGTTGCTAATAAAATGGATTATAATCAGCGACGGAGAAGAGTCTTATCATGATGGAAAATCGCAGTAAGAACACAAGTTGCTCAGGTGAATGGATCTCCTACCACGACCCAAATATTTCCGTGTAACTTCGCTAATAAACCGACGGCTTGCGATCACACACGACCCATCGTAATGTTGACCTTGACTTTGCAATCATTACGCGCCTGAAAAAGATCAATATTAACCGAAAATAGGACACAGAAAATCTTTACGAGTGGCTGGAAACACTTCAGGCATGTAATGACAATCAAAAAGTGTAATGTACTTATTTTCAAGGACAGATGATTGTTGTTTGAACAATCCATGAGGATCAATGTTATCTGTTACGAGCTCAACATGAACCAGGAGCAAGCGTGATAGTTATATTTTATGTATTGACAAGACTTGCAAAGCTATATAATATTTTATTTCTAACTAAGTGCATTATTCTGTAAGCAGGTGCTATAGACAGCGTATAGTAGAATTTTCAAACGTAAGATTATATACTCGAAGACTTGTCTACTTCATTACTTTGTGCACATGTGTACATATATATATATATATATATATATTTATATATAATATAGATATAATGAAGATTCTTTCCCAGAAAACATACCATACTAGTAAACGTGTATTGGACTCATATCCTTTTGAATGTTAATCATAAACAAATATCCCTAACAGTTAATTTTAACAGTTAAATTAGTTATGTATATATTAGAAAAAAATAAAAGGAATTTATCATACTGGAAAAAAGAAACGCAACAAGAAAATATTTAAATCACGGTTTATAGTGAACAAGAATTCAATCAACGTTAAAGCAATATACAACAAATATAAAAACAGTATATCTTCCATAGACTAAATTACCGAAATATTCTCACGACCAAAGACATGTTTCTTGACAGTTTACGAGACATAATAACACCACGTCACAAGTAGGATGAGAAAAATGAATTATTTGATGAATAAACAGAACTTCCTTTAATAAATGAATGAAGATACTTTGTGAGTGAATTACCAACAATAAGAAAAACAACAAAACAGACCTCGAGAGACAACCATTTGAACATCAGTGAGGAAAAAAAAAATATATATATTCTAAGTGCACAGGAAAACACACAGTGTGGAGTGAGAGTACATTAAGACACGAGTAGAGAAGGGTGCCATCGAGGTGGGTGCCATCTAGGTGGGTGCCAGTGGCTGCCAGGAGCAATGTGTCGTGCTACGCTGGCTCGGGGTGTGCTGGGAATTTCAATCATTCTGGCTCTACTGGCTCCTAGCTGCGGAGAGGCCCACGCCGCCCCACCTAGAGGTGAGTACTATGGACTCAGTGAGTAAGATTGAGAAAGATGATTGTTGGTAAGCTGCAGTTTTCGCTGATGTAAACTTATTTAAATACAAATAAATGTAACAATTTATATAAGAAATGTAAATACTTATATAAAAATAAATGTAAATATTTATATAAGAAATGTAAATATTTATATAAAAATAAAAGTAAATATTTAAATACAAATAAATGTTAATATTTAGATAAAAATAAACGTAAATATTTCAATAAAAATAAATGTAAATAGTTCAATAAAAATAAAAGTTCTGATTTAACTTAAGATGCTTTACAAAGGAAAAATAAATATTTGCATATAAATATTGTCTCTTATAACTCAATATTTTAATTTCGGAATTTTCATTGTTTTCGCCTAACAGTATTATACTAGGTAAATACCTCGTGTCTCACTGTGTATACACTACAAGCATACTTCATCGGCGAACAGTGAACGAACACTAAAGTATACTTACTGTTTGATCAACAAGTTATTGAGGTAAACAAAATAACTCTTCCAGGGTTTACAAGGCCAAAAGACCTCATCCATGTTCATATGAGCAACGTCTAAAAATGCTAGATATATCTACTTAATAACATTGATTTAGAAATTGACAATTAGTCTCAAGATGCACTACCTCACATCTGTGTTAAGAGGGGCTCTCAAGGAGATATTGATCACGAAGGCTATGCCATTATTCCCCTCCCTTCACATACCACTAATACGACAAGTGGAATGAATACTGTGCAGCGAATCCGGATTGACATGCCTCTCCTCTCCCGTAATAAACAGTGCGAACAACCCGTACTCATCACTGTCTTACACAAAACAGCCACAAGTTATGTAAACACGAGTAAAGGATATGAACCACACAAGGTGCCTAGGCTGAACATAACTGGAATGAAGCCTAAAATTATGTTCTTTCTGTTCTATTCTATTGTGAATAATAATAATATTATGAATAATATTTTTTTCATGCTGTTTCCTAATTTATTTACGCTCAAAGAATTTTATGAAATGATGACAACCGTAAAGCGAAATCCATTTTCATGGGGTGATCGAAAAATGTTGTTGGAAAAGAGGCAGGAAACGGATAGATACAGAAACATAAACCCAATTTCTCAATATATAAACATGCCGAGTTTACATCAGTTTCGAACTATTTTCATAGCCGAAGCATACTTGCTGGTTTGTTAGTAAGCCTGATATCGATAGCACTCAAGAAGTTGATAGCCTATTAGCCCAATCAACCAAGATGTGAAGTCAATTAGAGTGGCAATGACTCTATTGGTACCCCTCCTTCTGCTGCCTTACACACTGTTACACCCCATATATATATATATATATATATATATATATATATATATATATATATATATATATATATATATATATATATATATATATATATATAGGGAGTACCACCTCTGGCTGGAAGAAGGGGGACCCATAGCCTCGGAGGAAACCACACATAACGCATTAGAGGGAATGTAGGTCCCCTCCAATATATTTTCTGTGTGATTTTCTTCTACCACCCCCTTCCTTTTATTTTTTTTTTGGCTTTCCTTCCTTTTGATATATATATATATATATATATATATATATATATATATATATATATATATATATATATATATATATATATATATATATATATATATATATATATATATTCCTAGTTATTATAGGGTAATGCAGCAGCTAAACATCAACAGTAACACACAAATAAATCACACTAACATGATATATCATTAATAAAATCAATGGAGCAATACGATGGAATCGAGACAGTAATCTTCCACTCGTTTCAGAGAAAAATATAAATTCTCTAAGAAAATTATCCAGAACTTCATCTCTTCACCTTTGTAAACAAGGGTTCCACACATACTGTATCTCCGACTACTCCGTCTTCATCTTGTACCATTTACCAACTTTGGTCACAACCCATTATGCAATCATACCACTTGACCTTTCATTAGTTTCGGGGCTTTCAGAGTTTCCCAAATGATGGTGAAAACGAGGCAAAGAAACTCTAAAATGTGAGTAGACTTTAAATGTTGATGACTTTTCGAATATGAAGTCGCTTTAAGAGCAATTGAACACACCGCTATAGTACATTCACATTTTTAATAAGGGCGGGAGTAGAATGTTGAGGGAGAAGGTAGAATGAGGTTTGGAAGGTGAGGGAATATGATACAAATTAAAATTATTTATTCTATCAATTTACATCAATTTCTATCAACTATCAATTTAGTAAGGGGGGGGAGGCAGCAAGACTAAACTTTCCTCTGTGACACGTAACCTAACTAGCAGCGTCTCCGATATGGCCCTCAACATGATAGTTGACCTCGTTACTTGCGTGGATCAAATACCATACATACTCTCACGAAAGATAACATTATACAGCTTTGGAGGCCCTGGCCACGAATACAAATTTCGGAGTTATCATGGACATAAAGACAAAGAACAGTAAAATCTACCTTTCTCTTACCTTTTATCTGCACCTACCAATCTACTTTCTACCCTGAAACGATTTCATCGATCAGAGCTGTCTATGTATACACTAAAGTTACTTATCCTGCTCCTAGGTCTCTCATAAATTTTGCATGGCAATAGGGTCTCTAATTGGTGCTCATCTTGCTAATTCATTCACGAAATCACTAGAAGTAAGATCAATACCCGGTATCATCAAGTATTGATGATCAAACGTAAATGTATTGATCATCAAACCGTTTCGATCTTAGTAATTATAGGAACAAAATGAAACTGAATCTACTATGAAGTTCCCTTTAAAGATAGAAAGTGAAGATTCCGTTTACCAGACACTCAAGCAACAACAGATGAAGACACACTCAGGTTTAAAGTCAATAGGAAACCGATTTACTTAAACCACATTAGACATTAATACTCAGTAGGATAACAGGATGATACCAGGCACCATCCAAATGCATGTATACAACACTCTGAAGGGATCTTTCTCTATATTCCTGGAGGATAACCGGACGTATGGCATATACAGCTGACATTATTGTCTGGACGTGTGCGTCTAGTGTTAGATCTTTAATTATATCTACTCTGAAGTTTTTCTCAGTTTCAGACATTAGAAGCTACCTTCCCCTCATACTGCACTGTATTTAAGTGCAATTGCACTGTATTTAAGTTGTTCCACTTCCTATCCTAATAACCTTGCATTTGTCAGAGTTAAAGACTAATAACCATTTCTCAGACCACCTCTGGAGATAGTTTAGTTCTTCTTGTAATGTAATGCAGTCGTCCTCAATTCTGATTCGCCTCATTAGTTAAGCATCATCAACAAACATGGATAAAAATAAGCTTACTTGCTCTGTTAGATCGTTTACATAGGAACAGGATGGGCCCTAGTACCGACCCTAGAGGTATTCCACTCGTTACCTATGTCAGTTCTGATAGCTCTTACTTTGACCCTGTGCTTTCTACCAGAAAGGCACTCCTTAACCAACTTTAGTACTCTTCCCAATCTTCAATATTTAAAAACGCACTTTCTTATTGTTGACCAGACCACACACTAGAAGGTGAAGGGACGACGACGTTTCGGTCCGTCCAGGACCATTCTCAAGTCGACCTCAAATTCTCAAATCGACTTGAGAATGGTCCAGGACGGACCGAAACGTCGTCGTCCCTTCAGCTTCTAGTATGTGATCTGGTCAACATTCTTCAGCCACGTTATTGTGACTTATCGCCTGCACTTCCTTATTCCTTATGTGGCCTCCTTTTTGTGTACCCTGATCACCTGTTCATTTGCCGACATCTTCCTCATGTGGCTGTATAGTAGTGTAGGCTGATCCTTGGCCTTGGATGCTATGTCGTTCTCATACTGTTACTCTCCGAATTCCTGTGTATTCATTCTTCTCTCTTGCATATATGTTATGGGTATATTCTGTTCTGTGCTCCCTGTATTTCTTACACGTTCCTTTATTTCTCCTCTTTGCCTGTCTGTTAAACGTTGGTATTTTTTTTTACCTTGGCTTCTTTATTCCTTAGGGATGGTATAAATCTTGTTCAGCTTCTTTGCACTGACCAGTTATAAAGTCCACTATGTCTTGTGTTGCTTTTCTATTAGTTCTATTTCTAATGGTATTCTCTCTTTAAGAATTCTCTGACCTGGAACTCACCTTTATGGAAAGCTAGTTCCCACTGCATTTGTCTCTTCCTCTTCCCATATCTTTTATAACAACTACAAAATCGAAGACTAATACACAATGGTCACCTGCCCCATTGGGATTTCATGATCAATGTTTTCAATGACCGTTTCACTCTTTATGAAAATTTTGCTGGTTGGTCTCACCCTCTTCGTGTTTTCTCCTTGACATTCTGTGTTAGGAAGTTTCTTGCTGCAACTTCTACTATGTTTGATCTCCATGTATCTGATCCCCCCCCTCCCTCTTGCATTCATTGATTCCCAGTCAATTTGCCCGTGATTGAAGTCTCCCATTTAAAATAGCTTTGCTCTCAATCTGCATGATACTTCCGCCACATTTTGTTTGATATTTATACAACCTCTGTTTGCATTCTTGTATTCTCATTCTGGTCTTATATGATTCTCTGGGGATTGTAAATTACAGCAACAATCACTATTTTTCCTTCCACAGAAATTATTCCTGCAACTTAGTCTACATTACTGGGATTTTCCTCTAAATTGATGTCTCTTCAAATCTATTGTCTCGTTTAATCAGCAGTGCCACTACTTCTCCCCTTCTCTTCTTTCTTTATATCTTTTTTGCTATCTAGTATTTTCTACGGAATATTGCATTTTGTGATCAAATCAGTTAATTCAGTTTCATCTATTGCTATTACATCAGTACAAATGTATACATGTGTGTGTGTGTGTGTGTGTGCGCGTGTGTGTGTGTGTGTGTGTGTGTGTGTGTGTGTGTGTGTGTGTGTGTGTGTGTGTGTGTGTGTGTGTGTGTGTGTGTGTGTGTGTGCAAAACTCTTTACAAATATTAAAACAAATATTTAAACGTCCACACATAAAACATGTAGACGAACTAAATTAGCATTTTTTTCTTTTTACGTGGAGAGAAAATAAGAGCATACGATCAATTAAAACATTTAGTGTCGGGGTGATAACAACAGTTATAAAGATGAAGATTGCAGTCATTAACAAACACAGCAACTCATAATTAATGAAGTATATTATCAAAATTTCTTAACTGAATCTCAAGAAAAAAACTATTCATATAATGACCTCTATCAGTGTTTTTTATGTACAAATTTTCGGGGCGGGCAATTAGAGAATGAGAAATGAACATGTTGTTGAATTTCCAGTATAATTTTTTTCATGAAATAAATTGTGAATAGATAAATATATTTGAGAATTCCATTACACAAATAATAGATACTTTAATTTACTCAGGAGTACAGATGCACTCATTAACGTGACATTGTACATGACATCAACAGCACAGATGTAATCATTAACGTGACATTGAACATGACATCAACAGCACAGATGTAATCATTAACAAGACATTGAACATGACATCAACAGCACAGATGTAATCATTAACGTGACATTGAACATGATATCAACAGCACAGATGTAATCATTAACAAGACATTGTACATGACATCAACAGCACAGATGTAATCATTAACGTGACATTGTACTTGACATCAACAGCACAAATGTACTCATTTATGTGACACTGTACATGATATAATACTTGCACCAATCACAGACTGTGAACTGGTAAACAAAACCTGGGAATAACATTTGAACAACAAAACAAGTTCATAGGGGTAGTATAGTCTACAAATTAGTAAAGTCCATTGGGTTGTAAAGTTTACAAGATGGTAAACTTACCAGAAGAACAACCTGTCCAAGTAGAAAAAGCCCAATTAAACCTTATTCTACGACCCTGCGAACTTCACTTCCCTGTGAGCTTTACTTCTATGTTATTAGTAAAGCCTAGAACTTTACCAATCCGTGAATATAACTTCCGCACTTGACTTTATTACCCTGTGTATTGTACCGTGGACTTCAGTAGTATTGTGATTACTACTCCGTGAGCCTTACTTTTAGTGGACCTTACTATTTTAGTGATGACGTCTGAGGCAGTTGAGTCCAAGGAGAAATAAAGTCTATTGGAAGTAAAGTCCACGGAGAAGTGGTCTTAACTACCATGGAGGTAGTTAAGACCACGAGGTGGTAAAGCACTGTTAGTTCACATATAACACTAAAAAGTCGGCAAACCTTTCGCTAAAACTTAGAGCCAAGCTTAAGTTAACTAAACTTGAGTATTTCAGAGAGATCAAGTAGTACATGAACTCCTTCACCTAACTTAGGGATAAAAAAAAGTTTGAAAATAACAGCATAGAAATGAAGATAATTACAGAAGAAGACGAGGAGTTACAATAACGTGGCTGAAATATGTTGACCAAACCACACACTAGAAAGTGAAGGGACGACGACGTTTCGGTCCGTCCTGGACCACTTCCAAGTCGATTGTGCTAAGTTCATTGTTCACAGTCGACTTGAGAATGGTCCAGGACGGACCGAAACGTCGTCGTCTCTTCACTTTCTAGTGTGTGGTTTCGTTAACATAATTACAGAAGGCCAATTGGTCCATATGTGGCAGATTTTATTTATATCCCCCTCAAAAAAAAAAATAAAACCTTTACACATGTCTAATCTACGCTTGAAACACTCCAATGAACCCCACGTCTGTTATGTTACCTGGTTGACTCTCTGACCTCTAGGAGTTATTTGGTACTTGCCACTGCAGCGACTGCACTTTCATTTTGTCCTGCAATGCACTTGGATCAGTGCAATATCTATTGTGTTCACATTACGCATTTCATCTCATCTACCATTCCACTTCCAGGGGCCACTGGTGTGCAGTATGTGCCATCCAGCACATATTGCACACATACTCATTTGTAATTGGAGCTCTGTGACAAAGATATGTGTAAATATTTAAATGTCGGTGTTGTTTTTTACAGGGATACTCCTGCTCTTACCCTAAGCCTCTCGCTGGCCCACTAATTCTTACTCGTTTCTCGTTTAATCTTAGGTGGTGTATGAGTAATGATGACTCGTATGTACGCTTTTGTAAGATTATGCCCAATGGGTTTAACAACTTCTTGTGCTCTACTGAATCTTAGTTGAAATCTTATTGGGTTTGTAACTGTGCACTGTGTTAGATAATGTTCCAGTGGTCGGTCGGGCATTTCTCCACAGTGCTGACATTGTCTCTTATCTTCTGGAAACTGGCGGCCTATTTCCCATGCACATGGGTATCCAAGCCTGATGCGATGTAAGTGTACTTCCGTTGTTCTACTCCTCCCTTTCACCAAAATATATGGTTCATAGTTGGTTCAATTCTCGTACCAACCCGCAGATCCTGGTGTTGCAGCTACTGTGCTGTGGTCACTGTACACTGGGTGAGTACAATGGTCACTGTACAATGACTGGTTGTCACTGGTCTAACTTCCCAGCGTGACTTACGTTACAGAACACTACCTTCGTGACTGTGTGACATCGTCATCCGCGAACAGGTGCCCTTAACCCTCTAGTGATGCCGGAGCCAGCTGGCGTATGGCACCGGAGTCATCCACTCTCCCCCACCCCACCCCAGCTCCGACGGGAAGGCGGCCAGACCTCTGGGTTTTAAAACTAAATAATGTACATCGCCACAGAGAGCCAGCACCTGCTGCTCGTTCGCATGTGAGTGAATCGCAGGGAGCAGACAGCTGCCAGATCATACCCCTTCAGGGTGGAGGCTGTCACGAGCAGAGGTTCCTTCCCCTTTCTCCACCCACTGAGAACCCTCAGGGACTCTCCGCCCAAGGGAGTGAGGAACCCGTAGCGTCGCAGGCATTTAAATGACCTGAACAATAGCGGCAACAAAACCCAACAAATAGAGGGGAAACTACACGAGAAACGGCATCATGTTTTAGATATGACCATCAAAGAGCTTCGTGGTGAGTATGGGACAGAGATGTATACAGTGAACGTACACCTCCAGTACACTGTAAGTGTCTGGTGAGAAACGTGTTGACGGTTTAGCATCTCTCGTTACATAGCGAGAACTGACGGTAGTGAAAATGGTGAAGTCCCCCCCCCCCCCCTTCACTTTCCGGGTTAATCACTAGCTCACGTCCAGCCGGTTTGTGTGATGTGTCAGAGCGAGGAACACCTGAATGTCAA
>NC_091218.1:14512937-14587937 GCF_040958095.1 Procambarus clarkii | reverse complement strand
CCGTGAACCTTGGTTCCTTCAGGGGTCGTCCCGTGAACCTTGGTTCCTTCAGGGGTCGTCCTGTGAGTCTTGGTTCCTTCAGGGGTCGTCCCGTGAACCTTGGTTCCTTCAGTGGTCGTCCCGTGAACCTTGGTTCCTTCAGTGGTCGTCCCGTGAACCTTGGTTCCTTCAGGGGTCGTCCCGTGAACCTTGGTTCCTTCAGTGGTCGTCCCGTGAACCTTGGTTCCTTCAGGGGTCGTCCTGTGAGTCTTGGTTCCTTCAGGGGTCGTCCTGTGAGCCTTGGTTCCTTCAGGGGTCGTCCTGTGAGTCTTGGTTCCTTCAGGGCTCGTCCTGTGAGCCTTGGTTCCTTCAGGGGTCGTCCCGTGAGTCTTGGTTCCTTCAGGGGTCGTCCCGTGAACCTTGGTTCCTTCAGGGCTCGTCCTGTGAGCCTTGGTTCCTTCAGGGGTCGTCCTATGAGTCTTGGTTCCTTCAGGGTTCGTCCTGTGAGCCTTGGTTCCTTCAGGGGTCGTCCTGTGAGTCTTGGTTCCTTCAGGGGTCGTCCTGTGAGTCTTGGTTTCTTCAGGGGTCGTCCTGTGAGCCTTGGGGTCCTTCAGGGGTCGTCTTGTGAGTCTTGGTTCCTTCAGGGGTCGTCCTGTGAGCCTTGGGTCCTTCAGGGGTCGTTCCGTGAGCCTTGGTTCCTTCAGAGTTCGTCCTGTGAGTCTTGGTTCCTTCAGGGGTCGTCCTGTGAGCCTTAATTCCTTCAGGGGTCGTACTGTGAGCCTTAATTCCTTCAGGGGTCGTACTGTGAGCCTTAATTCCTTCATGGGTCGTCCTGTGAGCCTTAATTCCTTCAGGGGTCGTACTGTGAGCCTTGGTTCCTTCAGGGGTCGTTTTGTGAGCCTTGGTTCCTTCAGGGGTCGTCCTGTGAGCCTTGGTTCCTTCAGGGGTCGTCCTGTGAGCATTGGTTCCTTCAGAGTTCGTCCTGTGAGCCTTGGTTCCTTCAGGGGTCGTCCTGTGAGCCTTAATTCCTTCAGGGGTCGTACTGTGAGCCTTGGTTCCTTCAGGGGTCGTCCTGTGAGCCTTGGTTCCTTCAGGGGTCGTCCTGTGAGCCTTGGTTCCTTCAGGGGCCGTCCTGTGAGCCTTGGGTCCTTCAGGGGTCGTCCTGTGAGTCTAGGTTCCTTCAGAGGTCGTCCTGTGAGCCTTGGGTCCTTCAGGGGTCGTTCCGTGAGTCTTGGTTCCTTCAGGGGTCGTACTGTGAGCCTTGCTGCCTCGCACTGCTGTCAACAACTCAAGAGGATTCCTTGAGATGATGCACGAAAGGAAACTGTATTTCGATGCTTCAATTTAGTCAGAAATAGTGTGTTTACAATATTTAAAACTTCATGTCATTCCACGAATTCCAACGCCATGTTGCTTGTTAAATCAGATTACTTCATTTAATTTAACAAAAAAGTCAAGACAACATTTTATAAATTATATTATATAAGTAATATAGTCATACCAAGCTGCTAATTGTATTTTATCCTAAATTAACATTTGTATGTTTTTATTTCTCTGTTAATATCCACCGCTTTGTGTGTATATATATATATATATATATATATATATATATATATATATATATATATATATATATATATATATATATATATATATATATATATATATATATATATATATGTATATACTTCAAGAGAGATTATCTATCTGTCTACGTCTCTTTGCCAGTCTGTCGAAATTTGGAAGCCAGACGTTTGAGGGTAACCTAACCTAACCTAACCTAACCTAACCTAACCTTCCCCACATTGGCAGAGGGAATGGTCTTGGGTATGGGATAAACATAGGCTGATCGGGGGTCACCAGAGCTCAAAAAGAAACAGCGTGCCAACGTCACATTCAGCTTCCAGGATGAGTTTTAGCACTCCCCGCCAACCACACAGCTAAACATTTTGAAAACAATCTTTTCAAACTCATTTTTCTTATAGTAATATCCACCATGATTCATTGATCTCGGGAAAATCAACGGATATTTCCTGCTATTCATAATTTGCCCGTACTCCCTGAAAACAGACGATCCTCTCACAGGCTTCTGTGGTTTGTCAAGCCACGCCCCTCTCTCAGAGTAAAGGAGGTAATAATTTAATTGTTTAGTGTTCCACCCCACTAAGCTCCGCTCACAGCTGAACACCCGTACATTAGACAATTATATTTCTGATGAAAGAAAGACGTTGACAGATGGAAAAAAATTGAGACAGAAACATTAGACAGAGACAGACAGTAACAGACAGAAAAGAGAGACAGAGACAAAGACAGACACATTGAGACAGATAGAAAGTGGCATAGAAGATTAGATTGATAGATGGGTGGATAGATGGCTAGATGGATAGATAAATGAATAGACAGATGGTTAAATAGATGGATCAATAGGTGGATGGGTGGACAGATGGAAAAATAGATGGACAAACGGATAGGTGGATGGATATATGGACAGATGGAAGATAGACAAGACCCGGGAAATGCCGTGTACCCACCCTAGCATACCTATATGAGAGAATGTCTTTCCAATTTGCAAGGGGAATGGTCTGAGGTATGGGACGGATGTAGGCTGGTCGTGGTAGGCCTAAGTTAAACGATTTAGGATATATTAGTAATTACATATCCACAACTTCAGGCCAGCTTCATGAGTCTTGCACTGAATGTGAAATGTGGAGTGTGTTGAACGTGGAGTTGTTAGCCACAAATAAAATTAATTATAAAGGAGAATGGAAAGCAAAGCATTTGACCCATACATTTGTTTCAGTGCTTCTTGAGGGGAAAATCAGAAGGGAAAGAAGGGCAGAACGAGGGGAGAGACGAAGGGTGGAAGAGAGAGACAGATAGAGAGAGCTAGATAGAGAGAGCTAGATAGAGAACAAGATAGAGAAGAAGAGATATTTAGAGATAGATTTTTTTTTATTATTGTTTCCACAGGAGGCGGCTAGTTTATTGTGCACCCCATACTCATCCTGTGAGCGGTAGCGCAAAAAGGATTACAGAGGGCACAAAAGGTCTTTATCAGGCCTCAACGGAGATTACATTAACAATTTCACCTATCCTTCACACCTTATAATTGTAATGTCAGTTAGTTACAGAGAAAACTCTGTTTCAAGAGCTATATATTTACAGCAAATCATTATACATTAATAGCAGGTCTTATTACTAATACATAACTGTTTGAGCAATTGAGATATTACAGCTAGAGGGGAGCTGCTGTTTGTTATTATTAGTCTCCACAATATACTACTTGTTTCTTAATCTCATATGTCGTTTATCTACTTTAAGCGAAATATGGATACAGTGGAAGGATTTCAGGCATTTTATCCTTAATTTATTATGATGGTTTGCCATTTCTTTCAACGTGAGTTTAGATTTATCTCTAAATGGCTCAATTTTACTACAGTCCAAGATATAATGTTCGAGTGTGTGTCCCTGTCTTTGTCCACATATTTTGCACTTTACTTTATCTAGATCTCTATAGAAGCCGAACTGCCAGATATACTTGTAGCCACGTCTCATTCGAGCGTTGACAACATCTGCTAGTCTGCTGCTTTTGTTACTTGCTTCATACATGTGTTTTAGTTGATACATTTCATTATGGTGAACAATGGACCTGCTAAAGTCCAGTTTGCACTGTTCTATTTTCTTCAAATTCATCCAAGAGTTCTCGTCTGATGTCACTTCTAAGGGACCTATTTAATAACTCAAGATTCCATTCAACACTGTCTTTATTTACTGCAACCTTAGCAAGGGCGTCAACTTTATCATGTTCCTGCAGGTCAATGTGAGAAGGAATCCAAAACATTTTGATATTTGCCGCTTATTTAATATGCTTATATGTCTATGTTTGGCTTCAGAGACAAGCACGTTATTACTTGATGGCAAACTATTTATTGCTAGTAGTGAGGAAAGGGAGTCAGAAATAATTAAGCTTTCTACTTCAGTGTTGTCAATAATTTATAGTGCTACCAGTATTGCTATCAACTCATCTTGCATTGTGGATACCCAGTTATTAACTCTTATATTCATTTGAATTATCCTGCCATCGGGCTGATGAGCAATAACAGCACTTCCTGCCCTCCCTGTAGCTGTATTGAGTGATCCGTCAGTGTAGTCTGTGCGATGTTGTTTTTATTTTGTGTATTGTGAATGTGTTCTAGGGTGCTTAATTTACCAGCAAGCTGAGAATGAGGGTTGTTTGTGATTAGTTTCTTGGTGGGGTATGCATGGGTCAGGATGTCAAAAGGTACTATCTGGGGGGGGGGGAAGAAATATATATATAAATATATATATATATATATATATATATATATATATATATATATATATATATATATATATATATATATATATATATATATATATATATATATATATATGGGGAAAATCCACAAAGATATGGGAAAGGAAGATGAACGTTTCGACTGTCCAAAGCCGTTGTCAACACCAGACTGGTGTCTGGTGTTCAATAATAAGGAAGGGAGTACCACCTCTGGCTGGACGAAGGGGACCCTTAGCCTCGGAGGAAACCACACATAACGCATTAGAGGAAATGTTTAGGTCCCCTCCAATACAGTTTCTGTGTGTTTTTCTCCTACCACCCCCTTCCTTTTGTGTTTTATTGTGCTTCATTAGATTTTTAAAGGTTATAAGATGTGCAATGGTTGATACAATTAGTGTTTAAAGGTTATGGATCTCTTGGAGCTCCTCCGCTTCCGAACAGGAACCGAGGACGCAGCAGGCGTTTCCCTTATAAATAAATAATTAGATTAAAGAAGAATTGGAGTGCGCAATGGTTCTATATGCACCCAATTGTTTCCATTAATTATTTGTCCAGTCAATTATGTATCTTCTCAAATTTATTTACGGCAGTGAAGCTCCTTAGCACTTTATTCCCCTAGCATGGAAGTCTGTCATCAAAACCTTGTTTTATTCCCAGTATTTGTTAAAGTAATGTTTTATATCACTCTGTTGTACAAGTTCTCACTTTAAATAGTGTTTCATAACCTTATTTTTTATATTGTTTTATTTATACTTTTCATCAGTATTTACTCTCGTATCTTCAGGTTCAACAGCTTCTAAAAGGAATGAAACTGAGTGATCTAACTTAACAAAAATGTATATAATAATAACCTCTTATACGCCGGACAAACTTTATAATCCTCAGTTGTACGTTTTTCAACAAAACTTTTGTATCCGTTGTATTGTCCACTGACACAAGGTGCACTGCGAAGCTCTCTCATAATGCTCACTTGGTCAGTATTACTGTCTACGATAATACTAGCTCAAGGTAGAGCTCTAGGATGGTTCTCACTAGCTCAAGGTAAAGCTTTAGGATAGTTCTCACTAGCTTAAGGTAAAGCTCTAAGATGGTTCTCACTAGCTCAAGGTAAAGCTCTAGGATAGTTCTCACTAGCTTAAGGTAAAGCTCTAGGATAGTTCTCACTAGCTCAGGGATAGTTCTCACTAGCTCAAGGATAGTTCTCACTAGATCAAGGTAAAGCTCTTGGATAGTTCTCACTAGCTCAAGGTAAAGCTCTAGGATGGTTCTCACTAGCTCAAGGTAGAGCTCTAGGATGGTTCTCACTAGCTCAAGGTAAAGCTTTAGGATAGTTCTCACTAGCTTAAGGTAAAGCTCTAAGATGGTTCTCACTAGCTCAAGGTAAAGCTCTAGGATAGTTCTCACTAGCTTAAGGTAAAGCTCTAGGATAGTTCTCACTATCTCAAGGATAGTTCTCACTAGCTCAAGGTAAAGCTCTTGGATAGTTCTCACTAGCTCAAGGTAAAGCTCTAGGATGGTTCTCACTAGCTCAAGGTAAAGCTCTAGGATAGTTCTCACTAGATCAAGGTAAAGCTCTAGGATAGTTCTCACTAGATCAAGGTAAAGCTCTAGGATAGTTCTCACTAGCTCAAGGTAAAGCTCAAGGATAGTTCTCACTAGATCAAGGTAAAGCTCTAGGATAGTTCTCACTAGATCAAGGTAAAGCTCTAGGATAGTTCTCACTAGCTCAAGGTAAAGCTCTCGGATAGTTCTCACTAGCTCAAGGTAAAGCTCTTGGATAGTTCTCACTAGCTCAAGGTAAAGCTCTAAGATGGTTCTCACTAGCTCAAGGTAAAGCTCTAGGATGGTTCTCACTAGCTCAAGGTAAAGCTCTAGGATGGTTCTCACTAGCTCAAGGTAAAGCTCTAGGATAGTTCTCACTAGCTTAAGGTAAAGCTCTAGGATAGTTCTCACTAGATCAAGTTAAGGCGTTAGGAAAAGTCCCACTAATTCAAGGTAAGGCTCGAGGATAATTATCACTAGTTCAAGATAGGGCCCTAAGATTGTACTCACTCCAGGTAAATATTTAAGATAATACTAGTTCCATTAGAAAATCTAGGATAATACTAGCTCCAGTTTAAGTTCTAGGATAATACCAGCGTAAGGCATAACTCTAGAATAATCCAATCACCTAATTTACCCAGCAGTAATAGGAGAGATGGTTGTAAACCGATTATCGGACCGTGTTCCAGGGAGAACTTGTAGGGATAGGCCTACGGAAAGAAGAGCTCTATGCTTGTAGACAAAAGTTAGAATTCACTCTACGACCTCAAGTGGATGGGTCACACTCAATGTCCTCAAGTGGATGGGTCACACTCAATGTCCTTAAGTGGATGGGTCACACTCAATGTCCTCAAGTGAATGGGTCACACTCAATGTCCTCAAGTGGATGGGTCACACTCAATGTCCTCAAGTGGATGGGTCACACTCAATGTTCTCAAGTGGATGGGTCACAGTCAATGTCCTCAAGTGGATGGGTCACACTTTATGACTTCAAGAAATTTACATCCTCTTTGTCCCTAAGAGCTTCATTATTCATGAAGATTAGTCTTAGTAATTCGAATATTATTTGTTAGAACCACATAGGTGACCCACTTTAACATGTAATATACGTTTCTGAACTTTCAATTTCTGAACCATTTCTAGTTTCCAAATGTATTTCTTCAAGTGGGGACTCCATGATGGCGCGGCATACTCTAAGACTGGTCTCACGTAGGCAGTGTAGAGCGCCCTAAATGCCTCCTGACTTAGGTTTCTGAATGATGTTCTAACTTTTGCCAGTGTAGAGTACGCTGCTGTCGTTATCCTGTTTATATGTGCTTCAGGAGATAGATTGGGTGTTACGTTCACGCCCAGGTCTCTTTCTCGCGTCGTCACAGGTAGGCAGTTCCCCTTCATTGTGTACTGTCCCTTTGGTCTCTTATCACCTAGTCACATTTCCATAACTTTACATTTGCTCGTGTTGAACTCCAGTAGCCATTTCTCTGACCATCTCTGCAACCTGTTCAAGTCTTCTTGGAGGATCCTACAATCCTCATCTGTCACAACTCTTCTCATTAACTTTGCGTCATCCGCGATCATCGACATGTAGGATTCTACTCAACACACTGTCTTTGTGTGTGTACTCACCTAATTGTGCTTGCGGGGGTTGAGCTCTGGCTCTTTGGTCCCGCCTCTCAACCGTCAATCAACAGGTGTACAGGTTCCTGAGCCTATTGGGCTCTATCATATCTACACTTGAAACTGTGTATGGAGTCAGCCTCCACCACATCACTTCCTAATGCATTCCATTTGTCAACCACTCTGACACTAAAAAATTTCTTTCTAATATCTCTGTGGCTCATTTGGGCGCTCAGTTTCCACCTGTGTCCCCTTGTGCGTGTTCCCCTTGTGTTAAATAGCCTGTCTTTGTCTACCCCTATCGATTCCCTTGAGAATCTTGAATGTGGTGATCATGTGTGTGTGTGTGTGTGTGTGTGTGTGTGTGTGTGTGTGTGTGTGTGTGTGTGTGTGTGTGTGTGTGTGTGTGTGTGTGTGTGTGTGTGACTAAGTGAAAAAGATTTACTTTGAGAATGTAATTCAATGAATTCATAAAAACATTATATAAATTAAAAGTAATTATCCAAAACTTTTTGTTAATTACATTTTCATGAGGGTACAGATTGAGCTCAATCTGAACTCTCCTCAAAATGTAATAAAGGAAAGTGCTTAAGAAGTTATGTTTTTAATTTTTTTATGCAGTTTCTTGAATGTATGTTCCAAGGATCTGACTTATTTACATTGTAATTAATGAGCTTAATTATCCTCCCTTGCCCTCTAAACTAATGCATTCCACTCACTTACTCACCTATAGGAAAATATGTTTATACCTTAAAGTTGTTTGTCCGATTGTTCTAGGCCCACCTTTATTTAAACTACCAGTTATGTACTTTATCAATTCTTGTATCTTGTATGTCGTGAGTATGTCTCTCGTGCGTCACTGTTTCTCTAGTATTTTAACATTTAACATTTTCAGCCTCTCTGTTGACTAGCGTATGTACATTATACCACGTTAATCCTGAGCAAATTGAATTTGTATTAATAACTTAATATATGTTAACTAAACAAAGAAATATTTTCTTATATTTTAATAAATCGCAAGTAAAACAGAAACAATAGTTTTTATTGAATTTAAAAAAAAATTTAAATGACGATTCTCAGTTTTTCACTGAAAGCCTCAATGTTGATGATGCTTTATCAAATATAATTTACTACTGAACGGGTATTATATCAGCTGTCTCGAGTATTTTGTGTTTTGTACAAGAAAGGGCGATGGACTTTGCGTTATATCGATCGCACGTGAGAGTTGTTAAATCCCAGGAACGGAGATCTTTGTTACTTGCACCTTAGGAAACATTTCTGAGATCTTCAGCATCTCACCTCCATCTTAGGACCCAACTCTGAGATCTTCAGCATCTCACCTCCATCTTAGGACCCAACTCTGAGATCTTCAGCATCTCACCTCCATCTCAGGACCCAACTCTGAGATCTTCAGCATCTCACCTCCATCTTAGGACCCAACTCTAAGATCTTCAGCATCTCACCTCCATCTTAAGACCCAACTCTGAGATCTTCAGCATCTCACCTCCATCTTAGGACCCAACTCTGAGATCTTCAGCATCTCACCTCCATCTCAGGACCCAACTCTGAGATCTTCAGCATCTCACCTCCATCTCAGGACCCAACTCTAAGATCTTCAGCATCTCACCTCCATCTTAGGACCCAACTCTAAGATCTTCAGCATCTCACCTCCATCTCAGGACCCAACTCTAAGATCTTCAGCATCTCACCTCCATCTTAGGACCCAACTCTAAGATCTTCAGCATCTCACCTCCATCTCAGGACCCAACTCTAAGATCTTCAGCATCTCACCTCCATCTTAGGACCCAACTCTGAGATCTTCAGCATCTCACCTCCATCTTAGGACCCAACTCTGAGATCTTCAGCATCTCACCTCCATCTTAGGACATAAATACATTTTTCTCTTCAGAGCCAAGCTACAAATCGAGAAAATTGTAGTGAGAGATCGGTGGCAGCGAGCACTCTGGCAGCTGATCAAGTATTCTACAGACCTCTTCGCTGCGGTGGGGAGGGGGGGGGGGGGGTGACGGAATGACGGAGGGAGGGGACGGAGTGGGGTGGGGGGCACTCTAACACATTTTGGAAGATCGTCATTCAAACTGTCAAGCGATACGTCTTTCGGTCGCCTCCTTAGCTATTAGGCCTAACAATAAACCAGGGTTGAATAATCTGTTTTTATAATTATTTTGAGCACCTTAACTGTAATAATTATTTCATGTAACACGAAACAGCTTTTGTACAGTTTCACCTGAAATGCCGAACTAATACGTAAATGTGAAATGTAACAAAATTATAGTCGCTAAGAATCTGATATTAATCATCGATGAATAATTCTGGTGTCATTGAGAGGCTGAACCTTGGCAGCTGCAGTAGCCGGTCCTCCCATGAGCATAACTCATCATCAGAGTACAACAGTGTTCTGATAATTTCGTCTATTTATTCTCCAGAAAGTCACCTTCATATAATCTTGCGAAATTATTCAGAGTTTCTTTTGCCTAGCATATATTTGCTCTGTTTCTACGATCATCAGTGTTCATGAAAGTTAAACTCGACCCTTTTATTGCCGGTAATATAAAATAGTGTTCTACTACTGAACACTGGCGTTCAGCAGTCGTCAGTTGGGTTCAGTTGTGTTATCTTATCTTGAGGTTATCTTGAGATGATTTCGGGGCTTTTTAGTGTCCCCGCGGCCCGGTCCTCGACCTGGCCTCCACCCCCAGAAAGCAGCCCGTGACAGCTGACTAACTCCCAGGTACCTATTTTACTGCTAGGTAACAGGGGCATAGGGTGAAAGAAACTCTGCCCATTGTTTCTCTCCGGCGCCTGGGATCGAACCCAGGACCACAGGATCACAAGTCCAGCGTGCTGTCCGCTCGGCCGACCGGCTCCTCCCTATATGAAGGTCATGAAGGTCCGCTTCAGTAAAACAGAAGCAAGAAATTGATTTTATTGAATTTAAACCTTTTTTTTAGAGGTTTTATTTTAGATAATATTTTTTTTAGAGGTTAAATTTTAGACAAGTGTTTATATTAACTAGCGACTGTCTTGACATATAATTTGTCAAAGATATTTGTCAAATTTGGAAATTTGTCCCTGTTTAGTTTAATTTATGCCACAAACATTTCTGCTCATTTATAACGCTAATCAGCATGTATATTTCTTTCTTTACTCTTCAGTAAAGCTGTCCACTCTCCAGCCTGACAGCTGAGTGGACAGCGCTTCGGATTCGTAGTCCTGAGGTTCCGAGTTCGATCCCCAGTGGAGGCGGAGAAAAATGGACAAAAAGTTTCTTTCACCCTAATGCCCCCTGTTACCTAGCAGGAAATAGGTACCCGGGAGTTAGACAGCTGCTACGGGCTGCTTCCTGGAGGTGTGTAACAAAAAGGAGGTCTGGTCGAGGACCGGGCCGCGGGGACACTAAAGCCCCGAAATCATCTCAAGATAACCTCAAAATAACCTCAGTGGATAAGGTTAAGGTCCTGTCACATTATATAAATTGTAGTGGGTTATTGACTGTTTTTAGAATAATAATTTACATTCCTAACTGCCATATACAAGTGTCAGTCTACGTGGAAGTTGATAGTGAATAGTGAGTTGATGAACACAAAACAATGAATGACGATAAAATATCTTTGCATTGTATAAATACATTGAATAAAATTCAGTGTGTAAATGTATTGTATAAATGTTGCAGTGTATAAATGTATTGTATAAATGTTACAGTGTATAAATGTATTGTATAAATGTTGCATTTATACAACATTATATTTATACAGTTTACAAATATTACATTTATACATTTTATTCAATGTATAAATACATTGAGTAAAATTCAGTGTGTAAACGTATTGTATAAATGTTGCGGTGTATAAATGTATTGTATAAATGTTGCAGTGTATAAATACATTGTATAAATGTTACAGTGTATAAATGTTACAGTGTATAAATGTATTGTATAAATGCTGCAGTGTATAAATACATTGTATAAATGTTACAGTGTATAAATGTATTGTATAAATGTTGCATTTATACAACATTATATTTATACAGTTTACAAATATTACATTTATACATTTTATTCAATGTATAAATACATTGAGTAAAATTCAGTGTGTAAACGTATTGTATAAATGTTGCGGTGTATAAATGTATTGTATAAATGTTGCAGTGTATAAATGTATTGTATAAATGTTGCGGTGTATAAATGTATTGTATAAATGTTGCAGTGTATAAATGTATTGTATAAATGTTGCAGTGTATAAATGTTGCAGTGTATAAATGTATTGTATTAATGTTACAGTGTAGAAATGTTGCATTTCATTCTTTATTTTCTCCCGTGTCATTCAGCCTGGAGATTAATGCTACAGCTTTCAGGTCTTTGTGTATTTTTAGTTCATTAAAAATATTATCGGACATTTATTTCAGTATTCTTTTTATCATTGTTTGTTCAACACCTAATTCTATTCTGTCTTCTATTCCTGGTTTCTTGCAAGTTATTTTTGTAAGCATGTCAACAGTATCATGTTTTTCTAAAGGGAAAATATTGTGGAATCAATTGAAATTTAATCTCAAAATTATTTTCCTATTCAGGAAAACATTCAATTGATAATCAAAGATAAATCCTGTTGTTTGTGTGAGTAGTTTTGCGTTCAGTGTCAAAGTCACACATGGAAAGTAGCAGTTAGTTTGTTTTTAATTCATCTTTATTATATTCATTTTCCATTCAACATATTCATAAAGTCGTATATATTCTGCACAACCCATGAACTTTACCATTTAGCAGTCCGATCTCTCTATTTCTGCTCTTTATTTCATAACAGAAAGTTATTCTTTCCGATTTCTATTGCAGAGCCCTAGTCTTAAACACTCTCAGAGGTACACGCCTCACGTACATAAGGATATATGTACACTAAATACATAAATGTGAAGTGACTTTTTCTCTGCCTTCCTCATGTATATGCATCATAAAGAACTTAAGTGCACTTAACCTTTATATCTGTTCTCAATCTCGAAGGCTTAGTTTGTACGTATTAAACAGTTTATGAGCTCAGAAGTACTATGAAGTCTATAATAATAATAATAATAATAATAATAATAATAATAATAATAATAATAATAATAATAATAATAATAATAATAATAAAACCTTGGGAAGAAAACGACCTCGCAGTTTCGTAGCTCGTAAACTGTTTAATTAATTCAGTCTATGCCATCATGCAAGACGCCAAAGATGCATATGTTTCGTAGGTGAAAACGTAAATGCATAATGAATCTTTGCCCAGTTCACTAAGTTCACAAACCAGTGTTGTAGCTAATATCTAACTTATCTGTGGTTTATTTTTGAGTAGTTTATCGGAGAGTTACCACATTGTGGCTGCATATTCAAGAACTGGTCTAATGTAGGTAGAATATATTATTCATCTGCTGCTGATGTTATTTTATCTTCGTATGCTCCACGTGATATACTTGGTGTTGTGTCTACTTCTATATCCATTACCTTCCCTGATCCAAGCATTAATTCCATCTCAACTTTACTCACCTAGTTGTACTCACCTAATTGTGCTTGTGGGGGTAGAGCTCCAACTCTTTCATCCCGCCTCTCAACTGTCAATCAACTGATGCACAGATTCCTGAGCCTACTGGGCTCTATCATATCTACATTTGAAACTGTGTATGGAGTCAGCCTCCACCACACCACTTCCTAATGCATTCCATTTGTTAACTACCGAGACAGTTAATATGAAATATAACTGTGTTTGGCCGGTTGGGTTCCTCATCCCCGGCTGCAACTGCATCTTCCCATTTGTGTCAACAGTGCAGGATATTTGAAGTGAAGACTTGGACGAAAACATTTGATAATATAAAGATGAGTTACTGAAGGGTTTTCCTTGAAGCAGCCATCAACACATATTGTGTGATCAACGAGGTAGATGCAGAAGACAAAAGGGGTAACCCGAGGGAGGCAGACTGCTTGCATGATCAATACTTGTCGCTGACGAATGACACGACATGTGTGCCGAATGAGTTGAAGCAAGACACGAACACACTGACATTATTAATAAAAAAACACGACAAAATATATTTGGTCGAAGACTTTTAACTTGTGGATTAATAGATATGTTTAATTTAATATACAAAATGAAAATATTCTTATTTGGAACCAAAAACTAACTTTTTATTATAACGTTAATATACGTCGATTAAGGCCTTTGCTTACCTGGAATAGCAGTGGGGTTCTAGGTATTGGGTAACACACACACACACACACACACACACACACACACACACACACACACACACACACACAAAACACACACACACACACACACACACACACACACACACACACACACACACACACACACACACACACACATGTGTGTGTGTGTGTGTGAATGCGAGGCTGGCTAACATCAGAACGGCGTTCAGGAACCTGTGTAAGGAATCATTCAGAATCTTGTACACCACATATGTAAGACCAATCCTGGAGTATGCGGCCCCAGCATGGAGCCCGTACCTTGTCAAGCACAAGACGAAGCTGGAAAAAGTCCAAAGGTATGCTACTAGACTAGTCCCAGAACTAAGAGGCATGAGTTATGAGGAAAGGCTGCGGGAAATGCACCTCACGACACTGGAAGACAGAAGAGTAAGGGGGGACATGATCACAACCTACAAAATCCTCAGGGGAATCGACCGGGTAAACAAGGACGAACTTTTCAACACTGGTGGGACGCGAACAAGGGGACACAGGTGGAAGCTGAGTACCCAAATGAGCCACAGAGACGTTAGAAAGAACTTTTTCAGTGTCAGAGTAGTTAACAAATGGAATGCATTAGGAAGTGATGTGGTGGAGGCTGACTCCATTCACAGTTTCAAATGTAGATATGATAGAGCCCAATAGGCTCAGGAATCTGTACACCAGTTGATTGACGGTTGAGAGGCGGGACCAAAGAGCCAGAGCTCAACCCCCGCAAGCACAATTAGGTGAGTACAATTAGGTGAGTACACACATACACACACACACACACGCACACACACGCACACACACACACACACACACACACACACACACACACACACACACACACACACACACCTAACCGGAATTGATACCTAAGGGAATTGATAGGGTAGATAAAGACAGGCTATTTAACACAAGGGGCACACGCACTAGGGGACACAGGTGGAAACTGAGTGCCCAAATGAGCCTCAGAGATATTAAAAAGAACTTTTTTAGCGTCAGAGTGGTTGACAAATGGAATGCACTAGAAAGTGAAGTGGTGGAGGCTGACTCCATACACAGTTTCAAGTGTAGATATGATAAGAGCCCAATAGGCTCAGGAACCTGTCCACCTGTTGATTGACGGTTGAGAGGCGAGACCAAAGAGCCAGAGCTCAAGCCCCGCAAGCGCAATTAGATGAGTACAATTAGGTGAGTACACAATCGCTGCCTAATGCATTCCATCTGTTAACTACTCTGACACTGAAAAAGTTCTTTCTGGGCCACAGGGACGTTAGAAAGAACTTTTTCAGTGTCAGAGTAGTTAACAGATGGAATGCATTAGGGAGTGATGTGGTGGAGGCTGACTCCACACACAGTTTCAAATGTAGATATGATAGAACCCAACCACTTCCTTATATATGTGAGTGTATATTTTATTCAAACTTTATTTCAAATAATGAGTTACAGATTTGGTTACAGACAAGGTACAAAGTTGATTATCATAGGTTGTCGAGTTCTTCCAGCACCTTAGGTGGCAGGCAGGAACCTTGAATACAGTCTGTACTTCCCGTCTGTATCGCCACACCCAACCACTTGGGGGTGGACAAGTGGTTGGGAAGCGACGGTCTCGCTTCATTCAGGTCGGCGTTCAATCCCTGACCGTCCAAGAGGTTGGGCATCATTTCCTTCACCCGTCACATCCCAAAACCATATATATATATATATATATATATATATATATATATATATATATATATATATATATATATATATATATATATATATAAAGGGGTAGCACCTAAGGTGCAATTGTAGGGACCCGATATATATATATATATATATATATATATATATATATATATACAAATAAGGAAAAGGAGTACCACCTCTGGCTGGTAGAAGGGGACCCTTAGCCTCGGAGAAAAGCACACACAACGCATTAGAGGGGATTTTAGATCCCCTCTAATGCAGTTCCCATGTTCTTTTGTCCTACCACCCCTTTTCCATTTGTGTTTTATTAGATATTTAAAGGTTACAAGATGTATATTGGTTAACAATGAGTTCTTAAAGGTTATGAATGTCTTAAGAGCTCCTCCGCCTCCGGACAGGAACCAAGGACGCAGCAAGCGTTTCTCTTCCGGATCGTCACACTGAGGCGCTGAAACAAGAAACTAGAAGCCCTTGGGTCCCCTTGGGTCTCTGGTGACGTCGACGAGCCTAGAACCCAATTCTGTGAGAGAGCCCAAGGCACTTTTACCGCAGGGGCCATGCGTCTTAGACGCTAAGGGAACAAAGGTGCAATGTCCTTCCAGTCACCTGTACTTTATTGATTTTGCTGTTTCCCTGTTGATGGCCGCCCCACCTGCTTCATCAGCATTGAAGTGTATGTAGGGGTTAGCGAGGGTGGATACACATGTGTAGTCCCACACCAGCTGTCTGCTCCTTTTCCAGGGGTATATTGTGATGCCATCTGGGCGAATTGCAGGATCGTCTGGATTTTGGTCCATTAGGATGTGAGGTTCTCCCTCTGCTGGGCATTGAGCTGAAGGAAGGCTCCTCTTGATGATGTCATTAAACTCATTGAGTCTTGTATGCCTATCATTGGAGCTCCCAATGCAACCCCTGCAGTCCATATTGGTTTGCTTCCGCCCTGTTGCAAATACTCTCGTATTCAGTGTGAATTTGGGGCACCAATGAAGAGGTCCACTACTTCACAGAGGGGTTCTGGATCTGGACACGTGCCTGTTGCCGACATGGGTACTGCCAGAAGAAAGTCCCCTGCATGGGGGGCACGCACCTCTGAGGCGGACGTTTTCCTTATCTGATGTTGCAGCGCTGAGCATCGCCTCGGCTATTTTTTCCACAACTGAGCTGTCCCAGCTGGACTGTGTGTGTATGTTTTTTGTTAGATCTAACTTGAGTACTGTGGTTGTAAGAGCATCCCACTGATTTGAACATTTAGTAAAAGAAAATCCAGCTAAACATATATACAGAACATTATATATATATATATATATATATATATATATATATATATATATATATATATATATATATTTAAAGTTGTGAGGGTACCACCTCTGGTGTATGTGTAGGGACCCATAGCCTCGGAGAAGAAAATAAAGAGTATTCAGAGAAGATCTTGTGAATTCTCACTGAACATTTTAATATTTTCTTCTCCTACCACCCCAATTCTTTTGTATATATACATATATATATTCGTTTTATTTAAACTTATATATATATATATATATATATATATATATATATATATATATATATATATATATATATATATATATATATATATATATATATATATATATATATATCAGACAATCAAGCCTGGATCCTCACAAACAACGGTAGGACTCAGAAACAAGCTAACTGCAAGCAGATCGAAAAACTTATACTTTCCCTTTAGCTCCACAACTGTATCTGGTTGCAAACAATCCCCTCAGCCAAGTTATATATGATACCGTCCACAGTACTCTGAATAGTATTTTATTCGCTCGGATTATGTGGAATTCCAAATACAGCCTGAAAAGATACGTTACTGTCTGTCATCCAGGCCACTCTAATACCCCAGCTCGAGCAGCAGTTATGTGGGATTAATACGAGAAAAGCATTACTCCTCAATTGACCTACACCGGATTTACCTTAAGGATTAGTTTGGGATTTAGGAAACTCCAACGTGGGCTTTCATAGTCGTTTTTGTCAGTCGTGTATTCCACAAAATACCTAATTTTCGTCGCTTTTTGTCCCCAAAGAGTTCTTCTTTCGGTAGTTTGCGAAGGTTAGTTCAACATTTTGCAAGCCACTCGCTACCTAGTGTGATATTACCTTAATGCTTGTTTGAAATCAAGCAGGAAAAATATCTACACATATATACAGTAATCGGATCTAAAACAAGGTGAAAGAAACAGGAAACATTGGATTTTTACATAGTGGGGTTCATTAAACTATAGATACTAAACCTTAGATATTAAACCATGTATATTAAAACACCGATATTTAACCACACATATTAAGCCAGAAACATTAAACAACAGATAACAGACAAATATTAAATCAAAACTATTAAACGCATCGATATTAAAACACACACATACATCAAGCATTAATATGAATCCATATATACTAAATCACACATATAGTACCACTTATGTTATTTTAAACCACATATAAGCCCACGATCGGCATACACGCAACTGAGGCTCTCTTCATCAACTATTTTTGTATTATTTTTTTGTCTATACGAATTTTAAATCTATAAAAGTTGTAAATTTATAAAACTTGTAAATATAAGTTGTGCTTGTATTTTCCCCCAAACTATAAAATATTGGACAGATATCAGACACCCGAAGTGTTTTAATGTAATTAAGAATTTTAATACATACCGGACGTTTATACCATTTTCATAATGACTATGAATCGAAGATATTTATAAATTAAATTTATGCTGTCCTATAAATTTATATGAAAAAGGACTTTTGACGTATGCAAAATTGCAATTATATTTCAGATCACGATTCTAATAAGTATACAAATCAGAATGCAGGTATTAAGTGTGATGTTACTAAGTTGCAGTCACCTTCACTTGTTATTAAAAAGTAATCTGAGAATGATTTAAAGTAATATGAAATGAGTTTTAATTCCAAGGATCTTGAGCAGAATTTTGAGAAAATCTTGAGAAAGCCAGGAAGTTCCTGATGAACTTGGGGAAATTCTTATCTTGCTGGGAAAGTTCTATGATAGCCTGGAAGACTGTAAGGTCGCCGGGAAGATTCAAATTTCGCCGTAAAGATTCTTATGTTGCCGGAAAGATTCTATGTCTCAGGGAAGATTACAAAGTCGCAGGGAAGATTATTTGGATGCATAAAAGATCCCGAGGGCATGTAGAGGATCCTGAGAACGTGTGGAAGATCCTGAGAACGTGTGGAAGATCCTGGGAACGTATGGAAGATCATGAGAACGTGTGGAAGATCCTGAGAACGTGTGGAAGATCCTGAGAACGTGTGGAAGATCATGAGAACGTGTGGAAGATCATGAGAACGTGTGGAAGATCATGAGAACGTATGGAAGATCTTGAGAACGTGTGGAAGATCCTGAGAACGTGTGCAAGATCCTGAGAACGTGTGGAAGATCCTGAGAACGCGTGGAAGATCCTGAGAACGTGTGCAAAATCCTGAGAACATGTGGAAGATCCTGAGAACATGTGGAAGATCCTGAGAACATGTGGAAGATCTTGAGAACATGTGGAAGATCCTGAGAACGTGTGGAAGATCCTGAGAACATGTGGAAGATCCTGAGAACATGTGGAAGATCTTGAGAACATGTGGAAGATCCTGAGAACATGTGGAAGATCTTGAGAACATGTGGAAGATCTTGAGAACATGTGGAAGATCCTGAGAACATGTGGAAGATCCTGAGAACGTGTGGAAGATCATGAGAACGTGTGGAAGATCATGAGAACGTGTGGAAGATCATGAGAACGTGTAGTGGATCCTGAGAACGTGTGGAAGATCCCGAGAACATGTGGAAGGTCCTGAGAACATGTGGAAGATCCTGAGAACGTGTGGAAGATCTTGAGAACGTGTGGAAGATCCTGAGAACATGTACAAAATCCTGCGGACGTTGGGACAATCCCGAGGGCATTAGGAAGCATCTTTATGTCCTGACAAGCATTTCCTTGGAAGACATCAGTAAGAAATCTTGACAAAGAAGGGGATAAATGACCGAGAAAGCAGTAATTCAGTGCATCTAGACAGACTGTACGTCGCTGATTTCGCCTCTTGTACCCTCAGAGGAAACATATCCAAGAGCAACGTCAATTCAACGCCAAATCAATGTCATTAACGTTGAATCAACGACGATATTGCGGCCACTGAGTATGCTGGGTATATATATACGTCTTTACTCAAGATCACAATTTGTTTAATGAAAACGTGAAGTGTAATTCATAGAGAAGAATTTTAATTCAAATAATAATTTGGAAGTTGTAACAGGCAGCCGCTGGGACTTGGTATTGACAAAAGGAGACTTCAACTCTGGCCAAGAGATGGCGCGGGCAATTTGTGTGTGTATATGGGAAGCGTCTCGCTCGCTACAGCTTCAGAACCCTACATATTATCACTACACGATGTCCAGTACATAAACACACACATCTCTGTCTCAACATTTTTCTCTCGCTAGTGTTTGCTTCACGCTCAAAACTCCACGGGATATATGAGCCTTAAAGAACTGTAAAAATAAAAAAAAAAACAATATTTTCCAAGGACTTATCTAATAATATAATAATTATTAGAGAAATCACTTATTCCTTCATCATCATAATACACTGGAAATTATTAAGAATTAGTCCACATTTTCATCTAAACACAGTAGAATGTATCAGGTATTAGTCATAATCTTCTATTTCAATACACTAGAAGTTATTAGGGATCAGTCCCCCACGCATAGTAACTTTAACACAGACACAACAACTTAGTCTCTCCCTCAGAGGTGGCAAGAACTCTTGGCTCTCTTATTGCGACATTTCCTAAAGCCGTTGTGCTGAGTATTTGGTGGGTACAGGAAAATGGAATGGAAAATGGGTAAGGAAAATGAATTGTAACTGTTACAACAACGAGAACTTAGATAAAAATGTACATAAAAGCCAATTTGAGAACAATTTATGTAATTTCATATCTCTGCACCTACACGCAAAAAAAGAAATCGTGTGTTTACACACACGATTGTTCATTGCTCACAAGCACGTGAACACAAGCTCACACACACACACATTCATGCTTCACACATTCTCACGAACGTACGGACACCAACCTGTAGTGTAAAAATAGAAAAGCATAAACATGAACATTCCAACAACAGATTCACACCCATGTACGTAAATAAATATGCAGACACACACACACACACACACACACACACACACATACACACACACACACACACACACACACACACACCTACACACACACGATCACACCTATACACACACACACACACACACACACACACACACACACACACACACACACACACACACACACACACACACACACACTCACACACACACACACACACACACCTTCACTACACTAACCCTGGGGTGTGAAGGTGTAGAGTGCGAGTGTGTGTCGTGCCGGGTGTGGCGGCCCACGGCGCCTGTCACAGCCACTCCGTCGACCAGACATTTACAGTTTTAACTGCTTATTTGTAACGTAGAAAGAATTATTATGTTGCTGTCACTTGTAAACACTGTAATTGTTCACATTAATTGAGGACTGGAAGAGAGGTTTTAACGCTGGGGATAATATAGTCATTAACACCAGTGTCATACCACTACCACCACTACCATCACTACCACCACTCTCATACCACCACCATTCTCATACCACCATCACTACAACCACCACTCTCATACCACCATCACTACCACCACCAGCACCACCCTCATACCACCATCACTACCACCACCACAACTCTCATACCACAATATCTACCACCACCAATACCACTCTCATAATACCATCACCACCATCACCACAACACTCATACCACCATCACTACTGTTGTACCACTGCCACCATCACCATTACCACCATTGTCACACCACACCACTATCACCGTCACCACCACCACTATCATAAAACTATCGTCATCACCATCATTATCACCACCGCTCTGATACAATTACCACCAACACTATCTCTCCCACAATCACATAAGGCCCCGCTGACTCCACCACAAGCTCCTACCACAATCGCCATCATTGAAACAATAGCCCCAACCACAACCACTTCTATCACATCCATCATGTATCTATATAACTCAATAGTGTCATCAACACGGCAAAAACTACCCCACCAGCGGAACAACAGCAGTAATGACCCTCACAGCAACACCCATTACACAACAGCAACCAAAAACAGAATACGCAGCAACAACAACAGATACAACAGCAGCAACAACAGATACAATAGCAGCAGCAAAAACAAATAAAAAATGACAGCAGCAACGTTGCAAATAGCAAAGGAGAAACAGTAGCAGCAGTAACATTAATATCACCAGTAACAACATCACCAGTAACACCAACATCACCAGTAACACCACAAGTAACACCAACATCACCAGTAACAACATCACCAGTAACACCAACATCACCAGTAACAACATCTTCAGTAACACCAACATCACCAGTAACACCAACATCACCAGTAACAACATCTTCAGTAACACCAACATCACCAGTAACAACATCTCCAGTAACACCAACATCACCAGTAACACCAAAGTAACACCAACATCACCAGTAACACCAAAGTAACACCAACATCACCAGTAACAACATCTCCAGTAACACCAACATCACCAGTAACACCAACATCACCAGTAACAACATCTTCAGTAACACCAACATCACCAGTAACAACATCTCCAGTAACACCAACATCACCAGTAACACCACAAGTAACACCAACATCACCAGTAACAACATCTCCAGTAACACCATCATTACCAGTAACACCAACATCACCAGTAACAACATCTCCAGTAACACCAACATCACCAGTAACACCAACATCACCAGTAACACCAACATCACCAGTAACATCACCAGTAACACCAACAACATCACCCGTAACACCAACATCACCAGTAACACCAACATCACCAGTAACACCAACATCACCAGTAAAACCAACATCACCAGTAACACCAACAACATCACCCGTAACACCAACATCACCAGTAACACCAACATCACCAGTAACACCAACATCACCAGTAACATCACCAGTAACACCAACATCACCAGTAACAGCGTGGCCTTACTCTGCGGTAGAATATTATAAGGTTTGGTCCTGGCATCAATATTGGTCTCATAAATATATCTGACCAGAATCCAGCCGCTTATTAGCGATGCTAAGATTTTCTTTAGCTAATTCTACCAACTTTATACTTAGTGCCATAGCATCCCGAAGTGATGTATATAAGCCTCGGGAACTAACTTATAACCTATAAGAATGGTTAGTTTGATGCTTTCTCAAAACTGTCTCCTGGTGGCAGTGCTTTGAAAACCCTTTGTGCATAATCACACTAACTACCTCATGAGCATAGTTCCTCATTGCTTCGTGGACCACTACATGCTGCTGGAAAATTAACGGGAGTCTAAAACTTTTTCAAAAGTGTCTGAATACGAAAATTGGCTTTTCTGGCCTGGAGAAAAGCGAATCTAAGTGAAGAAGGAGGTATTCCGTGAGGCAGCAAGCACTCCCTGTTGGGTCGTTAGTTGGAACTAGTCAAGTGCTCCAGAGAGGACAGATTTCGCCCAGGAAACTCCGTCTGAAATGCCTATTTCTGCCACTATAACACTTTCTTCTCAAATTATTTTGGTTATCAGATTGATGAGCAACGAAAATATTGTTGTTAGACAATTTACAACATACGTACATGTTATGATTTAAAATATGTTAAATATGTTATATGTTAAAATATGTTAAATATGTTATATGTTAAAATATGTTAAATATGTTATATGTTAAAATATGTTATATGTTAAATAAGTTATATGTTAAAATATGTTAAATATGTTAAATATGTTATATGTTATATGTTAAAATATGTTAAATATGTTATATGTTAAAATATGTTAAATATGTTATATGTTAAAATATGTTAAAATATGTTAAATATGATATATGTTAAAATATGTTAAATATGTTATATGTTAAAATACATTAAAAATGTTATATGTTTAAAATGTTATATGTTAAAATATGTTAAATATGTTATATGCTATATGTTAAAATATGTTAAATATGTTGTATGTTATATGTTAAAATATGTTAAATATGTTATATGTTAAAATATGTTATATGTTAAAATGTTAAAATGTTAAATATGTTATATGTTAAAATGTTATGTTAAAATATGTTATATGTTAAAATATGTTAAAATACTTTATATGGTAAAATATGTTAAAAATGTTATATGTTAAACAGGTTATATGTTAAAATATGATATGTTAAAATATGTTACAAACAAAATATGAGACTCGAAATAAAGGACCTATTTATTCAGTTTTGGAAAGAGTTGAAAATGGAGCTAGCCATCCTCTGGTGTTTCACCAACTGGCCAACAGACCATCTTAACTACCATCCCAGCAAAGATGTTCTTGTCTAACCAAGAACATTACGTATATTACACGTGTTATTCATTACATATACAATACATATTCCAAAAATAATATTAAATAACATTTACTATTTGCTACTAAAGCGTAAGATAAGCGTAGAACTCACATATACAAGGTGGGATTAGAATGCATCAATCCTCACAGTGTTCTATTTAAAATCAAATTATACCTAAATGCAGCCAATTTCCAGCTCTCATTAACATACAAGTTTCTATGGAGGTCTGTTACATCATGGAATTGAAACTAGAGCAACTACTGGAGAACAGAAATAAGAGACACCGACCATTATCATAAATTATTGTATTCAGAAAGATTATAAGAACATTGAAAAATCCTATTTTGATCCGTACGGTACTAGGAGGAAATCCCCTTAAGGGAGAATATTTAGACACTGGTATAGATCATACATATAGAGCCAGCAGCACTAGCAATAGTGCAGTGGTACCGGTAGTCACAGCAGCTGTGAGAGCAACAGCAACACATACAGCAACAGCAACACATACAGCAGCAGCAAGATTACTATCAGTGATCACAACGCCAGATATTGAAACAGGAAAACAAAATATGCAAAGCCATGAATTCCAACTACAACTAAATAAAAATATATTCGCCCATAAACGACCCGATTCATTTATTCCCAGTGAGTGCCAACAAGTTGAGACACTTGATGACGGTGGAATGGTGGCACTCCTCCAGTATGCAGACGAGGAGTCACAATAACGTGGCTGAAGTATGTTGATCAATCCACACACTAGAAAGTGAAGGGACGACGACGATTCGGTCCGTCCTGGACCATTCTCAAGTCGATTGTGAAAATCGACTTGAGAATGGTCCAGGACGGACCGAAACGTCGTCGTCCCTTCACCTTCTAGTGTGTGGTCTGGTCAACATACTTTAGCCACGTTATTGTGACTCCTCGCCTGCACTACCTCGAGTCTCAGCGCCCAGACAATATGGTGTGGATATCTGGATCATCTCTTTCACCCTTGACAAAGAAGCGTGTCAGGTCTGGCTGAGCTTCCGTACGCCCGCCGTCCCCATCTGATGGGCCGTGGAGCGGTTAACTCGACCCAAAACCGTCAACCTGAGGATGCTGACAATATTGACACGATCTTCGTCGCTCACTACCGCACTGATGAAACAGTATTTAAACCAGGATTCATTATGCACTTAAACGTCCATTTACGGACCCTCTACAAGAGGAGCTATCATGCATAAAGCCAATTGGAACTGCCTCGTATGGATCAATAGGAGCTGTCTCGTATGGATCAATAGGAGCTGTCTCGTATGGATCAATAGGAGCTGTCTCGTTTGGATCAATAGGAGCTGTCTCGTATGGATCAATAGGAGCTGTCTCGTATGGATCAATAGGAACTGCCTCTAAGGATCAATAAGTCCTTTGCAGTTTCCTAAAACTTTACGTTTTTATGACACATGTTTCCTCAATAATGGCGGCTTTGCTGATATTTATCAAACATTTTACGAGCTCCGAGGCGCAACGAGGTTGTCTATATCAATAATAACTTTGGGCTCTGAAGTTTCCAAGCTATTAAACTATTTAATATATATACAGACTAAGCCGCCAAAATAGAGGCAAGATGTACAAGTTCCGTTAGTGGACTTGTAAATCCTTGATGAATCCTGGCCATTGTCCTCATCAAACTCGAAGTGTTCGGCTTTGTTCACCCAGCAGTAATTGGGTGTATGGTTGTTGACCTGTTGGGAGTGGGTCGTGGGTTAGAGAAAGTTAATAAGGTAAGACTTACCATGAGCTATGGGAAGGGAAAAGCTCTCAGCCTGCTAACAGGAGTCAGATGTCGTCTGTTCTCGTACTCACCTGTGTGAAGAAAAAAATATATATACAGTATATATATACTGAGTAAACATTACTGTTTTCACTCTATCCTTAACACCGGTGATTGCTGCATAAAGTTGATCATTTGCATGTGCATATATAATGGGTTTTTGATGAGTTATGGTGATTGTAAACATGGAGAGTCATGATGTGTTACTGATTGTACTAATGTAAACTACAATATATGGATTCCAACTAATGATTTGATCCTTCGCTAAACCGATAAACTGTTGTAATTCTCTTGGCTTTACACCTGCGAGGTCACTGACGTCATCATTGGTTAAAGGGAAAATCATGAAGCCAGCAACAATCCCTGTTTACATCATGTTTCCGGCGAGGGCGAGACAGATACTTCCGCATACACAAACACTGTATTTCAGCAGAGTGGAGCGCTAGTATGTATACGGGGTTTGTAGAACCAGATAATCATGCATTTCATACACGTGTGGAATCATGCAGTATGCGTAGAACTAGATAAGCACGCTTACTAGTGTGAAATCATATACGATTTGTAGAACTAGATAGTTTCGAATCATTCCCGCATGGAAGCATGCATTATGCGTAGAACTAAATAATCACACAACTCATACGCGCGTGGAATCATGCATTTTGAGAAGAACCAGATAATTTCCCATTTTATACATTCGTGGAGTCATGCACGATGCATAGAACAAACAAGCCCGCATCTCATGCAAGAGCAGAACTCTGCTCAATGCGTAGAACCAGACAATCATTCATTTGCCAAACTAGCCAATGTTCGCGCGGTCTCCAGGAACTGGAGAAACCTTTTGGTTTATAAATGTGACCTCCACTCCTGGTATCGCCAAGAAACCCCCTACCTAAAGAAATACATAAAATATAACTAGAAATGGTCAAAATAAGGCAACAAACCTGGCTCCTAAGTTGGGGAGACTGAGCTAAGCGGAAAGACTGAGGAAACTGGACCTTACTCCCCTGGAGAGGAGGAATAGCGGGAACACGATACCAAGTGATACTGACAAAACAGAACGTGTTTAAAATTAGTTTTAGCGTCGTCAATGAGTGAAATGGTCTAGATTGAAGTTACAATTTTAAATGTAAAATCATAAGACTAAGAAAGAAACTTAAGTCATTGCATAAAGCCTCAAAATGTTCGAAATCCTAGGGTAGGAATTTCTGCACTAGCAGGAAGCACGCAGGTCGTGCGCCTGTGCATCAAGGTAAGTACAGTGTTTTCCTTGGTGGATACACACTCCTTGATGTTATATCTGACAGTACAACAGTGTATAACATCATTCTCGGTGGTGGCATCACAAATACAATGTACGTCATAGCAGTGTGACAGAGACGAGGCGTTCGACACAGTTCACCACAGCTGTGTGTCTGAGAGCAGCTGCCCGACACAGTTCATCACAGATGTGTCTGAGAGCAGCTGCCCGACACAGTTCATCACAGATGTGTCTGAGAGCAGCTGCCCGACACAGTTCATCACAGATGTGTCTGAGAGCAGCTGCCCGACACAGTTCACCACAGCTGTGTGTCTGAGAGCAGCTGCCCGACACAGTTCATCACAGATGTGTCTGAGAGCAGCTGCCCGACACAGTTCACCACAGCTGTGTGTCTGAGAGCAGCTGCCCGACACAGTTCATCCCATCTGTGTGTCTGAGAGCAGCTGCCCGACACAGTTCATCACAGCTGTGTCTGAGAGAAGCTGCCCGACACAGTTCATCCCATCTGTGTGTCTGAGAGCAGCTGCCCGACACAGTTCATCCCATCTGCGTGTCTGAGAGCAGCTGCCCGACACAGTTCATCACAGCTGTGTCTGAGAGAAGCTGCCCGACACAGTTCATCCCATCTGTGTGTCTGAGAGCAGCTGCCCGACACAGTTCATCCCATCTGTGTGTCTGAGAGCAGCTGCCCGACACAGTTCACCACAGCTGTGTGTCTGAGAGCAGCTGCCCGACACAGTTCATCCCATCTGTGTGTCTGAGAGCAGCTACCCGACACAGTTCATCCCATCTGTGTGTCTGAGAGCAGCTGCCCGACACAGTTCATCCCATCTGTGTGTCTGAGAGCAGCTGCCCGACACAGTTCATCACAGCTTGGAGCAGCGGTTGTCATCATTGAACAGCCTGTGATCCCAGTGGCCGCCTTTAAATTTTCATTTAGCTCTTCAGCATTCAAATGATTGCTCATATAACCATGCAACAGTCAATTTGAAATTTAATTTTGCTTAATGAGCTACTGTTTCATTTCACTGTAGCGAATAACTGCCGGTAGGACTAAGGTCGCCATCACAAATATTTTCACATTTTTGTTCGACGATTCACTGGTCCATTATTGGCTTCACTGACTGTTTTGGAGCAGTTTGCTCCAACTCAACAAACATCAGAGATAATCATCATATTGCTTCGCTTCTAAATGCATATTAAAGTACGCTTCTATAACCCATATATATAAATGGAGACATGTATGAGTTAATGAGTAACAAAGTGAAGCGAACTCTGGTATGGGAGACAATATCAGTAGGTATCAACATATAATTTGGATAATATCTTAGGTATTTGATACCTTCTGCACAATGGTAAGTGCTTAGATCGTTTCTTCTGTTCATATTTGTATTCTTCATATAAAATGTATGCAGGTGATGAGTCTCAATAACGTGGCTGAAGTATATTTGACCAGACCACACACTAGGAAGTGAAGGGACGACGACGTTTCGGTCCGTCCTGGACCATTCTCATGTCAATGAGAAATGTATACTTTCCTATCATTTTAGGTCACACTCATATCAATAACGGAGTATGTAAGCTGTGTGGCGTTTGTTGTTGCCATCAATGTAAAACATTCCCGTATATGTTGGCTTGTAAAAGGTTTATTGAGCATTTGCATATGTTGGCGTGTAAACGTATTATATGCATGGGGGGAATGTTGTTTAAGTTTTATTGAAAATTTTCAACCCTTCCTCCGAATAGATAGTACATTTTAATACTAAGTGGAATAAGTACATTCCTGACTATCTGCATACTTACACACTTAATTGTGCTGTTACATTTACCTCCCCTGGGGGGAGGAGGAGGAGGCCTGGTCGACGACCGGGCCGCGGGGACACTAAGCCCCGGAAGCACCTCAAGGTAGGTAGGTAGGTCCCCATACATTCTCCTTATTTTCTGTTCATACACTCAAAATTTTTAGGTTGAAGTTTTCGTGTTTAATTCTATATACACAAGTTTTAAATATAAAAAATTTCTTTTTCAGTTTTATTAAACAATAGAGATTTTATACAAAATTTGAAAATATCCTTAGTTACTTTATAATTTATTGAAAGACTTTAGTTTTGTTTTATTAGTTTTATAAAATTGTAATACCAATATAGCTATAGGTTAAGTACTAATTGTAATTAAGAAGCAATGAATGTTATTTACATGTTTGTCTTCCTACACTCCCAAGGTTAGGTTAGGTCGTGGTTTTCTATACAGCTTTTCAGGTAAACTCTAATATTCAAAAAATTTTGGTGCGATGCTGGCGATTAAGTGTATTTATGTACTATGCCGATAGTCAGGATTGTATTTATCACATTTAGCATTAAAACGTACTGTCTACTCGGAGGATGGGCTGAAAATTTTTGATGTTTTATGGAAGTTTGTGATAGGAGACGGTCCCATATGAATGTAATCAATATATAACGACTACTTTTGGGGGTTAAAGGGAAGTGGTTGTTCCACAACTAATGAATAGGATTACAAATAAACTTAAATAGATAAGCCACATTAGCGAAGCGAAATGGAAGAGACGGTGTCTTGGTCCGTCCTTCATCCTAGTCAAGTCATGAGTGAGCAAGAGTGATTGATTGATTGATGAAGATTAAGTCACCTAAAAGGTGGCACGGGCATGAATAGCCCGTAAGTGGTGGCCCTTTTGAGCCATTACCAGTATCAAGAGCTGATACTAGAGACCTGTGGAGGTGCGACTGTACCCTGCGTGACGGGAGATGTCTCCCGTCAAAAGTGATAGACTGATTGATGAAGATTAAGCCACCATAAGAGGTAGCATGGGCATGAATAGCACGTAGGTGGTAGATGTTTGGGGGTGAAAATTATCTTTGGTCGTGGAACATATTGAGGTGCCTCTGGGCCTGGTGTCTCAAGAAGAGCCGAGCAAGACTGATTGACTATGAATATTAAGCCACCCAAGATGTGGCACGGGCATGAATAGTCCGTAGCAAGAGTGGTTGTTGTTGCTTTAGATTCATCTACTGGGAACAAAAAGTTGCACGTAGCACGGGCTATGGTGAGCCCGTCGTGGACTTACCTGGCACAGGAGCGGAGCTGTAACAGGCAGGAATGGGAGAAGGAATCTTTATAAGGCAAGAAGAAGGTGAGGGGACAAGTGAGAGGGAAAAAAATGAGAAGTAAGTGGAGAAGTATAGGACGAAAACCCAGACTTAAATTAATTTGTTTTGTAAGGGACAGGAAGTTTGTGATTATATATACTTGCGGTTTGTATCGAGGTCCCCACAAGGTGGAACTGCTGATCTTCCCCAAGATGCAACCCAATAACAGTTTTCAACCTCCTGGGTACCTATTTACTACTAGGTGAACAGATGCATTAGGTTTCCTGCTAATTGTAATATAATTAAAATAAGACAGATAGAACTAAATAGATACTCATAGAGATAGGAACAGAGCAGATTAAAGGGAGGCTAAGTCATACCACTTTGCCACTACACACCCTCCCCACCAACACCACTCACCCACTACACACCCTCCACACTAACACCACTCACCCACTACACACCCTCCACACTAACACCACTCACCCACTACACACCCTCCACACCAACACCACTCACCCACTACACACCCTCCACACTAACACCACTCACCCACTACACACCCTCCCCACCAACACCACTCACCCACTACACACCCTCCACACTAACACCACTCACCCACTACACACCCTCCACACTAACACCACTCACCCACTACACACCCTCCACACTAACACCCCTCACCCACTACACACCCTCCACACCAACACCACTCACCCACTACACACCCTCCCCACTAATACCACTCACCCACTACACACCCTCTCCACTACACACCCTCCCCACTAACACCACTCACCCACTACACACCCTCCCCACTAACACCACTCACCCACTACACACCCTCCCCACCAACACCACTCACCCACTACACACCCTCCCCACTAACACCACTCACCCACTACACACCCTCCCCACTAACACCACTCACCCACTACACACCCTCCACACTAACACCACTCACCCACTACACACCCTCCACACTAACACCACTCACCCACTACACACCCTCCCCACCAACACCACTCACCCACTACACACCCTCCACACTAACACCACTCACCCACTACACACCCTCCACACTAACACCACTCACCCACTACACACCCTCCCCACTAACACCCCTCACCCACTACACACCCTCCACACTAACACCCCTCACCCACTACACACCCTCCCCACTAACACCCCTCACCCACTACACACCCTCCCCACTAACACCACTCACCCACTACACACCCTCCACACTAACACCACTCACCCACTACACACCCTCCCCACTAACACCCCTCACCCACTACACACCGTCCCCACTAACACCACTCACCCACTACACACCCTCCACACTAACACCACTCACCCACTACACACCCTCCCCACTAACACCCCTCACCCACTAACACCACTCACCCACTACACACCCTCCCCACTAACACCACTCACCCACTACACACCCTCCACACTAACACCACTCACCCACTACACACCCTCCCCACTAACACCACTCACCCACTACACACCCTCCCCACTAACACCACTCACCCACTACACACCCTCCCCACTAACACCCCTCACCCACTAACACCACTCACCCACTACACACCCTCCCCACGTCATCAGTCGTGTGTAAAGTGCTCCCATTCACAAACAGGAGGTTTGGTGGCTGGATTAACGAGCACTTGAATTTGCGGATGAGGACGGGATGAGGAAGGAGTAAGGAAGCAGTGACAGATCGTAAAACATGCGAAGAGAATCAAGGCAAGTTTTTCTGAGCCAAGAAATCCTAGAATTCTTCCAGTAGAAGCTAGAATGCTCTTCAGAAATCCTAGAAATCTTCCTAGATTCTCCACCCCCAACCCTGAGCAGCACACGCCTCAGAAGATGATGCTAACTTTGCTTAGAAACACGGAATGTGTTATAAAGACATCATTTGTATTATTCTGTGGGCCCAGTGTCTCCCGGGGCCACTCCAGTGCCCTCGGGTTGGCCCAACTGCACGGCTGATGTAATTACCAAATGAGGTCATTAGTCAGCTGATGCATTGGGCCCCACCTGATGCTCCAAGGCTGTTTCACCACTGCTGCGTTAATTATTTTTTATTCACTTGTAATTATTATTTTTTGCTGTTGTCGCTCTCAGTATAATTATTTTGTTTTTTATTATTGTTTTATCGTAGTGGATGGTTTTAATATTTTAGTCTGTACACTGTATAAATGCCATTGTCTTTTTTGTATGATAATACAAAATTTGGAACACACACCGGCACACACGCATACACAGATACTAGCACATATAAATACACACACACACACACACACACACACACACACACACACACACACACACACACACACACACACACACACACACACAATCATCATCTGAAACATCTGGAGCGCAAAAACTTTGTATCAAAACACCAGCATGGGTTCAGGGATGGCAGATCTTGCCCCACAGGATTGATTGAATTCTATGACCAGGCAACAAAAATCAGGCAAGAAGGAGTGGGTTGGGCAGACTGCATATTTTTGGATTGCCAGAAAGGCTTTGACATAGTACCACATAAGAGACTGGTGCATAAACTGGAGATGCAGGCAGGAGTGAAAGGGAAGGTAGTCCACTGGATAAGGGAGTATCTAAGCAACAGAAGACAGTGAGTCACTGTGAAGGATGAGGTCTCGGAGTCACGAGACGTCACCAGTGAAGTCCCTCAGTTATCAGTTCTTGGACCTAAACTGTTCCTGATATATGTAACTGATCTCCCTCCCGGAGGGAATAGACTCGTTCTTCTCAATGTTTGTGGACGATGCAAAAATTATGAGGAGGATTAAAACGGTGAAAGATAGTATGAGGTTACAAGATGATCTAAACAAACTGAATGAATAGTACAACAAATGGCTATTAAAGTTGAACCCAAGTAAATGTAAGGTAATGAAACTATGGGGAGGAAATAGGAGGCCAGACACTGGATACCGAATGGGAGATGAAGTCCTTCACGAAACGAACAAAGAGAAAGATGTAGGAGTTGATATCACGCAAAACCTGTCTCCTGAAGCCCACATCAAAAGAACAACATCGGCGGCGTATGCGAGGCTGGTTAACATCAGAACTGTCTTCAGAAATTTGTGTAAGGAATCTTTCAGAACCTTGTATACCACATATGTAAGACCAATCCTGGAGTATGTGGCCCCAGCATAGGTCCTTACCTATGCTGGGGCCACATACGAAACTGGAAAAGTTCAGAGGTATGCCACTAGGCTAGTCCCAGAACAAAGAGGCATGAGTTACGAGGAAAGGCTGAGGGAACTGCACCTCATTGGCAGACTCCATACACGGACTGTGGAGTGGTGGAGGCAGACTCCATACCACACACTGCAGAGTTGTGCAGGCTGTGTGTCTACACAGACTGTGTAGCACTGAAAGCAAGTTCTATACGCGCACTCAAAATAACATATTACAGAACCCAAGTCGATAGAGAACAAGAGCATTCTTTAGAGGTTGAGATGTCTTCTTTAAGATATACAAAAAATACAACGAATGTGATATATACACATTAAGTCAATTGTCAAGAAACCATTTACGAAACTGTCAGAACACTGTTCCGAAGGCTGGCAATGTTGTTCCTGAGCCGCATTCAGTTTGTTGCAATTTATTTCCAATTAGGTCTAGAATGGGTAGTAAATCTTACGATACCGTGAGGTTGTAAGTCGAGACAGCTGTAAATCTTACGCAGCCTTAAGCCTGGTTGGGTTTTAGTTTAGTCAGACGTAACCAGCTATTTAGAACGAGTCTTTCAAGTATATATATCTTACAAGAAATTATTATATTTATAAGGATATATATATAACCTTTTTTCTGATAAACTTGATTGATTATTTTTTATCGTAAGCTTTTCTTATGAGGTTGATCATCAGCAGTTTGGAATCTGGTTTTTTTATTCAGGTGGTACAGGAAGAGACGACTTCTGACTCCAGTTAGCAGGTTGAGAGCTCTCCCTTCCCATAGCTCATGGTAAGTCTTACCCTACTGGTTTCCCCAGGAACTCGACCCGCCAATTGGCTAGCAATCAAGTACCTAATTACTGCTGGGTGAGTAGGGGTGAACAGTTAACAGACCCTAAACTTGACCTTGTTATAATCGTTGTCTTGAAAATGGTCTTGACCCTGAAATCTTACCTATAAATGACCATACATGTTACCTAAATATTACCTTAACCATTATCTACAATATGACCTAAAATTTCCTAGAAAACGATCACATTTATACATGCGTTTGTAGTAGGAGGGGGAGTCGAACCAGTGTCCGGAGTACTCCAAGACACGCCTTGACCCACGGACCATCGTTGAACCGGAAGGGAAGGGAATTGTCGGGAAAGCGCCAAGCCATGACGACTATGTAGCACTGGGAAGGGATCAGGATTAGGATTTGGGATGGGACGGGGAGGGAAGGAATGGTGTCCAATCACTTGGACGGTCGGGGATTGAACACCGACCTGCATGAAGCGAGACCGTTGCTCTACCGTCCATCCCAAGTGGTTGAACCGGAGTACACGCGCGAAACTGTGACTGCCATTACCTACTTCCACTCCATCCTGGAAACAAATGACTGAACAAAACCGGCGAACAATCGTTGTAAACTACCCACCAGCGTCACCAACCAGACGCAGCCGGGGGACAAATGTGACAGTAAATGTAAACCGTCATAACGCTTCCGTCACAACCCGATAATTCTGTCTCTCCCATAATTATAGGACCTGATCATAGAGCCGGAGAGCTAAACGGGATATTGGGCATATCCCCGCAATAATTATGTGGACACCAGCCAGGAGTATTACTGGAATTCCAGAGTGCTCCAGCAGCTGTACTGGGGGTTACTATGTATCCCATCAGCTGTACTGGGGGTTACTATGTATCCCAGCAGCTGTAGTGGGGGTTACTATGTATCCCAGCAGCTGTACTGGGGGTTACAATGTATCCCAGCAGCTGTACTGGGGGTTACTATGTATCCCAGCAGCTGTACTGGGGGGTTACTATGTATCCCAGCAGCTGTACTGGGGGTTACTATGTATCCCAGCAGCTGTACTGGGGGTTACAATATATCCCAGCAGCTGTACTGGGGGTTACTATGTATCCCAGTAGCTGTACTGGGGGTTACAATATATCCCAGCAGCTGTACTGGGGATTACAATATATCCCAGTAGCTGTACTGGGGGTTACAATATATCCCAGCAGCTGTAGTGGGGGTTACTATGTATCCCAGCAGCTGTACTGGGGGTTACAATGTATCCCAGCAGCTGTACTGGGGGTTACTATGTATCCCAGCAGCTGTACTGGGGGGTTACTATGTATCCCAGCAGCTGTACTGGGGGTTACTATGTATCCCAGCAGCTGTACTGGGGGTTACAATATATCCCAGCAGCTGTACTGGGGGTTACTATGTATCCCAGTAGCTGTACTGGGGGTTACAATATATCCCAGCAGCTGTACTGGGGATTACAATATATCCCAGTAGCTGTACTGGGGGTTACAATATATCCCAGCAGCTGTACTGGGGGTTACTATGTATCCCAGCAGCTGTACTGAGGGTTACTATGTATCCCAGCAGCTGTACTGGGATTACAACGTGTATTATTAGCAACTATATTGGGATCTCGGATTAGTCCAGCAGCAATAGTGGGATTCCAATTGGATTCTAGCCGATATACTAGAATCCGTGTGTGTTCCTGCAGGCACACTGGGATCCTAGTGTGTTCCAGCAGGTATAATGGGATTTCAGTGTGCTCCAGCATCATTCACGGGATAGGAGCGTGTTCTAGCATCATTCACGGGATAGGAGCGTGTTCTAGCAGCATTCACGGGATAGGAGCGTGTTCCAGCAGCATTCACGGGATAGAAGCGTGTTCCAGCAGCATTCACGGGATAGGAACGTGTTCCAGCAGCATACATGGGATAGAAGTGTAATCCATTAGTCACTCTGGGATCTTAGTTTATTCTCTCATAAGAACAAGAAGCCCAATTTTTCAAGGAGATTTAATAAGACCCTGGCTTACTGCATCACATATTATTGGTGTTCAGTTTAAATAGTCTATTCCCAATTTGTTCCACGGCGCGAAAGTTGAATTTATTCTGACCGGTGTACCGGATCTGCCTAAGTTCGTTCTAGGAGTCATACTTGTAATCCAGTTATTTCAATAGATTGATTCATGAAGATTAAACCACCCAAGAGGTGGCACGGGAATGAATAGCCCGTAAATATTTCAATAGATTTATGTGATCCTAAATTGAATTCAACCTATAGATTTAGAGCTTTGTTGGTTTCAACACATTTTCTCAGAAGTCTAATTGTATATACATAAGTATATATGTATATACATAAGTATACATGTATATACATAAGTATATACATAAGAGAAGTATATATTGCAGCAATGTTGCAGTTTGTTTTTTTGCAGATTGCTACAGCGGACGTATTTAGAATCTAATTTGTCTCATTAGCGGAACTGTGAGCCGGAACTTGTTCCAGCATCAGTAGTGGAGTTCAACTTGTTCTTGCAGGTACAGAGAATATTTTTGGTGATTTAATGAGAATTGGAGCTTAGGTTTTTATTAGATATTTCATGATGGTCTTATTTGGTGCGGCATATATGATGATCGTCCAGTTTGTTGCAGCATATATGATGATCGTCCAGTTTGTTGCAGCATATATGATGATCGTCCAGTTTGGTGCGGCATATATGATGATCGTCCAGTTTGGTGCGGCATATATGATGATATTCCAGTTTGGTGCGGCATATATGATGATATTCCAGTTTGGTGCGGCATATATGATGATATTCCAGTTTGGTGCGGCATATATCAAGATAGTCCAATTAGTAGCAGCATATATCATGATAGTTAAGTTTGTACCAGCATATGTCATGATAGACCAGTTAGTACAAACATATATCATTACAGACCAGTTAGTAGCAGCATATATCATGATAGACCAGTTAGTATACTAGCATATATCATGATAGACCAGTTAGTACCAGCATATATCATTACAGACCAGTTAGTATACCAGCATATATCATGATAGACCAGTTAGTACCAGCATATATCATAATAGACCAGTTAGTAGCAGCATATATAATGCCAGTCCAGTTAGTACCAGCATATATAATGATAGACCAGTTAGTAGCAGCATATATAATGCCAGTCCAGTTAGTACCTGCATATATAATGATAGACCAGTTAGTAGCAGCATATATAATGACAGTCCAGTTAGTACCAGCATATATCATGATAGATCAGTTAGTATACCAGCATATTTCCTGAAAGTCGGGCTTTTGTAATGATATTGTAAGCGTCCACTTTGTTTAAGCTCTTGTGCTCTGGCTAATGCAACATACTTGTTTATACTGAAACACTAGTTTAATATAAGTATAATAACAGGAGTTTATTTCTTTAAACAAACAAACTTTGAACTTCAATTATTCCAGCATCTACAAAAGGTAGACATACCTGGAGTTCAATTTACACTATAATAACACATGTCTGAACTCTACCAATCAATATATTGGAAAATTCATAAATGCCAATTAAATATAATTATGAAAATAATATATATAAATATATATATATATATATATATATATATATATATATATATATATATATATATATATATATATAGATATATATATATGTGTGTGTGTGTGTGTGTGTGTGTGTGTGTGTGTGTGTGTGTGTGTGTGTGTGTGTGTGTGTGTGTGTGTGTGTGTGTGTGTGTGTGTGTATAGAGGGAGAGGTCTACTTCCATTACTGTAATTTATGCCTACATATCTTTTGAACCCAATTTTGTCCAGCAATTATAACATCAGCCCAATTTTACAGCAGATATACTGACAGTCCTGCATAAGCCAGCAAATACGCTGGGAAGCCAGTTTGTGTCGACATCGAACAGGGGGAAAAGTTTGGGACAACATTTGTAGTGGAATTACAAGGCCTGGAACCAGACAATGCCAAGCTTGAGTCAACAAGCTGGGTTGCAGCAGATGAGAATTGGATTATTGTGTTTAAAGTTGTTCAAGCAGTTAAGGTCAGGAGGCCTGGTCGACGACCGGGCCGCGGGGACGCTAAGCCCCGGAAGCACCTCAAGGTAACCTCAAGGTATGGTTCTGGATTTTTAACTTCTCTCTTTCCTGTTTTTGAAATTCGTAAGTAACTATGTGGGTAAATATATGGCTAAAAATAAGTATATAAGTAAATATATGGATAAAAATGTATTAATTTGCATAGAAACTAACTTTATAATTAGGGGGCCCTGGATTCCATAAATATGGTTGCCGGAGCTGAGTTTACAGGTATACTGTATCTTAAGTTTACATGTCTACTGTATCTTTAGTTTACATGTCTACTGTATCTTTAGTTTACATGTCTACTGTATCTTAAGTTTACATGTCTACTGTATCTTAAGTTTACATGTATACTGTATATTGAGTTTACAGGTATACTGTATCTTGAGTTTACAGGTATACTGTATCTTGACTTTACAGGTATACTGTCTTGGAGTATACACATGTGATGGCTACATATTGATGAGAACACATATATACTAACCACATGGTGTGGTGGAGTACAGAGGTGCACAGATGTACAGAGCTTGTGGTGGTATTACAGAGTACACAGGTGTAACAACCAATTAAGAAATAGGATTGATGAGTGTCTTTCTGTAAGGTACAAGCTGTAAGCAGCAGCACCTCTTACAGTCCCTCTGTATTAAAGGATTACTGCTTGCTTTAATAATGCATATTTAATACATTACAAAGTTTGATGTATATTTTTGTTGTAGTATTCAACGACATACATCTTCTTTTACTAGTATGCGTTCACGCACATTGCTGCCAGACGCACACCACTGCCAGACGCACACTGCTGCCAGACGCACACCACTGCCAGACGCACACTGCTGCCAGACGCACACCACTGCCAGACGCACAATGCTACCAGACGCACACCACTGCCAGACGCACAACACTGCCAGACACACACCACTGCCAGACGCACAATGCTACCAGATGCACACCACTGCCAGACGCACACCACTGCCAGACACACACCACTGCCAGACGCACAACACTGCCAGACGCACAATGCTACCAGACGCACACCACTGCCAGACGCACAACACTGCCAGACGCACACCACTACCCCCCCCCCCCCCCACCCCCCACAAATCACTGCTTGACCTAAAGTGCTCATGTATCTTGCAGTGTTTACTGATTAATTATTCCCTGCAGATTAAAACACAACTGGATCATTTCTCTTCTTGTTGAGAATATTTATGTTAGGTCGACTGAGGTGAAGGTTCGTCGAAGACGATACTATAATTATGGCTTTGTAAGCCATGCCAAAATTACTCAATTATATATATTTTCATGTGTAATATTCTTACATTCTTTAATTCACGGTATTATTTCTTTTTGCTTCTATTTTTTTTTTGTTGGTGTAATTTTTATTTGTAATTCACTCTTGGAAATAGAGAATACTTGGAGCCCTGAGGCTGAGTGCAACGAACACTGCTCTTGTAGGGCAGAGTGCTGTTAATACGAGTGGATGTTGTCAAACTTTTTTTCGCCATGTTTTATAGCTTTTCTTCTGTTTTGTTTATCATTTATTTGTCCTCCTCCATCTGTCTTGTTTTGTCTCTGTTGCCTTTATCTGTTTGCCTCCATATTTCTCTCAAATCTTCTTTCTGTGAATATCTCTCTGTCTCTTCTCTTCCCTCCCTTTATATCTCTATGTATCTTCTCTTCACTCGCTGTACATCTCTATGTATCTTCTCTTCACTCGCTGTATATCTCTATGTATCTTCTCTTCACTCGCTGTATATCTCTATGTATCTTCTCTTCACTCGCTGTATATCTAACTTTCTGTCTTACTCTTCACCGACGCCTTCACATTTCCTCTGACGATCTGTTCAATACATTTAACGAACAGGTCACTGAGTCTGACCCTCACCCGACGTCATTGACAGCTTTCGTATGAGCAACGGTTCGTAATTCTTCTGTTGCATTCAGACTTCCGTTGAACCGAATTGCGAACGAGCATGCCATCACTATTTTTATCAATCAGAATGGTCGTTGAAAAATGTCTAGCTCTCACAGCCGCTCTTCATATTGGGAATTCAATCATCCTTTGTGTAGTCTGGGAAGACCAGTACAAAAATATTATTCCAAGAGTGTCTATAGATGTGTTTCAGGCCAGGCAGTTATATGAATGACTCAATAACATATATGATGCAATACTGGATAGAACCAAACTGCTAGGAAGGGATTTCCTACACTGATTGGAGAATGGTCAGCGTTTAAAGAAATACAAATTAATAATTAAAAATTATATATTGATATAAGCTTAATAATAGACATAGCTACCTGAAGAAAATTCTGTTGGGAATAATTGCAGTTTCCAAAGAGTACAAAACGAACCTAAACTCATATTGAGTATATATATATATATATATATATATATATATATATATATATATATATATATATATATATATATATATATATATATATACACATATATATATATATATATATATATATATATATATATATATATATATATATATATATATATACACATTAACCCTACATTATACATTAATATATACATTAGTATATACATTATACACCTACATTAACCTCAGTATTGCACAACCAGGTGGCGCTGCCACCCACAGGGAAGCAGCCAAATCCCGTAAGTATAGAGAACTGGATCACCACTACAATTTTGTCCCCATTGCTTCTGAGACACTCAGCGCCTGGGGTAAAAGTGCTACCAGTTTTTTGAAGGAACTGGGTTCTAGGCTCATTGAAACGACAAGGGACCCAAGAGCTGCAAGCTTTCTTTTCCAGCGCCTCAGTGTGGCGATACAGAGGGGAAATGCGCACTGCATCCAGGGTTCCTGCCCGCCATCTGAGGAGCTGGAGGAACTCGACAACCTATGATAACCATCTTTGTAACCTATATGTAACTCCTTTTTTGTAACAAAGTTCAAATAAAGTAAATATATATGTGTACATACAAAAGAATGGGGGTGGTAGGAGAAGTTAATATTAGTGTTCAGTGAGAAACCACAAGGTCTCCTCTGAATACTTTTTATTTTCTTCTCCGAGGCTATGGGTCCCCACATTGGCACCAGAGGTGGTATCCTCACAAACTTTAAAACAAAAATAATAATATATATATATATCTATATATATATATATATATATATATATATATATATATATATATATATATATATATATATATATATATATATATATATATATATATACAAGCATGCATAAAAACAGTTATATCACACCTATTGATGAAACATTACTGTCTCGTCGTTGTTTTTGGACGAATATTATTACTTTTTAGTGGAATGTTGGTTTGTGTATCTTTATGAACAGGATGTGTTCGAAATTTCAAAATCGAACATCTCCTTAGGCAAAATACTTCATTTACATATTCATAGGAGTTAGAGGCAAGAGCATCGCGCCAGGTAGAGTGAAGACTACGACACCCAAAGCAGCGACCTAATGACACTACTACACAAGAGCCAAATTGCCCTGCACCATACGTTGAGTTAAAGTTGTAAGGCCACTATTGCATTCACATTTTCTTGAGTCCAGAATATATCGAGGCGGATTTCTTAAGCCAATATTTGTTGTCGCATTTGTAGTCTCGTTTCTTTTCGATTTCCTATCCAGAGGGCGGAACATTTTTCACACCGGCAGCAGCCTCAGGTTTGGACCGGTGGCTACATACCTGGAGCATACCTGGAAATGGTTTCGGGAGTTCTTCTATTCTCCGAGCCCCTAGTATAGCACATATATTTTTATATTCCCCTAGTATAGCACACATATGTACTATATTAGGCCTCAGATAACGTGTATTACGCCTAGAAAGGTTAGGATAAGTTTGTTTAGTTTGTCAAAGCAACAGAAATTAAAAATAGATTTCAGGTTTGTCCAACTGAATATTTCAGATTTCTACGTTCTAATTTCGTTGTACGTTGATATATATACTATGGTCCTTTGGAGTTCCCAAGACTCCCTCCTGGAGGACATCTGAAAAATCCAGGAGCAAGGTGCAGTTTTAGGCCTCACCCTGAATCCTTCTAAATGTGAAATAATATGTTCCAACCAGGGCATCGTAGAGAGAATAGAGGGTGTTCTTTCAAATATCCATATAACTAAACCTGAAGACAGCACACTCCTAGGAGACCCCTTGGGGTTGAACGCCATAGATGAGGTCCTTGATAAGAAAATCGCCGACCTTAATAAGAGGATGGATGTGAGGATTGAGGATATTGATGCTCATGATGCACTCATGAGCATCACCAGAGGTCTGTCCCTCCCCAGGTTAATCTACTGTCTGAGGTGTTCACCATCCTACAGTAGCCAAAAACTAGGTGAGTATTCATCAATTACTGAAATCAATGCTAGAAAAAGCCTTCATGCTCTCTCTCGATGACCTACAGTGGAAACAAGCCTCTCTTCCCGTAAGACTTGGGGGCCTCGGAGTTCGAACAGCAACGCAAATCGCTGTACCAGCCTTCCTGTCCTCCTCCTCGGCATCCGACGACCTTGTGAAGGAAATTCTACCAGCCTACTTACATCAGCTGGTAGGTGTACATGATCCTAATTTTACACGCTGTGCTACCGAGTGGGCCTCTCGTGCAGGCCCATCACCTCAACCATCATCCCCAAAGCCCACAAGCAATCCAGCTGGGATGGCCCCATTGTAGACCAAGTTGCTGCAGAGTGCCTGGGTGCTGCAACAACACAACACGACATTGCTCGCCTCACAGCAGTAGCAGCACCACATGCAGGGGATTTCCTGTTAGCAACCCCAATGTCGGCAACTGGCACGCGTCTCACACCACACGCCTTCCGAATTGCTGTGGCCCTCCGCCTTGCTGCCCTAATCCACACCAGATATAGGTGTATTTCCAGCGAGGTGGTGGCTGACAGGTACGGCCACCATGGCCTACTCTGCCAAAGCACAGGGGAATGGCACTCGAGGCACAGTGAAGTTAAGGACATCATCAAGAGGAGCCTCACCACAGCTGGATGCCCAGCTGAAAGAGAGCCCCGATACCTAACGCCCCGGAACTCTGATGCTCTTTTTGGTCGCCCAGATGGTATCACAGTGAACCCCTGGAAGAATGGCAGGCAGTTGGTATGGGACTACACATGCGTATCATCCCTGGCTAACACCTACATTGACTTCAGTGATGCACAACCAGGTGGCGCTGCCACCCACAGGGAATGACCCAAATCCCTTAGGTACAGAGAACTGGATAGCCACTACAATATTGTCTCCATTGCTTCTGAGACACTCGGCGCCTGGAGTATAAGTGCTACCAGTTTTTTGAAGGAACTGGGTTCTAGGCTAATTGAAACAACAAGGGACCCGAGAGCTGCCAGCTTCCTTTTCCAGCGCCTCAGAGTGGCGATACTGAGGGGAAATTCACAGTGCATTCATGGTTCCTGCCCGCCATCTGAGGAGCTGGAGGAACTCTGCAACTTATGATAATCATCTTTGGACCCTATTTATAACTCCTTTTTTGTAACAAAGTTTAAATACAACGAATATATATGTGTATATACAAAAGAATGGGGGTGGAAGGAGAAGATACATTAGTGTTTTGTGAGAATCCACAAGTTCATATACATAAACGCACACTTCTCTGAATACTCCTTATTTTCTTCTCCGAGGCCATGGGTCCCCAAATTAGCACCAGAGGTAGTACCCTCACACCCTATATATATACATATACATACATATATATATATATATATATATATATATATATATATATATATATATATATATATATATATATATATATATATGCGAACAAGCCTGAATGGTCCCCAGGCATATATGCAACTGATAACTCCACACCCCAGAAGTGACTATAACCCATACTGCCAGGAGCACTTTGCACCTAGTGTACAGGAGACCTTAACCACTCGACCATCAGTGACAGTACAAAAGATGATGGTTGCCGAGGCTATTTGCCCATCATGCCGACGGCACTTCTGGGGTGTGGAGTTTTCAGTTTCCAACTTTTTAGCATCATAACGCATTGTAATTTGTTCATTACCAATGAACATTATGAATGTTCAAGTGAACGAACTGAAATGCACAGTGTAGAATTAGGTTGCTTTCTCAGCTGACTTTGAAATCTTTCTTTACTGATTATGTCTTTTGTACAGAAATTCAAACGTTTTTTATAACTTTATGCCTCTAGTAAAAGGTTCTGAATAAAGCATTTGGATCTGAAATATTAAATATGCTTTTTTGCAAGAGAAAAAAGGCGGGTAATGGCTCACTCGTGAATAGTGAGAGAGAGAGAGAGAGAGAGAGAGAGAGAGAGAGAGAGAGAGAGAGAGAGAGAGAGAGAGAGAGAGAGAGAGAGAGAGAGAGAGAGAGAGAGAGAATGGTTGGGGAGAAGGCTAAGAGTTATTTGCAAAGGTTAAAGGGGATGAGACATGACACGTAGAGGAGGAACACTGGTAGTGAGGAGGAAGAGATGGAGGAGGAGGGGGAAGGGAATGGAACTATCAGGAGAAAGCGCCAAGCCATTACGACACTAGCACTTGGAAGGGGTCAGGACAAGGATTTAGGATGGGACGGGGGAAGGAATGATTCCCAACCACTTGGACGGTCGGGGATTGAACGCTGACCTGTATGAAGCGAGACCGTCGGAGAAATATAAGGAAGCAAGATGGAGAAGCACCTCACACACACACGTTCTTGAGCAAACATGTTCTCTGTATAAAAAAAAGAGGACATGAGATTTGAAATAGTTTAATTTTCTTTTACGCACAAACACAAACACACACACACTTCTTGAGGCTTCAAGAAGACCTAGACAAACCGAAAGAATGGTCGAACAAATGGTTGTTAGAGTTTAACCCAAGCAAATGTAATGTAATGAAGATAGGTTTAGGGAGCAGGAGGCCAGATACAAGGTATCATTTTGGAGATGAAACTCTTCAAGAGTCAGAGAGAGAGAGAGAGAGAGAGAGAGAGAGAGAGAGAGAGAGAGAGAGAGAGAGAGAGAGAGAGAGAGAGAGAGAGAGAGAGAGAGAGAGAGAGACCTGGGGGTTGATATCACGCCAGACCTGTCCCCTAAAGCCCATATCAAGAGGATAACATCAACGGCATATGCCAGGCTGGCTAATATAAGAACGGCCTTTAGAAACTTGTGTAAGGAATCATTCAGAACTTTGTATATCACATATGTCAGACCAATCCTGGAGTATGCGGCTCAAGCATGGAGTCCATATCTAGTCAAGCATAAGACTAAATTGGAAAAGGTTCAAAGGTTTGCCACCAGAATAGTACCCGGGCTGAAAGGTATGAGCTACGAGGAGAGACTATGGGAATTAAAGCTCACGTCGCTGGAAGACAGGAGAGTTAGGAGGGACATGATCACCACGTACAAGATTCTCAGAGGAATTGATATGGTAGATAAAGACAGACTATTTAACACAAGGGGTACATGCACTAGGGGACACAGGTGGAAATTGAGTGCCCAAATGAGCCACAGAGATATTAGAAAGAACTTTTTTAATGTCAGAGTGGTTGACAAATGGAATGCATTAGGAAGTGATGTGGTGAAGGCTGACTCAATACACAAGTTTCAAGTGTAGATATGATTGAGCCCAATAGGCTCAGGAACCTGTACACCTGTTGATTGACGGTTGAGAAGAGGGACTAAAGAGCCAGAGCTCAACCCCCGCAAGCACAAATAGGTTAGTACACACACACTCACACACACACACACACACACACACACACACACATGTTGATTGACGGTTGAGAGGCGGGACCAAAGAGCCAGAGCTCAACCCCCGCAAACACAACTAGGTGAGTACAACTAGGTGAGTACACACACACACACACACACACATCAGGATAAGGATTTGAGATGGGACGGGGAACGAGGAATGGGATATGAAGAGCGTCTGAAGGAACTGAACCTTACGACACTAGAGAAAAGAAGGGAGAGAGGAGATATGATAGGGACATATACAATACTGAGGGGAATTGACAAAGTGGAAATAGATGAAATGTTCACACGTAATAATAACAGAACGAGGGGACATGGGTGGAAGCTGGAAACTCAGATGAGTCACAGAGATGTTAGGTACTTTTCTTTTAGCGTGAGAGTAGTGGAAAAATGGAATGCACTTAAGGAGCAGGTTGTGGAAGCAAACTCTATTCATAATTTTAAAATTAGGTATGATAGGGAAATGGGACAGGAGTCATTGTTGTAAACAACTGATGGCTGGAAAGGCGGGATCCAAAAGACAATGCTCGGTCCTGCAAGCACAAATAGGTGAGTACAAATAGGTGAGTACACACACACACACACACACACACACACAGAAAAAAACAAACTATTCAACACTGGTGGTACGCGAACAAGGGGACACAGGTGGAAAGTGAGTACCGAAATGAGTCACAGGGACGTTAGAAAGAACTTTTTCAGTGTCAGAGTAGTTAACAGGTGGAATGCATTAGGCAGCGATGTAGTGGAGGCTGACTCCATACACAGTCATAAATGAAGATATGACAGAGCCCAGTAGGCTCAGGAATCTGTAAACCAATTGATTGACAGTTGAGAGGCGGGACTAAAGAGCCAGAGCTCAAAGACAGGCCGAAAAAAACTAATTTAAAGGCAAGTTGGGGAGGGAGGGAATTATTAGGGAAAAGTGCTAAACCATTACGACTGTATAGCACTTGGATAGGGATAGGGATCAGGGATGGGAGGGGGACGATGCCAACCACTTGGACGGTCGAGGATTGAACGCTGACCTGCATGAAGCGAGACAGTCGCTTAGAACTAAAAATGTAAAAAAATAATTCTGGAAAAGTAAAAACAAAAAAATGTAAATAGTGAGAATCAAGGCCTTAACAAATGGCTGCAGAGTAAATCCAGGAGAAGTATGACAATGGCATACAAGGCAGGAAGACCTTCTTGGGCAGAGAGTCACCATAGGAGAAGGAAAGACTTAGGGAACATGAAGGAGAAGGGAGGATGTTGACACCTCAGCAGAGAGATAGCATGTGTAATTTCCTTATCTTGGCATAACACTGCATTACGAAGTGAGATATAGAATGCGTCTCCAGCAGACACCACTTCAGCGTGAGGAAAGTTAAACTAAACAATGTAGGTCCGAGATCATTCTTGCCTTTGCACGATTCTCACGAAGAAAAAAAATCCCTCATATATCATGAAAATAAGTGAATAAACCTTCGGCTGTCATTGGAAAATATGATTCTAGCTGGCAGTCATAGAACACCGCAACACCACAAACGTTGATCACTGTGGCATCACAGAGGAAATAACAAAAGTACAGAATGAAGAATGCCAGAGTCTGTGACATCAAACTTTGGCAAGGACTGCAGTGTTCCCATTCTCTGCTGATTCTTCCACTGTGGTCTCCAAGCTTTGGGAGAACTGAATGACCGCAGACGCGATACGACTGGAGATTTGTGAAAGCTTATCTGGCTCTCTCCAGCCTCCCAGTATAGGGGACATACGCTCTAGATAACGGACTCTGCGCATGTACTCTTGCACTGATGTTCCACTGATGAAGACAGGAAGCAAGTTAGTATGATCGAGGCTCTTATAGATAAAGACGAGGCTTTTCGCAATGTCACCCAGCCAGTTCTTGTGGTGCTGCACTTCACTGATCATGTGATGCCAGCGTTATCCACTGTGCCCTCACCGCGGGATATCTGTAGATATTATAAATGACAGGAACATATTAAATAAACAACAGTAAGTGTAGGCATTTTGGTGCACTACACTAGTGTACAGCCCTCTGGTGCTCAGCCCTCTGGTGCTCAGCCCTCTGGTGCTCAGCCCTCTGGTGCACAGCACTCTGGGGCACAGCACTCTGGGGCACAGCCTTTTTGTACGTTCGACCAAATAGTTTCTATTAGTACTATCATTACAAGAGGATAGGCTGTTGTTTTCCCCATTTATAAATACATATGAAAAAAGTATATTATAATGTGAACACCTTGCGCTGTTTCTCAGCAGCTATACTCAAGGAGCGTTTGCTATTAACTGACTTGCAATGTTGTTAAGAGTCTGACTCCTCAAAATATTTTCATTTACACATGAGAATCCTCCAAAACGATCTTTGCCCAAGACGAGCCACATGCGCATGTGACTCCTGAGGTGACGCATGTGTCAGGAAGACACATGCGTTACCTCAGAGAGACACATGCGTCACCTCAGGAAGACACATGCGTCTTAGCAGAGTAACTTTAATCTATGTTTGCTGCCTGCTGTTCGGAGGCGAAGCAATCGAATCCTACAAAAAAGGAAAAAGGTGCAGCAGCAACAGTCTCAGAGTAGGTGCAATGTTATCAATGTGCATCAGTGTTATCAATGTGCAACTCGATCAATGTGCATTGATCGAGTTGCAGACTAAAGGGAAGTTGGACCATCAATGGAGTCTCAGATTAATATGACTAAGAACGAATAAATAATAATACATTATTAATCTCTTTGGACTTAATATTTTCCCCTGCAATCTTTATATGTTTAAAAACACGAAAAGATTTATGCTTTGCTGTGAACAAATAAAACAATTATATTTCACAAAGGTCCTGGTGTGTGTGGTGGCCACAGGTAGAGACAGTGTGTGTGATTGCCACCAATAAATATCTTATGGAAACATCCCCTTTTGTCCTCAAACAAAAGTTGAAAAAGTGCTGTTTTAGATGTATTCCATAACATAAGTATTCCACATCATCTCGCAATAATAAGATGATAATGTTTAATAAAACGGTGTACAGATCCTTGGAGTACAGTACTGTGGTGATTATCGTGGTGTGGTTGTTAGCGGAGCTGACCTGTGACGGCCTGCGTCAGGAGGTGGACCTCCTGCAGGCTACGTGGGTCTCCTCCTTCAGGATCAGGCTGGGGCTGGAGTCCACCACCCCCGAGAGAAGCTCCTGGAGCCGGCTGCCTCTCGTCGGCACTCTTCCTTACATGTACGAGCTCTACAGCCGGCGCTGCCTGCTGGAGGCCGGCTCCTATCCGGTCGTAGGGGCCTCCTGGGCCGACGGTGTCACAAAGGCCACTCTAGCCCTCGGAGCCCTCCTCCTGGCGTGGGCCTTCCTCAGGCAGGGGAACGAGGCCCTCCAGCTCACGCAGGAGGACGTGGCCCTCGAGCAGGCCAGCTCTAACAGCAGCTGGTACTGCTCCTGCAGGAGGCTGGGGACCCTCAAGGAACGGTCCTACAGTGGACCTTCACTGAACATGAGCGATCGCTACAATTGCTCGAGATACGAGTACCGCGCACCATCTCGCAGTCTTGAGAAGGAAGAGGAAGAAAGGAGAATAAAGCGAAAAGCTAAAATGAAGAGGGAAGAGGAAGAGAGAAAGAAGAGGGAAGAGGAAGAGAGAAAGAAGAGGGAAGAGGAAGAGGAAGAGAGAAAGAAGAGGGAAGAGGAAGAGAGAAAGAAAAAGGAAGAGGAAGAAAAGAAGGCGATGGAAGAAAAAGAGAGGCAAAAGCAAGAAGCTAAAAAGAGGGAGGAAGAAGAAAGGAAGAAGAGAGAAGATAGGAATAGGATTGAAGCCGAACTATACGTAAGGCTTCTAAAGTTGGATAAGGACAGGAACGAGTGGGATAAGGACAGGATGGAGAGGGAGATACAGAGGGAAAGAGAAAGGATGGAGAGGGAGATGGATAAGGCGAGAGAAAGAATGGAGTTTGAGCACAGGAAGAGACAACAAGAGATAAAGAGAGAACTAGAGATGAAGAGAATGGAAGAGAGAGAGAAATTGAGGAGGCAGATGATGGAGCAGGACCGACTGAAAAGGGAACGAGAGAGGCAGCGTGAAATGGTACCACAGAAGACAGAAGAAGAGGATCTCCACGCTAAACAATCTTATGTAAGCCGGGTTTTATTACGTATAGGACAAATTTTCTGTTACTTTACTATACTGTTAGTATTAATATGTTTTTTTATAGTTTTCATTATCGTTTTGCCACTCCGGCTTGTGTCCTTAGTGGTTCCGAAGCTCAGAAACCTGATGTGTGTCGTGTCGCAAATTATGCTTGCTCCGTTCCTCCTTCTGCTGCTTCCCTTCATTGTGCCTTCCTGGCTCTTTTATCATGCTCACCCCTTTGGGAATTTTCAGTTTCTAAGAGACATAGCCTATTTAATTAGGCCAGGGGGATGGTACGCTCAAACTTATTCTAATACATTTGTGTTTAGCGATGTGTAGGTCCCGTGTTTACCAGGCTATAGGATGGTGTGTTTACCAGGCTATAGGATGGTGTGTTTACCAGGCTATAGGATGGTGTGTTTACCAGGCTATAGGATGGTGTGTTTACCAGGCTATAGGATGGTGTGTTTACCAGGCTATAGGATGGTGTGTTTACCAGGCTATAGGATGGTGTGTTTACCAGGCTATAGGATGGTGTGTTTACCAGGCTATAGGATGGTGTGTTTGCCAGGCTATAGGATGGTGTGTTTACCAGGCTATAGGATGGTGTGTTTGCCAGGCTAAAGAATCGTGTGTTTACCAAGCTATTGGCTCGCGTGTTTAGCGGGCCATACAGGCTCGCTCGCCATACTTTTTTTTTTACGTCCAGCAGTTTATCTCCAAAAATGGTTTAGTACAGACGGTTGAGAGATACCACACATCTTCAACATTCACCACCATCAATGTCGCACTCTACGTGTCCAGTTCCTACAATTCCTATGTTTACGTCCGACGTGTCCAGTTCCTACAATTCCCATGTTTACGTCCGACGTGTCCAGTTCCTACAATTCCCATGTTTACGTCCGACGTGTCCAGTTCCTACAAGTTCCTATGTTTACGTCCGACGTGTCCAGTTCACATTTTTACGTCCATCAGTAAATAATTTTATGTATGATTATCAACTGCATTACCGAGTTATTGAGAGAGCGCAGGAAAAGGTAGGTAGGCCTTTACTATTTAGCAAACTAAGAGGCTTGACTAAGAGACCTTGAAGATGGAATTAGTAGTGGATCTCATAGCAAAATTTGATTGCTTATTAAGACTCTTGGTGGTTGCAACCCTATAATTAGGAAGATATTTTTAGAGTGATATTAATACGGTCACCACCATGGCCTCTACCCTCTCGCTGACACCATTCTCTACCTTCATCTTCCCCTTGTTCTTAACCACCATCATATTCCTTATTCCCCGGATTTACAAAATTGATGTAGTTAATATCATGGCGTCATCCGAGTTGGACGTCGACTTAATGAAGATAAAATGCAGTGATAAAATTGATAAGTGAAATTTGTGAGGAGGGGGACACTAATTAGACACACTCAGGTGCAGAGGGTGTCAGGGAGACTGATATTTGTCACTGGGGACACGGAATACAAGTGGGACGGAAGGGATATGGGACGGTGATTGAGAAAAGGCTCTACATGGAACAAAAGTAGTTGGGGCGTTGGATCGTACGTTAATGGAACAGGGGGATAAAATATGGAACAGGAACGCTATTCCCTTCTATTCCACTGAGACAGTGGAATAGATGGAAAGGGGATGCAACTAAGAAATCATGCACACACTCGCATGGAGAATGAACAGATAATCAAACTAATGTAGAGATGGTACGTCCAGAGTGACAATAACGTATTTAATGAATTAAATTAGAAATTTCAAGATTGTATTTGTGAGCGTTCTTGAGCTGGAGGAGCATTCTATATGTATATGTTTATCCTATACACGTATATGTATATTCTATATGTATAATAGAAGACAGTTGATGGCAGATGAGTTGAATGAACAGCCGGTGGAACTGGATAATACAAGCTACGAGCCCGGAGGAAATCTTACCATCGACATTCTAAAGAGTCAGCTGGGCCACAGAGCCACTCTCTCACAATACTCTCCATTGCAAATGAGTGAATTGGCAGAGGTGTAGAAAGCAGCAAATGTGCCCCCTACATAAAAATGCAGAAAGACACGAGCAAGTAACAAATATTTTTTGTACGAAGTACAAATTACTGTTTGAGGCTTAGAAGAATTCCGGTTAAATATATGGAACAATTAGATATGATGTATCTTTACTGAAGATACATAATAATTAATATATAATTAGAACTTTATGACAAACATGTCTATTTAAATAGAAGATAGATGGATGGCTCACTGTGGATTCCGCTAATGATAGAACTTCTCTGACACTCCTGCACTGACTGCTGCCCTTGTTGATAGATCATATATCATCCCCAGGAGAGATAGACCAGAGCTATGATGTATGATAGATCATATATCATCCCTCAGGAGATTAGACCATAGCTATGATGTATGATAGATCATATATCATCCCTCAGGAGAGATAGACCAGAGCTATGATGTATGAAAATGAGTAAATTTCCCTTTACTGCAAAAGAGAAGAATGGAGACATTATCAATACATTGAGAATTTAAGGCTGTTAAGTAAGAGTTGTGCCAAATTAAAGGAACCTGGTGGAAACCAAGACACTGTATGAGTCACAGGCTTGTCATGAATGAAGGTTTTGTGGAGAGAGTTGTATATATGTTAAATGAACTTAAATGGAGACATCACACACAGCATTCAATGAAAACATGAAAGACGTGGAAAATTTTGTACCAGTCGATTGAAGGTTGAGAGGCTGGATCAAAGAGCAGAAGTTGAACCAAGGGCAAGAGTCCCCCGACACACATGAACATGAATACACGAACACATGTACACTTATATACATGCACACGAGTACACGAGCAGACTCGTATTCAGACACACAGGTACATATGTACACTGATATACATATACAGGGCTACCTGAGAAACAATAACAGACTGCACAAGTCAACTGACAGACGGGCTTACAGAGACGTGAACATGTGTACATCGACACATGTGTCCATGGACACGTGTAAATGGACACATGTGTACAGTAAGCCACACATCCCTGACCGCTGATAACCCAAGCCTTCAGGTCGGGTCAATAATAGCAAACAAAAGATGGTTTTTGATTGGGAAATCAACCAACACGAAATAGACAATAATCCTGTCCGCTACGCCTCCTGATAGACCATAACTCATCCCTCACCAATATATACCAATGCTCCGCTGCCATTTTCCCTAACTTCGTAAAATATATATATTTACACCATTAAATTACATCATTTTACTTCCGCTGCTTTACAACATATTGAATGGATGCTATGGAACAAAATCTTGATACGTGTTCCGATCAGGATAATTTGAGAAACACAAGCGTCCAAAATGAAATAGATTTGCGTAATTAAAATCGTTAGAAACTACGCAACCCACCTGACCTAACGAGGCCGATGCTCGATAGCCCGAGAAAGCGTCAATATCACGGTGCTAATGATATTGCAGAAGCAACGGAAACATTGCTGTGCAGGAAGCGTGAGGAGAGGGAGGATGCCGGATGCTGGTTCACGCTCCTCCACACCTTTAACTCACACTCCTCACACTGTCATGAATTATAGGAGAAAAATCGATGCGTTTTCCCAGTATGGTTTTGTGAGGGCGGCGTCCACCGGCTCCCAGGAAATGTGTGTACATTTCCTACACATAGATAGGTGTAGGAAAGGTTAGTGCCGGCGTCCTTATCTTCCTCTGAGGTATTGGTGTTCCTTATACCTTTCTCTGAGGTTCTGGCGTCCCATATACCTTCCTCTGAGGTACTGGTGTTCCTTATACCTTTCTCTATGGAAGTGGTGTCCCATATACCTTTCTCTGAGGTACTGGCGTCCCCTTTTCCTTTTCCAGAGGAACTGGCGTCCCTTATACCTTTCTCTGAGGTACTAGCGTCCTCACCATCTCTTGCCGTCAACATTAATGTGAAATAATGAGAACTAGGACTATATAATAATTCTTGCAACATAACCACAACGTTGCAATGAAATTACGTTGTTGCAATGTTGCCACAACGTTAACACTGTGAACCCGTTGTGCTTGTTGAGTTATGAGTATATATATGGTGTCCATATGTGACTATGTGAACTTGTTAAGGCATTATGAAAGATATATTGATCTGGAAATTCAGGATGTTATTAAATGATAGTGTAACTGTTCGGAAACTCGTAACGAAAGCGCTATTAAAATGAGGTAATACTCCAAATTAATTCGGTGAAGTCACAAAATGGAAATAATATTAACTGTTTTTTTTCGTGGCTATTTATCAAAACAAACTGAATCTGTGACTGACCACTGCAGAAAGTGTACAAATATTTCGTAAATTTATATGGATTATATATTCTTCTCCAAATCAAACTGCTTATTTAGTCTGTTTATCAGACTATTTGCCGATTTTAACAGTCAAGATTCGCCGGATAAACGCAAATGGTAAAAATATTTTCGGATAAACGAAGGGCGGCGGAACTTCACAACTCAGTGGGTTATTTACTGTGGTGTTTGGGTCAGTGTTGGTGGATCGATATGAGTGTCGCACGGTGCCCCAAGCTGAATATCTCTGGCACCATCAGGGGACATTACTGGCAGGTAACATTCACGTCACGTCGCAGGGACACGAACAAAATTTCTCATTTACCAATTTTATTCTCAATGATGTGTCGTGATTTTTTGTTTCATTGAAATTTACATCCACATTTACTTATATTATGTTATTTGATTCAAGACACACAAAGGATCTATCATTTGTTTTCAAATATTTTGCTTAGTTTTACTTCATTAAAATGAAGTTTCATACTTAAGCAATGATTGTCTTGACCCCTCTTCTTGTAGTCGTCAAGACAGTGACTGTCTCACTTCTCCCGATGTATCAAAGCGTTTGGGCACCGTTTCCTCGCTTCTCATTGTCTATCCTAATTCCTTGCCATCATATCCTTTCCAAGTCCTACACAATGATGCAGGCAAAGAGCTCTCTCCTTATAACTCCCTGACCTTACCCTGAGAGCCCTAAACCTCGTTCAGCTCTGACACAGCACATATATTACCTTTATGCAGGCCAATATTGGCAGTTTAAAATACATACACCTCAGTGCCTTCAGGAACTATTACGTGGTGTACCCTGCCTTCCCACAGTGTCCTCTCCTCGCTATATATTAGAGCATCCCACTCCCTCCTTCTTCACCTTCGTGGCCAACCTTTACCCACACAAACAACCCTAGAACGCACCCTTTCCGGTCACCAGTTCTTACCTACTTGTGCTACCTCCTCCCTGCCAACATTACCAGCTCTTTAACATGTATAAAATCATCGCAGTTAGTAAAAAGGGATTTCAGATAAGTTGTGATGAATATTATGAGTGTATATTACCTGACGACCTTCGCACACCTCCCCAAGTCTCGCCCGTCACTAAAATTATAAAATATATAATTATCCACATTAATCATCAACTCGTATTCGTGAGAGCGAGTGATTATACTCTTGACTGTTGTGGTAATCCAACCTGCCTTTGACACTTGAATATTTGTTTTAAGTCAACGTTATAAGCTGTTAATCCTTTTGTCTCTAGCTTGCTAATTCTTCATGGATAATGTTGTATAAATTTCTGTTTTCTATCTCGTTTTTTTATATATTTACGTTATGTAAATGAACAAATCCGCAAGGGCCGTGACGAGGATTCGAACTTGCGTCCGGGAGCATCCCAGACACTGCCAAATTTCAAATAAATGATATTTAAATAATGTTTACATTATGTAAATATCATAAAAAAGGAGACAGAAAACAAAAATCTATATTTTTTTAACACATAACTGATAATTTTGTGTTACAGATTACTTTGCATATGTAAACATGATAATTATTGATCTAACAATAATTCCGGCGAAAAAAGTTGAGGGGCGTGCACACGATACAGAAGACATTTCCCATATTGATCTCAACACTGAAACGCCTGGATAGAAGAATGGCTGATCTTGAGTTTCAGGTTTGCCCAATGAGTTCCTCACCCAACTCTTTTTAGCAAACTAAGAGCACATTTACCCCACAGGTCAAGGGTCTCTGAGCCTATTGACAAGAACATATTGCAATGATGTTGGGCTTTGTATTTACGGGTTTCCGTGAAAGTGGCGGCCCCACTATCTTTAGATACTCTGAACTGTAGATAGATAGATAGCTATCAGACCGCAACGTAGATCCGCATATGTAGTCCCAAACAACCTGGTTATCATCCCCTCCCATCTTGCAGAGTGATCACATCTGAAACTTTTGGACTGGTCAAGTCTGCATATTTTGGGTTAGTCTTGTGTTGCAATCTTAATGTCACTGACAATTCCATGCCTAGCAATCTTTTTTTCTACCTTAGACCATAATAGCCGTGCTAGTCTTTCGAAGGCCAACTTTAATGGAGTTTTTCTTGCCAAATATAATACTAAGGGGGCGATTGTCGAAGCGGGTATTCAGGGAGGAATTAGAGAGAGATGATAGGGAATACTTAGCATAAATGGCTCGTCCAGCTAAGAGACATGCTCTGTCTTTTCCGAACACCGTCCGCAAACTCTATTACTCTAGATACGAATCATATATAAAGTCTCAGGAAGTATTCTACGACTCTTCCTCCATTCCCTCAGTGTTTCTCTAGTGTTGCCAGTAACCATAACGTCTACATTACTTGTCAAACCTCACGAGGTTCCTCTCAGTTATATCTTTTCTTACTCATTATTGGATAATTCATATACATATAACCTATCTTTTGTCTTTCTTTTAAATTTGTCCTATTATTCACCGTACATTAGATATTCATTCGTAATTGTCTCGGATGCATTCTTTGGTGACTTTGTGGAAGACAACTCTTTCTGAAAATGTGAACATTATTCACCTCCTCATTTAGTATGGAACTCATTCTTCTCAACATTCTTGTTCTTTTCTCTACATTTCATTTTAACTCTAACTAACTGCAACCCCAAAGATTAAATATTATACATTACCAAGAGAACTACGAAACATTTTTTTTGACTGAACTTGAACCGCGAACACGAGGTATTATTAAAGGTAAACAAAAAAGCCTTGTTTCAAGTTGTGCTGCTTACTAACTCCTCGTACTGGCAACTGGAGGTTCAAGCTATGCCAGAGAGGTACAGGGACATCACTGACATAAAATTACACCTATACTAGCGGCTTAGGTATGATTCCTTTAAGAGATCATTTGGAGTTGTCGAAAAACATCCGTCTATCAATCCAACTATCCATTTATCTATCCATCTACCGATCAATTTATCAATCCATCTATCAATCTACCCAACTATCCATCTGTCCATCATTCCATCTCTATCCATCTATCTACCCATCTATATATCTAGCGATATCCATTAAGAAGTTACCAATGAGAATTAGAGGGGACTCCATGACTATACTCCGTCTATCCGCGTATTCCCGTCTCACTAGACAATTGCATCCAGGATTCATTATTTAAGAATCTATAATCCGGCCAACTGAAGTTGTTGACAATGAACTAAGACATGTTGGGGACTTTCGTCCAATAAAAACAAACGCTACATCCAAAATAAAGACTGTCTTCGTATTTCCCGGCGGGAATGAATACACATCTCTTTTTCAATCCCGAATTTCAAAAGCCTTTGATGCATAATTTAATTCAACAAATAACAGGAAAATGCGTCTAGTGTTTATGAATGGGAATGTGGATGTACGCTTTGAAAGCTACACGTGTGCACGAGCTCCATTATGTGTACGTAATCTTGAGGTTATCTTGAGATGATTTCGGGGCTTTAGTGTCCCCGCGGCCCGGTCCTCGACCAGGCCTCCACCCCCAGGAAGCAGCCCGTGACAGCTGACTAACACCCAGGTACCTATTTACTGCTAGGTAACAGGGGCATTCAGGGTGAAAGAAACTTTGCCCATTTGTTTCTGCCTCGTGCGGGAATCGAACCCGCGCCACAGAATTACGAGTCCTGCGCGCTATCCACCAGGCTATGAGGCCCCTGTGATGTGCTGTAATGAGCACATTTTATATACGTGTTTCTCAAGATATGCTTTATCACACTGAAACATCTGATATACGGTCCTTACTGTTACGCAAGTATATATATATATATATATATATATATATATATATTGTGACGGTAACGCGTTGGTGTTCGGCTGTTTAAGGCTAGGGGTATGGCCTCGTCACATAGTTATAAAAAAAAATAGAAAAACTGGAACTTCGTCTGTGGTAAGGTAAGGAGAAGACACACAAAACACAAGTAAACTTTAACAATGAAATTTTAATTACGTTAAATAAATCAAAACATGAAAATAATGCACAAACAAATATGTATAATAAAATCAATCAATCAAAATAATAAGAATACTTAAATGACACAATGAAAAGTTACGTTAAGGCAAAATAACAAGAAGTGCAACACAAAGGTAAGTGGGAGGTGCTGGAATATTGGCTTAAAGCCACCACCTCTCTCAGTACACGCTAACGTCTAGCTGGGAGGAGTGCTGGCTACGAAAGCACTGAACATTCTGAGGACTGATGTTGGGGCGACCCCAGACATCAGGTAGTATTGGGGGCGAGTGCAGGTGCAGCCAGACCGGCGACCAATCAGCGGAGCCGTAGCGATCAACGGGTAGTTTGGTGGTTGGAGTTCGAACAGGTGGCTGGTTGCATACGTTTCTGCTCACCCTGGCAAGCCTTGCTGGTGCTGGTGTTGTTGTCGTTGTTGGACATTTCTTCCATAGTCTTTTTATATAATTGTGAAGACGTAATTTTGGAGGGAAGAGCAGGCTCAATCTCTTGAAGGAGATTATCGTCACAACTCTCCCCCGAAGCCTGCGGTTCTGGAAGAAGTACGTCGTTATGTGGTGGAGTAATGGATGGAGTCGCTTCTACTTCATAAACTCTGGAGAGGGCATCGGCTATGGTGTTGTCAGAACCCTTGATATAGCGGATCTCCAGGTTGAAGTCTTGTAAATACAGAGCCCATCGTAGAAGACGCTGGTTGGTGAATTGGGCTTGATGTAGGAAGCGGAGAGGGTTGTGGTCTGAGAAGATGGTGGTAGACCTGGCGCCTTGTAGGTACGGAGCGAAGTGTTGGAGGTTCAGGACGATGGATAGTAGCTCCTTTTCAATAGTGCTGTAGTTCCTCTGGTGTGGTTTCAGTTTGTAGCTGTAGTAGCTGACAGGTAGAACCTCCTCGCCTCGTAGTTGCATCAGGACACCACCAACGCCGGTACCACTGGCGTCGACATGAAGGACGAAAGGCTTGGTGATATCTGGAGAGGCGAGAATGGGGTTAGAACAGAGGAGGAATTTGAGTTGTTCGAAAGCAACGGTTTGCTGCATGGTCCAATTATACCGTTGCTTGGGACTGGTTAATAGAATTAGAGGTGTGGCGACTGTACTGAAATTCCTCACAAACCTACGGTAGTAAGAGGCAAGACCAAGGAAGCGCAGGAGCTGCTTCCTGGTGGTAGGCTGTGGATACTGTAGGATGGCTTGAGTGTGTGAGTCTAACGGAGCTATGCTGCCACTCCCAATAACATGACCCAGATAACGCACTTTACCTTTCGCGAAAGTGGACTTGCCCAGGTTGATGGTGAGGCCGGCTGTCAGGAGCTTGGAGAACAGACGTCGCAGCTGGAGCAGATGTTCACTCCAGGAGTTGGAGGCTACGACGATATCGTCCAGGTAGGCGTATGTGTTATCCAAGCCCTGGATGACACGGTTGACAGCTCTTTGAAAGGTGGCCGGGGCATTACATAGTCCGAAAGGAAGGCGTTCATATCTGAAAAGTCCAAAAGGAGTGATGAAGGCAGATATCTCTTTAGCGCGCTCCGTGAGACACACTTGATAGTACCCCTTAAGCAAGTCCACTTGGGACAAGTACTGGGCACTACCAATGGCATCAAGGATGTCATCTATCCTTGGCAAGGGGTAAGCATCCTTGACAGTGACAGAGTTCAGTTTACGATAGTCGGTGCACAACCGCACCTTACCTTGGGGTTTGGGCACCAAGATACAGGGTGAGGCCCAGGGGGACTCACAAGGTGTAGCCAGTCCATGATCCAAGAGGTATTGCACCTCAGCACGCATGACTTCCTTCTTGCTCGGGCTGATTCGGTAGAAGGGTTGACGAATCGGCCGGGTGTCGGGGAGCAGTTGGATGTCGTGCTGGGTAACATTACACTCTTGGGGATCATCTCTGAACAACTCTTGATGTTCTCTGAAGATCTTGACGAGAGGTGCACTATGATTATCCTGAAAGTATTTGGGAAGATCATTAAGGATTTCGGAATTAGAAAGCGCTGACTCCTTGTCAGTGCTTTCGGGAGGAGAAGCTGGGAAGGTCTCACTGTGGATGTAGGGTTCTGTGAATGTGGAATAATTAGTCAAGACAGTGGGAGGAGTACCATTATATTGCTTCAGGAGGTTGACGTGGCACAGCTGGGTCTTCCGCCGCCTATCAGGAGTCTCTATCACATAATTATTATTATTCCTGCACTCTTTGACGCAGTAGGGTCCTGAAAATCTGTTTTGTAAAGGTGAACCGGGGATAGGGAAATAAGCAAGGACGAAGTCTCCCGGCTTGAATTTTCTTACTTTGCTGGTCTGGTCGTAATGAGTCTTCATTCTCACCTGGGCTTTCAATAGATTATCATGGGCAAAGCGGTGGACTCTCTCTAGAATGTGCTGAAGGTTTTGAAGAAACTGGGGCACATTCTGATGCTCACTGAAGGTGGCATCTCTGAGAGAGTCTTTGAAAGCCTTAAGGGGAGTACGGCACTTACGGCCGTAGAGCATCTCATAAGGAGATACTCCTAGGGACTCATTGGGGAGACTTCTGAAAATACACATTATTAGGTCAATCTGCTTATCCCAATCCTTTGAGGTTTCACTACAAAACTTTTTCAAGAGTGCTTTGATGGTCTGATGACTACGTTCAAGAGAACCCTGTGAAGCAGGATGATAGGGGCTGGACAATACCTGTTTGATGTTGAACTCCTCCAGTGTCCTTTTGAAGAGATCACTGGTGAAGTTGGTGCCACAGTCACTTTGAATCTCCCTGGGAAATCCGTATTGAGTGAAGATCTTCAATAGATGTTTGATAACCGTAGCAGCCGTGATGTTCTTCACTGGAACTGCTATGGGAAATCTGGTGGTAGGACACAGGATGGTTAGGATGTAGGCGTTACCTGAACTGGTCCGAGGTAAAGGACCAACACAGTCTATTATGAGTCTGTGGAAAGGTTCCGCAGGCACCTGTATGGGAATCAGTGGTGCTCTGGGAATGGAGACGTTCGGTTTGCCTGCCCTCTGACATGTATGACACTGTTTTACGTACTGTTTGACGTTGTTTACCATACCTGGCCAGTAGTAGTCTTGACGAATCCCATGGTAAGTCTTGTTGAAGCCGTAGTGGGAGAATGCTCCGTGGGCCAGGTGTAGAATAGTGGGCCGCAGGCTGGTGGGAATCACAAGTTGTTCGGTGTTGGCCCAATCGTCCTCCTCCTTCAGTTTACTGGGTCTATATCTGCGGTAGAGCAAGTCGTTCTCTAGGAAGAACCCAGGAATACTGTCGGGTTGAGTCTCAGCCTGGAAAAACAATGGTGTTAAAGTAAGATCTTCCCTCTGCAACTTACGGAACTCCAACTTGGTCAGATGCGGGGGTAGTTTCTGAGGGTCTTGAGGGACAGCGGTAGCAGTAGAGTCAGCTGGCTGTGGACGTGCGGCTTGTGCACGGGTGGTCACGAGAACCGGAGGAGAAACTTCATCACTCTCTTGAACCTCTGCTGGAACATACTCGAGAATAGGGTTTCTGGGCACAGAGTTACACACCTGGGGTTTGTCCATGACGATCAGGTTGGTCGGTTGCAGGTCTTCTGCCAAGTCGTTGCCTAGGAGAAGTTGCACTCCAGGCATGGGAAAAGGCTTTTCCCTGACGGCGACTTGGACTTCCCCGTTCACGTAGGGACAATCCAGGTGGACTCTGGCGAGAGGGTATGGAGTGGTAGCAGTGAGGTCAGTGATGAAGACTGTTTCCCCGGTGTAGACTATGTTGGGCACAGCCGACTTCAAGATGATCGATTGTAGAGCCGCTGTGTCCCTCAAGATCTTCAATTTGAAACGTCCCTCCGGATTTGAACCGTTGGCAGAGACAGTTCCAGTATACAGGTGGTTACTGAAAAGAGAAAGATCATTAACATCAACACCAACATTCATCACAGGCTTACCGGACTTAGGAGGAGTTGGTTTGGGTCGTTGTTGGTCAGTGGTTCCCTTGTATTGAGACTTACCACACTTGTCTATGGTATGTCCATAGAGTCTACAATATTTGCAGTACAGTTGTGAACCAGCTTGATCGGGGCTCACCTTCTCGTAACTGTACCACGACTTCTTACTGGAGGATGGTTCAGGTGTCAGCCGGTGGATGAGGCTGTAAGTGTCAGCCGACTTAGCACACTTCAGGTAGTCGGTTTCTTCTTTATCTGCTAAGTAGAGGCGGACAGGAGGCGGCACACGTCTCAAGAATTCTTCAACAAGCATCAGGTTGACGAGTTCTGTAAAAGTAGAGACATGTGCTGCTTCCAGCCATTTCATGAAATACCTCCGTTTCGTGTTAGCAAACTCGAGGAAGGTAGTGGTACTTGCCTTCAGGTGGTCACGGAATTTCCTTCTATAACTTTCTGTGGAAAGTAGGTAGGCGTCCAACACTGCTTGTTTCAGAGTGTAGTAGTCATTCTCAGACGCCAAAGTACTGAGTGTGACTGCAGCTCTACCTGTAAGATGGACTCTGAGAAGTGTGGCCCATTGGTCGACAGGCCAACTGAGTTGATTAGCAAGGGTTTCAAAGGTGGTAAAGAACACATCAACTTCTGCTTCTACAAAGGATGGCATTAACTTACTTGCATGTGATATATTAAAACTGACGGGAAGATTGGCAGTAGCTTGTTGGCGTTGAGTGAAGTGTGAAGTTTCCAAGGCGATTTCACGTTGACGACACTCTAGAGCCAGAGTCGCTTGTTGCTTGTCATGTTCGCGTTGTATTTCCAACTCGCGTTGTTTGGTTTCAAGCTGTAAGCGTTCCCGCTCCTGGAGTGTTTCAAGCTGTACTCGTTCACGTTCACGGAGTAATGTAATCTCACGTTCTTGTTCTTCTCTCCTCAAAGCAGCTTCGCGTTCTTGTTCTTCTCTCCGTATGGCAGCTGCTCGTTCTTGTTGTTCGAGGGCTTCCCTTTGCTGCTCACGTTCAATCTTGGCCAGCTCTAGTTTGAGTTTCAGCGTTGCCAAATCAGTTTTATCTGCAATATAGTAAGTTTCATGAGTTTCAGAGTCTATCTTACCTTGCTCTAAATAGTAATCCAGCAACAGGTTGTGTAGGTCATTTTTGTTGGCTTGGTAGGGAACTTCTAGTTGATACTCATGTGCAAGAGTTTGTAGTTCAGTCCTCTTGGCACGACTCAAAGTCCCTATTTCACCTGCTGGATTTGCACGGAAAGTTTGGAGACGAAACATGGTGAAATTAGCAAATAAAGGTACACGAATGTTCAATAATGAAATGTCAGAAACAGGACAACGTGGCAACTGGTACCTATCCTGTGTGATCTTTAACAATTAACGTTAAGTGAAAGATATTAAATTAAATCAAGGGCGCAGGAAATCTTGTACCCGGTACTCATGTAAGAGAATAAGGGCAAGAAAATCCTACTAACAAATGAAACAAAGTTTCGAAAACAAATGAAACAGTTAAATGCTTCAAAAGTAAAATTGGTAGTCCAAGAATGTAGGCATACCTTGCCAAGTCTCTATAGGACATAAAGCAAGTTTTTCCTACTGAATTTAATATGATACTTACAGAATTAGCGAACTTTTGTGCTCTGAAAAAATAAGCTAATTCCCTACCGTTGTATGTATCATCATCTCTGACTGACGTGTAGGGGTGCGAGGTGTCAACTGGTGACGAGAACTGCTGCTGAGGTCCCAATTCAGCAACTAAAGTTCGAGCTAGAGGAACTATGGCCCTCTTTGTCCTCCTACAGTCAGATTGCAGAAGATTGGGTACTCTTGACCCGGGGCAGACCACAGTACCAGGGTACCAATATGATGATCTGTCAGAATGAGAAATATTCAAGGGACATAGATGGTAAATACGAGTAATAACATGGAGGGAGAGATGACCAATTAAGAGTATGACTGAGGCCTACAGTCACCACGTAATCCAAAGTTGTCTCACCTTCACTATATGTTACTCTCGTAATGCACAATACACCGCACCTTATAAAAAATGAAATTGAATGAAAAATAGTAAAGCTACGTTAACAGAGTTAAATACGCTTACCATAAATTACCACTTGGCACCAGTACCTGAGTGAGGCTCCTAGGACAGGCCCCCATAAAACTTGTGACGGTAACGCGTTGGTGTTCGGCTGTTTAAGGCTAGGGGTATGGCCTCGTCACATAGTTATAAAAAAAAATAGAAAAACTGGAACTTCGTCTGTGGTAAGGTAAGGAGAAGACACACAAAACACAAGTAAACTTTAACAATGAAATTTTAATTACGTTAAATAAATCAAAACATGAAAATAATGCACAAACAAATATGTATAATAAAATCAATCAATCAAAATAATAAGAATACTTAAATGACACAATGAAAAGTTACGTTAAGGCAAAATAACAAGAAGTGCAACACAAAGGTAAGTGGGAGGTGCTGGAATATTGGCTTAAAGCCACCACCTCTCTCAGTACACGCTAACGTCTAGCTGGGAGGAGTGCTGGCTACGAAAGCACTGAACATTCTGAGGACTGATGTTGGGGCGACCCCAGACATCAGGTAGTATTGGGGGCGAGTGCAGGTGCAGCCAGACCGGCGACCAATCAGCGGAGCCGTAGCGATCAACGGGTAGTTTGGTGGTTGGAGTTCGAACAGGTGGCTGGTTGCATACGTTTCTGCTCACCCTGGCAAGCCTTGCTGGTGCTGGTGTTGTTGTCGTTGTTGGACATTTCTTCCATAGTCTTTTTATATAATTGTGAAGACGTAATTTTGGAGGGAAGAGCAGGCTCAATCTCTTGAAGGAGATTATCGTCACAATATATATATATATATATATATATATATATATATATATATATATATATATATATATATATATATATATATATATATATATATATATACGATTTTGATATATGACTAATTCATAAAAATTATTAGGAGTTGACACCGATGGATATTTATCGTATTATTATATGAATAATAATTATATGAATAATTATTATATGAATAATTATTATATGAATAATTATTATATGAATAATTATTACATGAATAATTATTATATGAATAATTATTATATGAATAATAATAATATTATTATTATATGAATATTATATGAATAATATGAATGTTATTATGAATAATCATTATTGTTTATCCATAATTACAATAGTCACTATACGCATATGTGGCAAACAACAAGAGGATGAATGGTATAATATAAGGGGTATTAATTGGGTATTAAATATATCAACATGGGCAACTTATGCTCCTAAGGTAGAGTCATTGGATCCTGTCTCAGCGTTGGCTCGAGGTCTTGAAGTGGGTAGAATGTTATTATTCTACCAACACACGTGCTAATTTTCGTGATTTACACACACACACACACACACACACACACACACACACACACACACATATATATATATATATATATATATATATATATATATATATATATATATATATATATATATATATATAAATAAACAACGGCTGTTGTTCAGCACTAAATTGGCGGTGTTTCCGCTCACTTAATGAAGTATAAAGTGCTTCTGTCAAGTTTTTGGAAGTCTGTTTCCAACTTGTGTCAGGAGTTTCACGCATGAGTTGACTGAACAGGTTCCAGGACCTGGCTTTTTCCGTTGCCAACGGCTTTACAAAGATGCTGCCAATATCACTGTCGTTATCGTCGCCAGAATGGATGCCAATATTGTTGATAATACAATAGCCAAGCTGGCAGTCGATATGGATGTCAATACTGCGGCCAACAGCATCAGGCAAAACTGTCAAACCCAATCGTATCTTGTTAATGTCACTCCTAACATCATTCCCAGTAACGGGGCTGCTGTTTCTACGGTTTAATACAAATTGTTGATGAATTTATTACTTGCAACCTATATCAATACAACGACAGTTTTATATTCATAGTTTGTTCGTCTTGACTACTTGCGAACGATATCGGGTCCAACCTGCATAGGAAGACTGGTCATTGATTTTTAACTCTTTGCCCCTATTCACCCAGCAGTAATTGGAGACCTGGTTATAAATCAACTGGTAGATCCTGTTATTTGAAAAATTAATATGTAATGCTTAAAATAGCTATGGATATGATAGCTTCAAGCCTGTTAAAATGAATCAGATGACATCCGTTTCTGCACTTACTGATTAAAACAAAACAAAAAATAATGGAACAATTACTAGAGTCGTTCCAGCACCATGAATCATTATTGTGAGTCTCCCTACGCTACGCACGTGCTTCCCAACATGCTGTCTGGTACATTGAATCAACTTACGCTATCAGTTCGTCTGTCGAAAGATATTTGACTTGCCACAGCAAATTTGGGTGAGGCTAGTCAAACGCTTGAGGCTAGCCTCACCCAAATTCATAGGGAAAATAGTGTGGGACACAGGACGGGCTTAGGCTGGTCAGAGAAGGCCTATGTTAAGTGCTTTAAAAATATTAGCAATATTGAGACCACCGCCCCACCTCATCCAAATTTCATAAACACTTGTGTGGTTAATGTGAAATGTGGGTTGTGAAGCCCCAAGAGTTTTCATGATCGTAAGAATATGTTTTGAGGAAGTTACTTCAGTTCTTCTTTATAATACATTTTCTGAGAAGGGAAACACGGGCGAAGTGTGGGCTGGTGGAGGGACAGGAGGAGGATGGGGAGGGAGGATGGGGAGGGGGATGTGGAGGGGGATGGGGAGGGGGATGGGGAGGGGGATGTGGAGGGAGATGGGGGAGGAGGACAGGGGGAAGGTGTGACAGGCGGACGATGAGACAGAGGGAAGATGGGGGGAAGGTAGGACAGGGGGGAAAAGGGGAAAGATAAGACAGAGGGAAAAAAGAGTAAGATGGGACGGGGGGAAGATGAAGGGAAAGTGGGACCGTGGGAGAGATGAGGGGAGATGCAACCCATTCTCCTGTTTATATAGTAGTTTTTATAACTATGTAGACTACAGGACAAAGATTGCCGTTCTAACCAATTACACAGTAGAACTTTGTACTATCCACTTTATAGAGTAGGAAGAAATGAAGCTAAAAAACAAACCAAAATATTCCTAGGCCTAGTATAGCACACATATGTACTATATTAGGCCTCAGATATCGTGCATTAGACCTAGGAATAGGCTTAGTTAGGTTAGTTTAGTTCTTTGCAACATAAGTAGAAAATAGTTTTCCGGTTTGTCGAACTCAATAGTGCCGATTTCTACTTTCTAATTTCGTTGTACGTCGGTACATATACAACGGTCCTCATCGTTACTATAAGTATTACCAAGCCAGGATGATGGGCTGGGGAATGGGGGATAGTGGAAGAATGATGGGGGTCGTGATAGATAGATGGATATATAGACTGATGAATGGATAGATGGATCGATAGATAGAAAGATAGACGGAAAAATTAAGGGGTATATAGTTGGATAGATAGATGAATACATATGGTTGGACCAATGTATGGTTAGATAGAGGGGAAAGGTTGACAGATATATATATATATATATATATATATATATATATATATATATATATATATATATATATATATATATATATATATATATATATATGTATATTCTCTTCGTGGAAGTATTTTTGATTGAGAAACAAATAAGTGTACGCACCGAATATGTTTCAGTTCAGATTACCAGAGCCACACTAACTAGCTGCTAATTACCAAACGTTGAGGAATTGAAGTTTTAGTGCATTTGTGTGTGTGTTTCCCTGCGAGTCGTAGCACTAATGATCCAGTAATCACCGCCTAATGAAGAGTTTGGCTTTACTGTCATTGTGGAAGTTTTAATCCAGCCACTAACACAAAATATTCCAATGTTGATACACGCATTTATTATGTAAAATGTAGGAAGTTATATCAAATGTAGTGTATCATATTTTTTTCGGAACAAAATATATATTTATATTTATATTGGGGTACCACGTCTGGTGCAATTGTGGGAAGCCGTAGCCTCGAAAAAGAGAATAAAAGTAATTTCAAGAAAACCTTACAAATTCTCCCAGAACTTTAAGTATTTTCTTGTACTTTTTTCCCTATTTTTTTCATTATTTTGTATATATATATTTTTATTTATTTAATCTACTATATTGTATTAGAGCTTACATAATACACATATATTTTATCATCCAGCTCCTGAGAGTGGGGTTCCCCGGCGGCGTCCAGGTCTTTCTCCCTATCCTATTTTCAATCTCCCTCCTTTCCTCCCTCTTTTCCGTTCTCTGCCATCTTCCCATCCTCTCCCAACCTGGCCTTTCTCACTCCCTCCCACCTCTCCTTTCCTCTCCCACATTCTCCTTTCTCCCCCCACCCTCCTACCCACTCTTCCCGGGGAAAGAGGATACATAATAATTTACACGTGGAAAATATTAGAGGTGCTGGTCCCAAACCTGGGCACAGAAATAACACCCCATGAGACCAGAAGGCATGGCAGGATGTGCAGAATACCTCCGTTGAAAAGCAGAGGTGCAATAAGTACTCTGAGAGAGAGAACTCTATCAACATAGGAGCCCGAGAATGTTCAACACGCTTCCACTACATATCAGGGGCATAACTGGCCGACCCTTCACAGTGTTCAAGAGAGATTTGATAAACATCTCCAAAGGATAAATAATCAACCAGGCTGTGATTCATACGTCAGGCTGCAAGCAGCCGCGTCAAACAGCCTGGATGACCAGTCGAGCAACCAGAAGTCCTGGTCGAGGACCGGGCCGCGGGGACGCTAAGCCCCGGAATCATCGGAGGTAAGGTATGGTTCCCTCTCAGAAAATTTAATATTACGATGAACTGATTGATGATTGATTGATAAAGATTAATCCACCCTAAAGGTAGCACGGGCATGAATACCCCGTAATACGATGAAAAAAAAAAGTATAACAACTCTACGGACACCACTACCCATATTTCAGGTGTCATGAAACTCGCCGGGGATCATTTAAGATCCCGATATTTTTTAGTGTGGCACTGAGGCCGACCCAGATTGGCCTATGACACTCACATTTCCTTTCCAGTTTTATCTTGGGGAGATAATTGACAGTTAAATAGGTCTTACGAATTAACTCATATTTTTTTCGTATTTCTTTTTCTCAAATTTTAACACTGAAACTAGAGGACAAAATATATATTTCCACTCCCGGTAGAGAGAGCGAAGAGTGTTTCTAACACATTCTCGTCTCTCTTTTCCCAGGAGCTATTCCAGAGGAGTTATATATTGTATCATTGTCCTGGCCTTCCAGACGAGCAAACTCTGGCTTCAACATTTTTTTTTGGTTCTGTGAAATGCCAGGACACTGTTATGTTTACACGTGAGCCTGTGTCTACACCTGTGTGTCTACACCTGTGTGTCTACACCTGTGTGTCTACACCTGTGTGTTTACACCTGTGTGTCTACACCTGTGTGTCTACACCTGTGTGTTTATACCTGTGTCTACACCTGTGTGTTTATACCTGTGTCTACACCTGTGTGTCTACACCTGTGTGTCTACACCTGTGTGTTTACACCTGTGTGTCTACACCTGTGTGTCTACACCTGTGTGTCTACACCTGTGTGTCTCTCTGCCTACCTGTCTCTCGTCGTCCTTTAAAGCAGTTTGCTTCGTTTTCGACTCACAGTCCTAGATTCTTGGTTAATTCCAGGGCAGGACGGAAATGATTGGGCATGTTTTCTTTCTCCAAATGCATCTATTCTCCAAGCAGTAAAATAGATACCAGGGAGTTAGGCAACTATTGTGGAAGTTGCATTCTGAGGAAGGTTCGTAGTTCGACCTTGGAGTGGACCTCGATACAAGCCTAAATTATATATTCTTAATCTTTATTTCCCGACAAAACGAGTTCATTATATGTACACAGATACGCTTAATGAGTAAGTCTCTTTATAAATAGCAACGAATATCGGTTTAAAAATATGCAGAAATGACCTGTCTTAATGTAAAGTTACAAACACATTCAATATATGTTGACCAGACCACACACTAGAAGTTGAAGGGACGACGACGTTTCGGTCCGTCCTGGACCATTCTCAAGTCGATTGGACACAATCGACTTGAGAATGGTCCAGGACGGACCGAAACGTCGTCGTTCCTTCAACTTCTAGTGTGTGGTCTGGTCAACATACTTCAGCCACGTTATTGTGACTCATCGCCTGCACATTCAATATATAATAGTCCTTAATGCCAGAGACGAATATCGTGTCAAAGTGTGCAAGGACGATATTTCTTCCTCGTGAAGATCGATAGGAATCAATATCAATGTTTTCTCGAACCCAAATGCGCTCTGTGCTGGGACTGATGCCTCAGCAGTTACTGAAAGTAACTGCTGGCTTATTCCTCTCTGCTTGCAATCATCGTCCTCTTCATTTTTATCTACCGCCCTCTCCATGTGCAATCACTGTCTTCTCTGCTTGCCATAATTTCCCTCTCACTTTGCAATCATCGTCTTTTTCGCCAACATTCATCATCCTCTCAGCTGGCAGTCAACTCCCACTCTATTTGCAGTCATTGTTCTCTTTGCATACAGTCATCGACCCCTATTTACACCCTCCACCTGCTGTTTCCTTCCACTCATAAGAATATATCTATCCGAACTCATTCACGTATATATATATATATATATATATATATATATATATATATATATATATATATATATATATATATATATATATATATATATATATGTCGTACCTAATAGCCAGAACGCACTTCTCAGCCTACTATTCAAGGCCCGATTTGCCTAATAAGCCAAGTTTTCATGAATTAATGTTTTTTCGTCTACCTAACCTACCTAACCTAACCTAACCTAGCTTTTTTGGCTACCTAACCTAACCTTACCTATATATATAGGTTAGGTTAGGTTAGGTAGGGTTGGTTAGGTTCGGTCATATATCTACGTTAATTTTAACTCAAATAAAAAAAAAATGACCTCATACATAGAGAAAAGGGTTGCTTTATTATTTCATAAGAAAAAAATTATAGTAAATATATTAATTCAGGAAAACTTGGCTTATTAGGCAAATCGGGCCTTGAATAGTAGGCTGAGAAGCGAGTTCTGGCTACTAGGTACGACATATATATATATATATATATATATATATATATATATATATATATATATATATATATCCTTGGTAATTGGGAATGGGGCAATAACATAGGTCTCCAACTTTTTGGTATCTCTAGTCAGGAGCAGTATAATACACTATACTAAATACATATGTCAACTGTCGCAATCCTTCCCGTTTTCAATTGCTTGAAATATACTGGAAAAGAAAGAATGTAAATCTGCAGTCAACGCATTCTCTGCCTGCAATCATAGATCCCACTATCATAGTCTTTTCCTCTAATAATTTTCGTACTAGATGAGGAACTGTGGTGGATACATGTGGATAAGATGCTGTACTGGAGGAAGGTGTAGGAGGAGCTGTGGTGGATTAATGTGGATGAGGAGCTGTGGTGGATACATGTGGATGAGGTGCTGTAGTGGTGGAAAGTTTAGGAAGAGCTCCGGTGGATACATGTGGATGAGATGCTGTAGTGGTGGAAGGTTTAGGAGAAGGTCGGTGGAGGCAAGAGTGAGATGAGTGTGGCTATGTGATCTCACTGTATAATCAACTTAAGAAACTGGTGGTAATCGTATAATTATAAAATAATTGTATTAACGGACTATAGCATTATTAATGTTTAAAAACAGTATAACATTTCCCCGTTTCCTTCTTTGCTACAGGAGAGGAGAACAAATATTGTTATCTTTTCTCTCGTTCTCCTTCGTACCTCCTTCCATGTCTTCATCGGTCAGTACCTTCTTATTTCCCCGTTTTCCTTCTCTTTCCCCTTTTTTTTATCTCTTTCCTTCTTTACCCTTGTTCTTATTCTTCCTATTGCCAGTTGTATTTTGTTCTATACGTCCTATCGACATACCCAACCACTTGGGCTAGACGGTAGAGCGACGGTCTCGCTTCATGCAGGTCGGCGTTCAATCCCCGACCGTTCAAGTGGTTGGGCACCATTTCCTTCCCCCGTCCCATCCCAAATCCTTATCCTGACCCCTTCCCAGTACTATAGAGTCGTAATGGCTTGGCGCTCTCCCCTGATAGTTTCCTTCCCGTTCCTATCGACATATGGGTCTTGAACATTTTCCATCCGTCGACAAGACTACAGAGATACCAATTGTATGTTTATGTATTCGTGTACCCATGAAGCAAGAGTCTTGGCGGCATACTGTAGATAGATGCACCTGTAGCTAGAGGTTCACCACATGACTCGTGAAGGCTTTTAGCTGTACCCCGGCGTTCCCCTTTAACAATGCTGTCAAGTTGGTGGCCGCAAGAACTGGCAAAGGAATTACCTCTTCCCCCTTATCTTAAGCCAATTTGTACGAAATTGATTTTTCCTCCTGTGGAATATCCTGTGGAGAGAGGAGCGCCCTGTGATATGCTGACCCAAAGTAACCAAGCGGGGTTTTAGCCATAATGTTTTCAAATAGGTCAGTCATGAATGAGCCGAGAAGAGAGGAGAAGATCCAGAAAAAATGGAATTAAATATTCATTTTTTGAAGACGAAAATTACAAGCAGTTGATCGAACTCATTATGTGTAAAGTTGAGCATAACATGGCTTTCAGATCATGCATGACATGGTCCTGACGCTAGGGGGGGAGGCACATACATGGTGCACTTCAAAGCTACTGTTTCTCCATGACCCCGGCTGTCTGTCTCGCCATATCGATCCGTTCCGGAGTCCTTCCATCCAGGAATATTCCCAGTATTACGACCATACCGGGATGATGAGTGCTCCCAAACTTTGCGTGGGGCCTCAGCCAGTAGTAATGAAACCTCTGAGGTTGTCAGACTGAACTGCTCGCTCTTGCTTGGTCTCCTTTACTGGTACTATCTTTAACCTTTCTGCGGGCCTCTTGTTTCTCTCTTCCCCCAACTATACTGTCTGTGTGTTTGTTGTCCTCTATCTTTCACTCTTAAACTCTTTCCAATTTTCTCACTCTTCCACTCTCTATACAACCCTCTGTCTTCAACATTCTCTCTCCATGTTTCTTAATCTATATCATTCTCAACATTTCTTCGTATCTCCGTCTAACACTGTGTTATCTCTCTGCAACACTCTCCCAGACACACACTCACTCACTCTCCTTCCTTCTCTAGCTGACAGGGGTTAAGATTCTCCTAAAGACGGCGGTGCCAATAACTCGTGCCTGTCAAGCTTTCCCGGGTGACTGTCAATCAAGAATGTCGCTTCTGTCCACACTCCCGGCAGCCAGCGTGGCCAGTGCCCTAGCGTGCGGCTCCACACCCACAACAGTCTTGGACAAAAAACCATTGTGATCTTCGTGCATGTAACGTGAGGCCTGTGGAGTGGATCCCCCCCCCCTCCCCCCCTACACACACACACACGCATATTAGCTAAATATTGACTGCTAAGAATGCTAAGACTCTCGCTTAAGCACGAAAATTGTGCTTAATATACTAAATGGAAATTCAGTGAGAGAGCAAAGAGGAAAAACGACGTAGATTGGGGTTGAGATATATACTTACAAGTGGCCAGTTAATGCACAAAAATAAAGTAAATTGTTACCTAAACATGTAGATGTGAATTAATATATTTTTAAATCAAGACAAATAGTATTTTGAAATCACAAAATACTGACATCAACGCACAGTACGACTAATGCTAATATTCACTATGTACTGTACTAACGAGACCAATGGCATTCGTCTGTGTAGAATTAAAATAGTGAGTGAATTGTTACATAAAGCATAAATATCACTCCAAATTTCTGTGTGAACAGTCAGACATCGAGCTTTCTGGCTCTTGTGTTTATATTATAACCGAATGGAAACAAAGACATTTTCAATTAAAGCAAACTCTTCGTTTAACGAAACCATTAACATATTAATTCCCAACAGTAAATTGCTTATTTCATATCTGCTAAAAATGCAATGCCAAGCCATACGAGTTATAAAGTCACGGGAGGAAATAATGGAGCAAATATTTGACAAAACGCTGGAAATTAGGTCTCCGTGCCTGGAAAGGACATTGATTTCGTAGGCACATACTAAAAAAAAAAAAAAAGTCGTAAGCATAAAATTGAAACGTAAACATTTTGGTATACACAAATTTCCCCAAAAAGGGTTTCCAATGCAACATTATTTTTTGTTACTTTAAACAATATTGAAGCCCAGCTGGGGTTTTATTGTAGAAACAAACAATAAGTACAAAAGTATAATGGATTATTAAAATTTGTATGAAAAAAATATCAAACATTGTTAGAAAGAATAAAGAGGGAGAAGAGAGAAGGGAGAAAATTGCTGAAAAAGACCAGAGAAAGAGAGAGAGAGACAGAGAGGGAGAGAAAGGTTTTGAGGTCCAAGATCTAAAGAACAAGCTTGAGTGCGTGTGGGTTCTTTATAGGAAAGTTTGGAAATGTACATGCTTTGATATAAATATTATGTGCTTAATTTAGAATAGTTAACGATTGTTTTCCAATTTCAGGTTAGTTGAGGGGACACGTTTGGTAATTTCATAACACGTCCTTCTCTTATCTACATTCAGAGGCAAGTAATTATCTTTGTAATGCTAATGGACTAGTGGGTAGGTACACACACACACATATTTTATATATATATATATATATATATATATATATATATATATATATATATATATATATATATA
>NC_091218.1:14407937-14507937 GCF_040958095.1 Procambarus clarkii | reverse complement strand
ACACACCACAGGAAGCAGCCCGTGACAGCTGATTAACTCCCAGGTACCTATTTACTGCTTTATAACAGGGGCATAGGGTGAAAGAAACTCTGCCCATCGTTTCTCGCTGGCGCGCGGGATCGAACAAGAGACCACAGGATCACGTACCCAGCGTGCTGTCCGCTCGGCCTCCGGCTCCCTGTGTGTGTGTGTGTGTGTGTGTGTGTGTGTGTGTGTGTGTGTGTGTGTGTGTGTGTGTGTGTACTCACCTAGTTGTACTCACCTAGTTGTACTTGCGGGGGTTGAGCTCTGGCTCTTTGGTCCCGCCTCTCAACCGTCAATCAACAGGTGTACAGGTTCCTGAGCCTATTGGGCTCTATCATATCTACACTTGAAACTGTGTATGGAGTCAGCCTCCACCACATCACTTTTCTAATGCATTCCATTTGTCAACCACTCTGACACTAAAAAAGTTTTTTTTTTTTTTAGATATATACAAGAGTTGTTACATTCTTGTACAGCCACTAGTACGCGTAGCGTTTCGGGCAAGTCCTTAATCCTATGGTCCCTGGAATACGATCCCCTGCCTCGAAGAATCGTTTTTTCATCCAAGTGCACATTTTACTGTTGCGTTAAACAGAGGCTACAGTTAAGGAATTGCGCCCAGTAAATCCTCCCCGGCCAGGATACGAACCCATGACATAGCGCTCGCGGAACGCCAGGCGAGTGTCTTACCACTACACCACGGAGACTGCGTGAGACTTTCTAATATCTCTGTGGCTCATTTGTGTGTGTGTGTGTGTGTGTGTGTGTGTGTGTGTGTGTGTGTGTGTGTGTGTGTGTGTGTGTGTGTGTGTGTGTGTGTGTGTATGGGTGGGTGTGTGTGTATGTGCGTGTGCGTGTGTATGTGCGTGTGTGTGTGTGTGTATCTGTATGTGTGTTCGCGCGCACACGCATGCATGCGTGCAGAAATATTCGAGCCAAAATAACCCATCGACCTTGATTAGACGAATATTAGTCGATTCTGTAAAAAATGCGCTGTATCAGGTGAGATGTTGGTATGCGCGCGCACGGTATTCGTTATGTTATCCTGACTGTAAAAAGCACACGCACAACCGTTATTCCAGGAGCTTGTACAAGGCTGACCCCACGAATTAGGACCATCAGTCAGTTCCTAAATCACTTGTATTTACCTAGTCCCACCTTTTTATTCGGACAACAATATCGGTGTCTGTAATGCACTGCTCCCACTACATGCATGGTCCCACCGTGTCTGGCACTCAACGATATCGGTGTCTACAATACCCGTCTCCCTTCTCCCATCCACGTAAATGGAAATCGACGAGAAACACGTAAGCCGATGGAACATCCACGTAGCTGCGAGAAACACACACACGCTAAAACCAACGTTATTAACATCACAATAGGTCATGGATTACTGTATAGCATGGCGTGTGACCACCATATCGGAAGACTACACACACGTGTATATAGCAAGGAAATCATTCTTCTAGGAGGCTCCCAGGACGCGTGAGGTGACGCAAATCCTGCGTCGTGTTGGCTTCCTCGTTTCTATGCTTCATTCACTCTATTGTAAGTTCAGAGACGAATATAATCAAGACTCTCCAAGTTTTAATTCATATTTGAAGGTATTCTTAAGGGGCAGAGGCAGTGAAGAAGGTGACTCGAAGCTCCTCATTAGACTACAGATTGAAGTTTAATAGCCATTGCTTCATACATATAGAGATTCATTCATAGATCTTTCAAGGTTACATCATTGAATGACATCTCTGCTCCGTACATAGTTTCGTCTGATTCCAGAACTTTGTGAGCAGTTATAGTAACAATATTTGAGGATGTATTTTGTAAAACTTGAAGGTGGTCTGCGCCGAAGATGGTATCATGAACAAGAATTTGAAATTATCAGATAATTTGCTTCCCGGCAAAGAACATTGCCTGTCTTTCAGAGCCAATAGAGTTTAATTATATGTAACAGTATAATTATCACCTGACATGACAATTTTTATTCTGAATTCTGTTTAATAATACCCAAAAAAGCGCAACACGTATCAGCAATGGTCGTCGAAATAGACCATTGTGTTCTGGGGAAAAAGATCTAATCTAATAAAAGTTTCCTTTAATTGTGTATAAAAACATTAGGAATTGTGTTCCTAAGAAGCACAGCACACTGAAAGACCTCCCAGAAAACCTAAGGGTTTTGTCTTCCCAGACCCCAAGTCCGCTTCTCCTAGCAATATGTTATCAGCTTAATAATACTAGACGACGTTTTGGGATTCAATAGTATGTAGTTGATTGATATCACTTGTTTAACTTTTGCACAAGCTTCACCACACTCCACATTTACCGTCACCAAGCTGATTACAAACACTGTATAAGCTGACTACACACCATTGACACACCATCCAGGCACCATTCACACATCGTCCAGGCACCATTCACACACATTCCACACACAATCCACACTCCATCCACCTTTCACACACACACACACTCCACACACAATCCACACACTCTCTATCCACCGTTCACACACACTCCACACACAATCCACACACTGTCCACACACCATGTACACCAACGACAGACCATCATCAAAACGTCCTCAAACTGTCAAAATTTTACCGTCTAAAAAAAACGTATTTCTCTCCCCCTCGCTTGCCCATAAAATTTACACATTGTACACAAACCTTGTAAACAGATTTGTAAACACTGTTATATAACTGCTTTTTACTAGGAGGCAATCAACAATGCAATTTTTGTCCATAAAAGTCCCTAACGAGAATCAAACAACATTAAGGGTTGTTAAGGCGATAATTTATAGCAGTTCAACTTTCCTTTATAAAAATTATATTATACCTTTTTGTTCAATTATATTTCACGGAAATTTAATCTGTATGTCCTAAAACAAACACAAAAATACTGACATGAAAGTATTTGTACAAAGTATTGAAGACTCAGATCCCTTAGCAAGAAGACTGCTATGCATGGAACCAAAATTATATTATGCAATCTAGATCATACAGTAATAATTTTATATATATATATTTTATAACCCGTAATAAATCCTGATTTTCTAGATAAGCATCGCAGAATCATGTGAGGTAAATGTGTCTTCACACGACAAGCATCTATCGCAAAATATACTTTCATACTTTATTACTTTCATACTTTAATACTTTCATAATTTATTACTTTCATACTTTATTACTTTCATACTTTATTACTTTCATACTTTATTACTTTCATACTTTATTACTTTCATACTTTATTTCTTTCATACTTTATTACTTTTATACTTTATTACTTTCATACTTTATTACTTTCATACTTTATTACTTTCATACTTTATTTCTTTCATACTTTATTACTTTTATACTTTATTACTTTCATACTTTATTACTTTCATACTTTATTACTTTCATACTTTATTTCTTTCATACTTTATTACTTTCATGCTCTCATACTTTCTTCCTGGCCAGGGAAGGAAATGTAGTAACTTGGAAAGAAACTTACGTACACTATTGAAGGTCAACGCTCATCTGAACGTTATTTGTTATTTAATAATTACTTTGAAAAACATCGTTATCAAAATATATTTATCGAATTTCCTTCTGCAATAAAGCGCCAGAGTGCTTAAAACACATCCATAAACTTGTTTTATAATTCTCATAAACCTGAGAGCTTATCAGTACCCAAATCCATGAAAGATATTCTGACTTTCTCCCGAAAGTCTATTGACTATTTTATCGACCAAAACTTGGGCCATTGATCATCATAATTCGGGCCATCGGCCATAACTCGTGATTTGGGACATATTTGAGGATATCTGCCTGAGCCAAAGGATGACTGATGTAACTCGTGATGTCAACGAGAAGTCTTGATGTCGTTCTGGCGTTGTCATATCAACCCGTTACATTCTTTCCTCAAGATATCATTCCATATTCGTAATAATACACGTCCATGTCAAGATATCAACCCAGCGTCGTAATGTTGATATTACATCAAGACACATAGAGTATATAATATAGACCATACGTCGTGATATCATGTAATATAGACCAAGAATAGTGATAAAGGTATACCTTGATATACCAACCATAAGTCGTCATTCCCATCATGGCGTGAGATTAAAGCTTGACTCGGTATATTCGCGGGATAAACGAAGCTTTTGTGTTTTGTGTTAAGCCAAATACCAAAATAGAATTACGCTCGGTACCTTAACAAACGTTCACTCACGCGTGTTGACACGCATGGATTACGTGCACTCGACTGTACTTTTTTTTATTTCAATGCGTCGACTGCGCATGGTATAGATGCGTCGTGCCCTGGCATGCAAAGCTGAAGCACTACTGGCCCAAGGGTTCACGACGCGGCGTGAATTATTTCGTGTCCCTTTTTCGACCCCCGGGATGGGTATTGGGGGCATAATAAATTACTCAACTAACGCAGACGACGAGTCACAATAACGTGGCTGAAGATCTGATGACCAAACCACACATCAAAAGATGGTGAAAGGACGACGTTTCGGTCCATCTTTTCCACACACGACTAAACTAATCTTTTCGACCCATTAATGAGAGAGCGGAAGTGATTGGCCTGTATCCATCAATCATTTACGTGTTCACTAACGAAACCTCTATATCTTTCCTCAGTCATGGCGGTTTTGTCGGCATTTATTACAAGTATATGAGGTTTGAAGCTGTTCGAAGTCGTCTATAACAATTATCTTGGGTCAAAAACCACTTAGCGGTGTTTCCAACCTTGAAAATTATTTAATGTAATTCAAAGTGCAGCTGTGGAAAGATAAACAGGTTTCGTAAAGGAGAGCCTTCCAGCCATACGGCGAATGAAGTATTTTTTATCACTAACATTTATGTTATAAAAAGTTTATGGTCATTATACTTTTGACATATTTACGTTTCCTTCTGTTTTTATAATTGTTATTATTATTTTTTCCTCTTGTGGTGATATTTGGGTTTCATTCTTCCGTTGTTTATTCTCTGTAAACATTCTTTCCTTCGTCCTTGGCCTCATTCCTTCCCTCATCCCTGTTCTCATTGCTACCCTCTTTTCTGTTCTCATTCCTTCCCTCATTCTTGTCCTCATTTTGGTTCCCTATGTTGTCTTGCATTGTTTCGTTTGAACGCTTATCTTAAAAATATCAATGTAAATAAAAAACTTAAGGTAACATTAATATAATTTGTTAACACACTATTATATATTCAAAATAATTTGCTCAGCTGTAATAAAATATCATATCAGTTGTAATATCCTGGTGACTTGGGTCACCAGAGAAGAAGGGTCAAGAAGGGAACAATAAGGTAAGCTCATGGGTACAGAAGGTACCTGTGAGGGTACCAGGTGACCTTATTCACTGTCAAGGACACATGCATACCATGATCAATGGCAGATTTGCACGAACCAGCTGTCCTTGTCCACCAGCAGGAAGATATACGACCACAAATGGCATGTTTATATATTTTAGCACACGGACGGACACACACACACACACACACACACACACACACACACACACACACACACACACACACACTTTCTCTCTCTCTCTCTCTGTTTATCTAAATTTTGATGCCAGATGCTTAAGGATAGCCTCACCCAAATTTATATTTTGTTGTTGTTTAAGATTCGCTACCTGAAACAAAAAGTTCCAGGTAGCACGGGCTATGGTGAGCCCGTAATTCTAAAACTATTTATTTAGAAAACAGACTATTCCCCCTATTCACCATAGGGGGAATAGTCTGGGGTACGATACATAGGCTGGTTGTGGAAAAAGGGACGGGAGGAATAGATAGATATAGTTATATAAAGAGGTAGCTAGATAGTCAGAGAGAGCAAAACAGAGATAGAGACAGAGAGGGGGGAGACAGACAGACAGGGAGACCCGAGTAACACCGGGTACCCGCTGGTCTATAAATATACAGCAGCGAGGAGATGGCGTGAGTGACGGGAGGAGGCAGCACGCCCGCACCACGACTGGCTCAAGTGATAACATGTTTCGTGACTTTACTTCAACCTATAATTAGGTCTTTTATTTATGGTCGCGTCGAGAGGAGCTGGCGAGCAGCACAGGTGAGAGAGAGAGAGAGAGAGCAGGAGAGTAACGTCATGGATGAGGTAAAAAAGCGAAGGAGGAACGTGATGGATGAGGGAGAAAATGAGGTGGAAACGTTATGGATGAGGAGAGAGTGAGGGAAGATGGTGATGGTTAGGGAGAAAGTAGGAGAGGAACGTCATAGATTAGAAAAAAGCGAGACAGAAACGTGATGAATGGGGAAAAAAGCGAGGGGGGAATCGTGATGGAAGAGGGAGAGAGGGAGGTGATAGATGATAAGAGGGAGAAAAAATCTACTGAAGGACTGCCTGGCATGTTAGAAACTGTCCGTCAACCCTTAGTATTAAATCATACATTAAATAGTAAACACAAGTCAGGTCGGATCTGACAAAAGAAGACGGATGTGGGGAGCAATGAGCTCCTTGACATGTCAGGTGACATGGAAAGTAAAGCTAGTAGAGGCATTCGAGATGATATCAAGAGTCAAGAAAAAAACTGAAAATGATCTTCCAACCAGACCAGACCTTTTCCCAATGAGGCAGCAACTTAATAGAGTATTCAAGATGCTCTTGGGCTTGAGTGACCACAGCACTGAAGCCATTAAATATATTAGTGAAATTCTGATTAAGAGGTAGAGCGAGAAGGAAAAAGAAAAGCACATTATACAGGAAATAACAAACACAGTGGGAAAGCGCAATTAAAAATAAATGATGAATTACATAACATAATTATGAAACAAAAAGTGGTAAGCTATACAGATGAGCTATAGAAAAAGTCACCCTCAAAGTTGATTTAATCAAGGCGTTTGTGCCACACATGAACACTGCAACGGTAACGATTCCCAATCCTGAAAATCAGAACAGAATTGTACTATGAGGAAAGTGGCTAAGCTGAACAATAAAGGTACAACAGTAGTGTTCATGTCACTGTTCCATTAGGTGCCATTAGGATAATCTTGTGTAATCGCTACGTAATCCCCCTAGGAAGGTATTCCACTTTCCTTTCCGGTAATAGAAGGGGGAACACAGGAGCGGGACACTTTGCTGATAGACAGCATAATAGATAGCCAAGCATCTATCCCCTCCAACGATGGCTGATCGCGTTATGCATAATATGATAATCGGCCAACCCTGTTGACTTACGGAAGATGGAACAGTTATGAACAGCTTCTCTAACAGCATCATGGTCATTAGAAGCAGCACTAATATACCTGCAAGGTCAGCAACCCTCGATCCTTCAGTATCTGCTACAGATAAGATGCTTCCCATCTTGAATTTTCATCACCAAGAAATGGGAAAGTTCCATCACCAGAGATGGGAAGGTTCCATCACCAAGGAATAGGAAAGTTCCATCACCAGGGATGGGAAGGGTTCCCTCACCACGGGATGGGATGGGCAAAAAGACTCAAGAACCATAAGAGCACTACAAGAATTAATCACAATAGCAACAGACATTGGCTCATAAAATGTAAATGTCTTAGATCATATACAACCCCCATAAAATTCTGTAGTAAAAATGGTTGTCTCTGTGAGTAGGCAGCAAGATTACACAAGAAGCAATAAGGAACCAGAGATGAAAATATCAACAAAGGTAAAATAGCAACAAGCATTGATAAAGACGGAAACAGGAAGAACAATATGGTATGGAAAACAGTAAGAAACGACAATAGAAGAGAGCGACAAATAAAGCATAGACTTTACTGTGTAGGAATATGAGGAAAATCAAAGCATGTGAGAATGTCATTAAGCACAATTGCTTGTCCTGATGTGATCTTATGGGGGAGCGTTATTATCTGGTGGAGAGTGATAACATTACCTGGTGGAGAGGAGATAACATGGAAGGTAGATAACATTAACACATTAACTGAAACCAATGGACCACAATATTCTAAAAGTAACGGTAACCTGGGACTCAACTGAATCCTCTAGGGTTCCTGAGGCATCCTGCTGATATCAAATATGGGTTTCACTCATTACCCCGCATACACTCTGGTGTGGGGCAGGAGTTATACCCCGCATGTACTCTGGTGTGGGGCAGGAGTTATACCCCACATGCACTCTGGTGTGGGGCAGGAGTTATACCCCGCATGTACTCTGGTGTGGGGCAGGAGTTATACCCCACATGTACTCTGGTGTGGGGCAGGAGTTATACCCCGCATGTACTCTGGTGTGGGGCAGGAGTTATACCCCGCATGTACTCTGGTGTGGGGCAGGAGTTATACCCCACATGTACTCTGGTGTGGGGCAGGAGTTATACCCCACATGTACTCTGGTGTGGGGCAGGAGTTATACCCCGCATGTACTCTGGTGTGGGGCAGGAGTTATACCCCACATGTACTCTGGTGTGGGGCAGGAGTTATACCCCGCATACACTCTGGTGTGGGGCAGGAGTTATACCCCACATGTACTCTGGTGTGGGGCAGGAGTTATACCCCGCATACACTCTGGTGTGGGGCAGGAGTTATACCCCACATGTACTCTGGTGTGGGGCAGGAGTTATACCCCACATGTACTCTGGTGTGGGGCAGGAGTTATACCCCACATGTACTCTGGTGTGGGGCAGGAGTTATACCCCACATGTACTCTGGTGTGGGGCAGGAGTTATACCCCGCAACGCTTCAAGTGTGGATATAATACATAAATCAATCACAGTAACGTAATGCATCAATGTGACAATCCTTCTCATGACTCCTACTGATTTATTCATTATAATTACTAATTTTTTAATTTTGACCAAGACTCAAGTACACTAACCGAAGATTTAGTGAACGCTTACAGACGATCAATCTGTTTCAACCATTGCTATCGGAAGAGATATTTCAAGCTCCCTGGGGCGGGTATTGACCGAACATGGGATAGATAAGGAAAGGAAAAGACAAGCGGAAAAGCTATCTCACTCTCCCTCAATCACTTGGCCTGGACGATAGAGCGACGGTCTCGCTTCGTGCAGGTCGGCGTTTAATCCCCGACAGTCCAAGCGGTTGGGAATTTTCCCTTTTCAACCCGTCCCATTCCTAATCCTTCCCCCCCCCTCTCTCTCTCTCTCTCTCTCTCTCTCTAATTTTCTTACATAAGCTCTTCCTGGGTGGCCTTCAAGGCTTGGAAACTGTCATGTAAATAGAAATGAAAAGATTTTTCATGCCAACAGTCGAGCCGGAAACTTTCTCTCATAAAAGTGTGTTAGTTGACTCACTGTGGAGGAAGGGGTGATGAGGAAGGGAGGGGAGGAGGTGTGTAGGGAGTGGGTTGTGTGCATGGCAGAACAGCAGAAACAGTTAGGCAATTTTCCTTTCACCTCATGCCACAGTTCACCCAGCAGCAAAAATGCTACATCAACAAGATCAAATAACATGCATAAGCGTATAAAACTGCCTACCGAGCTATCAAAATGTAACTGTCTTCCTGCAAATCCCTGAATCAAGCACAATGGCATATAGAAATTTACAGAGACGGAGACAAAGAAAAATAAGAGAAAAGAAAAAAGAAACAGTGCAAACAGAGCAAGACGGAGTGAAAGAGTCGAGAGCCCTCGGGAGAAGCAAAGACCCAAAGGAGAACAGGAAATCAGTAGGAACGGATTCTGGAAAGAAATTTAAGGATGAGCGAAAGGGGGGAGAAGGAACAAGGAAGAGAGGTTGAAGGATTAGGATGAGGGGGGGGGGGTAGGATTACGAGTTGGAGGGTGAAGCATCTAGGATGATAAGAGGAAGGATTAAGGATGAGAGAGAAGGAAGGAATTATCATGAAAGAGAGGGAACGAGGGTTGAAATAGCGAAAGCTACTGTATCCTTAAGATATATATTATATTATCACAATAAACTTACTTGAACTTAGGAGGAGGGAAGGATTTGGATGTAAGGGGGGGGGGGGTATATTTAGGGATGAGAGGAGGGGAAGGATTAAAAATGGGAGGGGAAAGGATGAAAGGAAAGTGAAGGAGACGAAGCACGTGAGAGATGGATAAGGATTAGGAACAGGGAAGGGGGAAAATATTAAAGTTTTGAGAGGCCTTGATGAGTGCTGGAGAGCAGGAAATGACGGTGTGAAGAAGAGAGGGTAAATACGAGAGGGAGGGAGGGAGGGAGAGAGAGAGAGAGAGAGAGAGAGAGAGAGAGAGAGAGAGAGAGAGAGAGAGAGAGAGAGAGAGAGAGAGAGAGAGAGAGAGAGAGAGAGAGAGAGAGAGAGGCGAGAACGAGAAGTACAGGAGGAAACTGAGGGAAAGCAGGAGAGGGAAAAGTCAATAACATACAACAATTCAGCCTATGACAGAGCTTTCAAAAGAGCTTAACGATGTTTGTAAATATATATGCCAGAATTTGAAATAGAGAATGGCAGGACTTGTAAATAGAAAAGCTTGTGTAAGCCTATGTCACTCGGTACATGCTAAAGGTAACTTGAGCTTGTAGACCTTATGTAAGTTTTCAAAAAGAAATATAATTGGAATGCTGAACGTATATGACTTGTTAAAACATATGGAATTGTTTTTACAATCATATGTGACTGCTTGTGGAGTTATGCTATTGGGATCCCAGTAACACATTGTAGGGTGTGTAAAGGCTTATACCAGAACTTGCAGAAGCATCTGACTGCACGCAAACATTTGACAGGACTTGTGAACACGCAGAACAAGTCGTCTGAAGCATTCAGCATGGCTACAATAAACGTATATGACCGCACTTGTTGAAGCATACGGCATTAGCTTGTAAGAACATATGACGGTTACCTTGCCATGATTTCGGGGCCCAACGTCCCCGCGGCCCGGTCCTCGACCAGGCCTACTAGTAGGGCCCCGGCCTCCTGGCAGGGGATGTTTAAAAATATATCATTGATTAACCCTATGACAATACTTCTAAAACCATATAACAGTGCTATTCAAGCCATGTGACATGGCATGTGAAACCAAATGATAAATTTTGAAAAAAGTATACTGTCGGGCTTGTAAAATCATATGACAGGAATTTGGAAGCGTATAACAGAGCTTATATAAACATGTACCTAGCGAGCTGTTGAAGGATCATACCGCTAAGCCCTAAGCCTGTAATTCAGCTTGTAAGCGCGCATAGCAGGAACTGTGTGACCACACACAGTTGCGTCATTGAATACGACCGGATGGATTATAGCAATAATGCCAGCTAGAATGTTTTCTATATCTCACATGTTCTTAAAATGTGAAGGAAGTTGAGAAAAGCGTATTCAAAGTTAGTTTTACATTTTCATTGGGGAGAGCCCATTTGGCTCAAGTTCATTTCAACATCTTTGGAGGAAAAGGAAAAGAGAGGGACTGATATTGTATACAGAGCCGGTCGGCCGAGCGGACAGCACGCTGGACTTGTGATCCTGTGGTCCTGGGTTCGATCCCAGGCGCCGGCGAGAAACAATGGGCAGAGTTTCTTTCATCCTATGCCCCTGTTACCTAGCAGTAAAATAGGTACCTGGGTGTTAGTCAGCTGTCACGGGCTGCTTCCTGGGGGTGGAGGCCTGGTCGAGGACCGGGCCGCGGGGACACTAAAGCCCCGAAATCATCTCAAGATAACCTCAAGATAACCATGCAGGATGAGGTGTCAGGTGGTAGTAGGGACAGCAGGTGTGGTGTCAGGTGGTAGTAGGGACAGCAGGTGTGGTGTCAGGTGGTAGTAGGGACAGCAGGTGTGGTGTCAGGTGGTAGTAGGGACAGCAGGTGTGGTGTCAGGTGGTAGTAGGGACAGCAGGTGTGGTGTCAGGTGGTAGTAGGGACAGCAGGTGTGGTGTCAGGTGGTAGTAGGGACAGCAGGTGTGGTGTCAGGTGGTAGTAGGGACAGCAGGTGTGGTGTCAGGTGGTAGTAGGGACAGCAGGTGTGGTGTCAGGTGGTAGTTGGGACAGCAGGTGTGGTGTCAGGCGCTATTCTGTCAGTAGTAGACGACGCCACAGACAGTAGAAACACTGGTAGATGTGGTAAAAAAAACATAAATATCTATATCTGGTAGAAACTCTCAATCATAGTTCAGCCTTAAGAAGCGCGGTACACCTGAGAGCCCGAGTGCCCAACCACTTTGACTGATCGGTATTGCGAAGGCCTCTCTTTTTTTTTTACATGATCAGCGTTCAATCCAATGGTCTAAGTGGTTGGGCACCGTTCCATCGCCCTGTCCTCATATCTTAGTTCCTGGTCCTCATATCTTAGTTCTTGGTCCTCATATCCTAGTTCCTGGTCCTCATATCCTAGTTCCTGGTCCTCATATCCTAGTTCCTGGTCCTCATATCCTAGTTCCTGGTCCTCATATCCTAGTTCCTGGTCCTCATATCCTAGTTCCTGGTCCTCATATCCTAGTTCCTGGTCCTCATATCCCTTCCAAAGGCTACATATTCATAATTAATGCTTTCTCTTAATAATGTTTTTCCGTCACTAAAACTAAAACAACTCAAAAGTGTCAGATTGGTTATATATAACCCAGAAATGATTACAAATGTACTTTTGTGATTTTACATACAAAAATTACTTTTGTTCATCCAGTAAAGAATTCAGATTTTGAAAGATATTTCACCGGCAATTACAGACATTTTTGTCACCAAATCTGCTTATACAAAAGTGAATTATAGCTAACAGTAAAGAGTGAAAATGTTGACATTAGCTTTAATGCTTGTGATACAAAAGTGAACCTTAAGGAATTACAGTGAGGGACCAATCTGCACTCCCTCCAGATTGGCAACTGGAGGGAGTGCAGTGGGTGAGGAAAGAGGGAGGTAAGGGAGAGGGAGATTGGGGGAAGGGGAAGGGAGATTGGAAAGGGAGGGGTAAGGGAGTGGGACCTGCTTGCATGGTAACCTCGCATACCAAGATACTGTAACCTGAAATGTTACAGTACCAGGAAGTCCTTGTGAAACTTACCATTGAGTATAACTCGAGTTAAAATGTAATCTCCTCTCCTCTAACAAATTCTCTTATCACCCTGATGTGTGTGCTGGGTAATGCTCTCACATTTCACTCTCCAACACCTCTGAGCTCTCTGCCCAACACGCCGATTTAAGTATTTTACATAACTGCTGGTCTACAGATTCTCTGGACTAGAATGAGAATGTCCTGCTTTCAGGAATTTATATAAATGAGACGTTCTTCCCTTTTCTCGGTTTGCATACCAAAAGAGGTTACGCTTCTGACTGACCAGGTTTTTTATTTTATTTTATCCCAACATTATTTATATATAAAAGAAGACATTAAAATCATGCCCAGGAATCTGACATGGTTCCCAAACCCTGAGGCACTTAAAAATATCCTTTAAGCTGACAGGTGTCGGCTACATGTGTGCTTTATTTACAAATACCCGGCCAAGAATACACGAGAATAAGGCTTTCTTTAGGCTACTATATAACGAACTTAAGATACGGAAGGACAGCACTGATTGAGATATATACAAGTTACATTCTTGTACAGCCACTAGTACGCGTAGCGTTTCGGGCAGGTCCCTGGAATACGATCCCCTGCCGCGAAGAATCGTTTTTTCATCCAAGTACACATTTTACTGTTGCGTTAAACAGAGGCTACAGTTAAGGAATTGCGCCCAGTAAATCCTCCCCGGCCAGGATACGAACCCATGACATAGCGCTCGCGGAACGCCAGGCGAGTGTCTTACCACTAAACCACGGAGACTGTTTATTTCTAAACAGTCTAGTAAACAAACAGGTAAAATAAACAGTAGTTTATTTTACCTGATCTAAAACAACAACAACAGACGGAAGAATCCAAGGTCTAAGGCCAATGAGGTGAAAGAGGGTCGGAGGAGACAGGGAAAGAGGTGAGAAAGGAATTAAATGTGGCATTGGTAGTGAGAGAGGGAATGAATCGATACCATGGGAAGTGAGAGAGGAGAGATGGGCCCCTGGGAGCTGAAAGAGAGTGGGGTGATGGCCCCTACGATGTGGCAGAACGAAAGAGGCGGAGCTTGAGAAGTGAAAGAGTGCAGGAGACATCAGTGTGCTGAAGGATGAAGACTTGTTGTGACGGGCCCCGGGAGGATAAGAGTCAAGCTTGGAGAGAGAGGTTAAGGGTGTAGGAAGGTTTTCACTGATGGCCAGTTTCTGATGCATAAGACCTTCTTTGATGGGTATGTGGAGGATTACCAGTGTTGGCTGATGTGTAGGTAGAGGGAAGAGAGTCTTACGTTAATGGATAGGAAAAGATAGGTGTCTCTCATTGGTGGATAGGTACGGAGAGAAGTGCTGCAATAATTGGCTACCTCGATGGGTATATTAATTCATTTTGTTAGGGAGACAGGCAGCCAGTGTATATATACATCTTAGGCATATATCGAGGTACCCCGCCCCCTAAAAAAAGGCCGAACTACCGACCCTCCCCAGGATGCAACCCAACAACCAGCTAACTCTTGGTACCTATTTACTGCAAGGTGAACAGAGGTATTAGATAAAACGAAACGTGCCCAGACCATTTCTGTTCCGCCCTGGATTCGAACCCGGAATTCCATGTAACAAGCTAAGCTTGTTTTAGAAGTTATAGGTCACAGATAATAATAGGGGCTAAATTGTATCATATGAACAAGCTTGGTGTGAACGAGTAGTTTGACCTGACTAGCCGAGAAAAGGTCACTTGCCAGAGATTAAGGGATTAGCGAAGATTGAAAACAAAATGGCTGTCTCCCTTGTATTAATTCAACAGTGATAAATAATTCAATAAGTACAGTAATTGTAGTAATGACCATATTGGTTTAAGTACTTATGTTAAAATTAACGTCAATTGAGAATAAAGAATAAGTCTCGTATGTTATCAGAGAAGCATTTGACTTCAGTAAGAATATGAATATGTAAGAAGAAGTATCTCGTTACGTGGAAACTTTGTACCTACCAGCTTGCTTGTTAATTCCTGTAAATTAGTGAGATGCAAGTTCAGTTGAATATTGTATTAGCCCGACTCAAGTATCTAGATATTTCTCAATTGTTTTGGAATAATAAAGTCACCTTCAGTGACGAGTACAGGATTTAAGGTAGCAATCTTCTTCAAAGATTAATTTGGCAACTTAGCCTATCTTGAGATTATCTTGAGATGATTTCGGGGCTTTAGTGTCCCCGCGGCCCGGTCCTCGACCAGGCCTCCACCCCCAGGAAGCAGCCCGTGACAGCTGACTAACACCCAGGTACCTATTTTTACTGCTAGATAACAGGGGCATAGGGTGAAAGAAACTCTGCCCATTGTTTCTCGCCGGCGCCCGGGATCGAGCCCGGGACCACAGGATCACAAGTCCAGTGTGCTGTCCTCTCGGCCGACCGGCTAGCCTAAGTCAGTCTTAGCTTGAAAGAGGAGGCTAGGGTCAGTGTGGCTTGGAGCATCCTGGGGTCACCTGTCCCCTCCAAAACCCAGGTGAACATCAGGCTGGACTTAGAAATATTACGGTAACGTGCTTAAGGAGTTTAATACGGTTGATTAATTCATTGCCTCTTAGGAAATATTTCAGAAGGAATATATTCAGTTTAGTGAGTATTAGGATAGGGAGTGTTTTCTTGTTATATTCATTTGATAATCTTGATTAAATAAACTTGTGACTTATGGTTGGCTCTGTGTTTTGAGTTCACCTACAAGGATATATAATTGTCTTGGCCGCGGGATATACGAGCCGGGTCTAGTGGATAAGTCTGTCGATATATATTACCAAGCAAGCCAAGTCTATTTAATATCGGATATATTCCCTTGTTTTCGATTTAATTCCACACTTAACTTAAATTCATATCTCCCGTTCCAATTAATTGGGGATCCATATTTGGAGAATTTATATAATTGACGGTTTCCTGTTTCACTGTCAATTAGGAGGCTAATCAAGTAAGCGGATTCAGGTGGTGGCAGCAGAGAAGATTCTTGAGTTTGCTAGGGGCACAGTACAGCTCTCGTGTTTGTAGAGTCTAAGACGATCAACCGTCTACGATCACGAGGAGTGGACTGAAGGCTATAGTAGAGCTCTGGGGTCTTTGAGTTTAGTTAACTAAGGGCTGGGTAGTGGACACAGTAGAGACATTACCCCGGTCCCCGGTACATCCAGACTGAGAGTCAAGAATCAACCTGACTGTACTACCAACACCCTTAATACGAGGAAACTGTTGCCGTAATGTGTACGCGAGAAAAGGATATCGACGCTTTGTTGGATTGAACAAAACTGGATTTTTTTTTTTTAAAGAATAGCAGGATTTTTGTTTTTATTTTTGTTTTGTGGTGAATGTGTCACACTGGTTATCAAGCGGGAGGGGAAATGCAGGGTTGACTTACATGTGGGAGAGGGTGATATAGGATCTTTACGCACTGATGAGCATGTAAGAGCGAAGAACGACATTAAATTGCACTAGAGACTCAACGGAAAGGGAGAGCAGGTCTCATGTTAATGGTTAAGTGGAAAGGTAGAGTTACTTTAATGGGTAAATGAAAGCATAGATGGGCAAATGAGAAGGGGGAGTGTTACACTGATAGACAACAAGAATATTATAAAGTTGCACATATTGGTAGGGTTGAAGCGTGGATATTGTCCTGATGGGCGCCATAAAGAAATGAGTATTCAATTGACTATGCAGTTGAGAGTTCCGGTGCAATAAGGGGCTTATGAGATGAGACCTTGCTTAATGGACAGTCTGTGAGAGGTGCGTCGTACACTGATGTGTAGGGATAATAATGCTTTTATAAGAAAGGATCTCTGAAGCAGATAAGAATAAATCTGGGAGATATGACATAATAAAATATGTGCTGGGATAAAGACAGGAAGCTATAATTAATACAAAAGTTAATCCTTATCTAACACCTGAACCAACCAACATATGTATGTGCAAACCAACATATGTTGTCTGACACGTGGATAAAAGTTTTGAAGTTAGTAACATTTTAAACTTTGCTTCTCTCTAAAGTTTAAATAAATATACAAGTCAAGAGGAAAACCAAACCCATCAGACGAGTATGTTATAGAACTTATGAAAGACCATTTAGGACGTAAAGTCCAGGAACTGAACTGAAGGATTCATACCATGGACATTTATCCTGTTAGAATGGAGTTAACTGAGTGAGAGAAAATGGGATGACAGGTGACAAAAACTGAAGGATATATTGAAATGTATAATGTTCCCTTTCATGATTGGGAAATGGAGAATAATCTCTGTGGATATAATGTTGAATATAAAGTATGTGTTTAACGTGAAGAATGGACCGCGATTTGGAATGATGTGGCAAATGTTGGCAGTTTTATGACTGGGGAAAATTGTTATATATGGTGAAATGAAAGGTTTTGAGGTGAAGACAAGCACAAGCCACCACTAGATGTGGTAACTCATGGAGAGAGACGTCAAGAGATCATTGTATGAGGATTATACGAGAGAATCCTTCCTAAAGAGCAATTAGCAACTGTAATTAAATTGATTCGATTAACTTAGGTTAGGTTACGTTAGGTTAGGTTAAGATAGGTTAGGTTTAGGCAAGGTTAGATTAGGTTTAGGTTAAGCGATAATAGATTCATCTACACCCACTTAAGAGATTCCAATGCTGTAAACATCGGCTTGGACTTAGCAGGGAGTCTGATAATAGCAAATATATATATATGTGTGTGTACTGCCCTGTATTCCTTCCTCTCAGTGAGGTATCTACAGGTAAGACTCCCATTACCCAGAGTCGATCTTCTTTAAGACGTACACGTCCTTGATCAGGATGCACAAGTCCCTGAGCAAAATGTACATGTTCCAACCCGAAGTGTACATGTTTTTAAGCCATATGGGACTCGTGGAGCCCACAGGTAACTGGAGTCCATCCTGTAGTGTGTGTAATTGGACTCAAACTTTTCTCTCGTATACTCGTTTATCAATGCTATTGAAAATTACATAACAAAAATACAAATAGAAATCAGAAACGAACATGGTTTTACTGCCTTCAACGAAGACCTTTCTGGCGGTCATAGTGAGGTAGGTTATAGTTATTGTGAGGTGGATATCAGTTACAGTAAGGTAGATAGCAGTTACAGTGAGGAAGATATCAGTCACAGTGTGTGTGTGTGTGTGTGTGTGTGTGTGTGTGTGTGTGTGTGTGTGTGTGTGTGTGTGTGTGTGTGTGTGTGTGTGTGTGTGCGTGCGTGTGTGTGTGTGTCTGTTGGTTCACCACATCAACCCTTCATAAGGTGAACCAACAATTCATCAAGGTTAATGATACTTACTTCTAAAAAACGAAAGTTACTGAAGAAGAAAGGAATCATATAAAAGCCGGAGGAATCGAACCATTTAAGAAAGTGACAGCTTCTTGAGACGGAAAGAAACAATTTGAGAGATGAAAAATTCTCATTATTTCTCGCCAATTTAATAAGCAAACAGAATAACAACGGCGTGTTTAAGATTAACAAAGATAGAAACCGTTTTCAGATAATCTGATTGGAGTCGTTTAGGACACTGTATTTCACACGCATTTAAACCTTATTAAATATACAAAGCCAGCAGAGAACCTTGACCTTGTTAACTCACACAGAAATTTATAAAAAATCTAGTTACTAACTTAATGGAGCTACGCTACGAAAACACACTACGATATCTGAATCAAACATTGATGGATAGGTGGAGGAGACATGACCAGGTCATACAAGATAATGAAGAGAATTGCCTGGTAATGGCGCGGTATGGCAAGAGAACGTGGGCTAGACAGCTTGAACATGTCTTGTCAGAAATCATTTGCTAGACGCTTTTACTCAGGCAAGAAAAAAGGCAGGTGTATCTGGATGAGTGTTCCAGTGAGTAAAGGGGGTACCTAGGTACGAAACAATGGGCGATGGGGATATCAGAATAGGAGAGAGAGAGAGAGAGAGAGAGAGAGAGAGAGAGAGAGAGAGAGAGAGAGAGAGAGAGAGAGAGAGAGAGAGAGAGAGAGAGAGAGAGATAACGAGTGGACTACACTAGGCTGACCCCAGGGTTTCTCTTGCTTTCGGATCATGCCAAAAACGTTTTAATGGAAAACTACTGTTTCATATTATTGTTTACAGATGATGGAACTCTTAATAATAAAGAATATGAACAGAATACGACTAGAATATCCAAAGAGGGAATCTTGATACATTACGAAGACGTTTGGAGAAATTATCAACCAGATTCTTGCTTAGCCAAGTGTAAGGTTAAGAGGATAAGGGCAAAAGTGAAAAGATCTGAAAAATGGGATAAAGTAGAGATAGATTTTTTCATCAGAAATTGAGGAACACTTACGAGTAGGCATGATTTCAAAACATTTCAATATTCAGACATTAGGAGAATATATTATAAACCTTTCGGATCCTATTACAGCTAATAGGAGGCCCTACTCCTGAATATGTAGCTCCTGCATGGAACGTTCGTCTGGAAAAGCACAAAAGAAATGGTCCTAGGATATGCCATGAGACATGCTTCTGAGCTGAGTTTGAGCTATGAGAACACACTGAGGGAACTACATGTCACCACACTGTAAGAGACGAAGAATAAGGGATACGTGATAACTGCATAGATGATTCTATGGGGTTTAACAAAGTAGGCAAAGAAGCATTGTTTGAGTACTAAGAGCAGCAGAACAAGGAAACATAGAAACTAGAAGAACCTAAGACTCACAAATGTCAGAAACGTTTCCTACTGTTTTTAGAGTTGTCAATAAATGCATCCCACGCAACATAATATTAAATTCAAATATGATAAGAAAACCGTGGAAAGTGAATCAGTACATTAAACAAATAATGTTCGAAATTCAGGGAATAGAGCCGATGCTTGATCCTGGAAGCACATCTAGACGAGTACCTCTTGGTGAGTGTAAACACACAGCCACACTTCATTGCAATAAAGGAAAGAAAACTCAAGAGATGATACGATATGCAGTCTTTGCAAGTGGCTATCAGGTGAGAGAAATACCAGGAATGGAGGGGGGGGGGAGGTGGCGCTGATGATACCGACGCAAGGGAATTTTCAAGCAATAACTGTTGCAGATGTTGCAAACCCACAGACTTCATCACAGGCACGGTAAAAGTACAGGACAAGAGGATAAAGGGAGCAGTTATACACAACCCACTACGAAACAGCAAGAGAACCAGGGAAGACCATGACGAGAACTCCAGGGAAGACCATGACGAGAACTCCAGGGAAGACCATGACGAGAACTCCAGGGAAGACCATGACGAGAACTCCAGGGAAGACCATGACGAGAACTCCAGGGAAGACCATGACGAGAACTCCAGGGAAGACCATGACCAGAACTGCAGACTGACTAAAGCTGATCAAGTAACAACTATAGCGATAAGTGAAAAGAAAATATAATACTAATACTTGGAAATTTTGGTCACAGAGAAAGTGACACGATAAGCAAGGAGAATCCATGATAGGGAAGAGACACGCAGACCGAAACTGTTGGAGAGAAAATCACTTTCTAAAGCAGTACCCTAATGCAGGCCACGTAAAGTTGGGTGAAACCAGCAGTGGGGTAATTAGTCCAGTGAAACCCAAGTGGATGCTGAGAGAATTAATTACGACATGCCACTGAGAGCAGGTGACCAAAGTGTTGCAATATACGACTACATCTCTAAACCTTTGAGAACAAACAGAATAACATTCTAGTCTAGAGGGGGGAACAAGACATCATGAGAAGAGGCTGCAGAGAGACACATTACTTCCTTCGACCGGTTCCGTTCAGGAGAAACACAAGAGGGGAAGACAGCAAATGATATGATGCACCTTGTTGTCCACAAGCCATTGGTATATAAATCGTTTAAAAAAGGTACATACAGGAAGATCAACATTAATACGTGGTTCAGTAGACAGTGTAAGACAGACATACAAGGAGTCACTACGGAGAGGTCAGAAATTATAATATTAGGCCCAGGTGTGGTCCTAGTATTATAATTTATAAGATCAGTGATCTCGCTCTTTTTGTGATATTCAATAATATAAATATATATATATAAATATATATATATATATATATATATATATATATATATATATATATATATATATATATATATATATATATATATATATATATATATATATTTATATATTAGAGCCTGGTAAGTTCATTAAGGTGCCCTAGGCTGAAGACTGACCTTCCCTTAGATTCAACCCAGAGCAGTTGTCTAGCTTCCAAGTTCCTATTTACTACTAGGTGAACACAGTATCGGGTTTACGGAAACTTGTCCAAACAACTCGTCTTTCCCGGGAAATTAATTCTGGCCCAAACTGTTGTAAGAGAACTGCGCCAGCCATTGCGCTACAGGTCACTAAACATTAAGGGACGTTCCTGTAGCCAGTGCCGGACCAAGCAAGCTTAGATCATGCTTGCAGTAGTTGCTGAAATGTTGCAGCTGTAGTTGTTGCTTGTAGCGGTCTACAGGCCGATGCAACAACCCGTTCTCGCACTTTCTTACAGTCAATATTGACTTATTAAATAAGTGCATATGTGACATACTAATTTATTGTGAATATTTTAGTTTACCTTGAAAAGCTTCATAGACACACCGACCTTACTTAACCTTCTTAGTATGTTAAGATAAGCATCTTATTGCTTCGTAATTACAATTATTACTTAACCTATACCTATAATAGGTTAAGTAATAATTGCATTACCTCTACCTATAATAGGTTAATAATTGTATTACCTATACCTATAATAGGTTAAGTAATAATTGTAATTACGAAGCCATAAGATGCTTATCTTAACATACTAAGAAGGTTAGGTAAGGTCGGTGTTTTCTATGAAGCTTTTCAAGGTAAAGTAAAATATTCACAATAAATTAGTATGTCACATATGCACGTATTTAATAAGTCAATATTGACTATACGAAAGTGCGAGAACGGGTTGGATGCAATCAACAGCCTTTTGGGCCAAGTTATCACAAGTCAAGCCTAGCTGAGGAACCAACTTGGGGAGAACTCCCATAATCCTCTCCAGGTATACTCTTGGTATAGATGAGAACTGTTATCACTGCACCTCGTATCAAAAATCCGTTTTCCAAACCAATGTGTGGCAGCTTTGTTGTCAAGAAATATCGACTGTTGACCAGAAAATGTCTTTAGAACACTGTGAGACACAAATACATTGTTGTCCACCTCTCTCTCTCATTTGACTAAAAGTCTATTTCTTTAGTCCGAGAATCCTACCGGCTTGACGCAGGGGTTCATGTTTCATGTGTGTTACAGGTGTTGAAGAAACATGAGTTGATACAGGTGTTGTCATTATGTTACATGTTCTGGTATAGGTTTGTAATTGACAAATTCTGATATAGGTTTGTAATTATGCCTTATGTGTAATACTGATATTAAAGAGACAGGTGTTCATGCAGTTGCTGTCATTATGCCTTGTGTGTGCTGCAGGTGTTAATGAGACAATTATTAAGACAGGTGTTATTATACCTCGTGCGTGTTTGTGTTGAGGGAATGAGTGGTGACGCCGGTGTTGTCCTTTTACAGGTATTGAAGGGGGTAATTAAGGAAACAAGGAACAGCCAGAACCTGGCACTGATCACTCCTGCTTCAGGTGGATGAATCCATCTAAAATATTACTTACGAACTAGCACTTACTAAGTGCTGGTTCGTAAATAATATTTAGTAAGTGCTTACGAAGCAAGCACTTACGAATCTGTACATCTTTTCTCAATCTTTGGCGGCTTTGTTTACAATCATTAAACACTCGATGTACTCCGAAGCACCAGGAGGCTGTTTATAACAATAACAACAGTTGACTGGGAAGTTTTCATGCTTGTAAACTGTTTAATAAATGTAACCAAAGCAATCAAAGATTGAAGAAAGATGTACAGGTTCGTAAGTACCTGCGTAACTGCTTCGTGAATCCAACCCGTTCTCGCACTTTCGTATAGTCAATATTGACTTATTAAATACGTGCATATGTGACATACTTAACATACTAGTTTAGCTTGAAAAGCTTCATAGAAAACACCGACCTTACCTAACCTTCTTAGTATGTTAAGATAAGCATCTTATTGCTTCGTAATTACAATTATTACTTAACCTATTATAGGTATAGGATAAGTCTGAATCTGGCCCCTGGTTGTCCCTGTGGCGGTGGTGTCGACGTGCTCTGCCTGTCGTGCTGTTTGTGCTCATACACTTGTAAGGTCTTGGGCGGTCGCCTCAATGTCCCCATCCAGTTGTCACACTGTAGAAGGCGTGGAATGTGTACTATTTCACTGTACCAAAGCGAATCATTTACAATTCAACCTGGCCCAAGAACGTCGCATTTCGCTCGTATGCGTTACATAAGGAAAAAGATTGTCTTACTATACAAATGGACGCGGCTGGCGAAAGTGACGTACTGTCCCTTTTTCTGTTTTGGGTCCTGTGGTAGGTTAGGAGAGGACACTTTAAACTGACCGTTTTTGTTGACGTTGGGAAACTTTAGGAGGACGGACTGTACGAACTAAAGAGTACTAACCAAATCTATCCTAACCTAACCAATTTTTTGCTGATCTTTTCAGTCTATCCTAACTTTATCTATTCTAACTTAACCTAGCAGTCAGTAGCAGCTAACTCTTAGGTACCAATTGTTAGGTGAACAGGGGTATCAGGTGAAACTCTGCCTGTATCTTTATGCCTCGGCCGGCAATCGAACCCGGGTCCTAAGGACTACAACCTTCAAGCGCTGTCCACTCGGCCGCGAGACCCTGTTTTGTGACTGTGTGTGTGTATGTGTGTGTGTGTGTGTGTGTGTGTGTGTGTGTGTGTGTGTGTGTGTGTGTGTGTGTGTGTGTGTATGTGTGTATGTGTGTGTGTGTATTCATTATTCATGAACGCTAATATGTATATAAAGTGAGAATGATTGCTTTTTTTACTCAAATCTCTATGATCTTTTGTATGCTCTGGTACTCATGGGGAAGAGCGCATGCATAGCAGAGGACCTGTAAGAGTGTGCGTATATGCGCGCGTGAGAGTATGTATATGCGCGTGAGAGAGAGCATGCGTATATTCGCGCGTGAGTGAGTGTGCGTATATTCGCGCGTGTGTGTGTATATGCGCGCGTGAGTGTGTGTGTATTTGCGCGCGTGAGTGTGTGTGTATATGCGCGTATATGCGCACGAGAGTGTGTGTGTATATGCGCGCGTGAGTGTGTGCGTATATTCGCGCGTGAGTATGTGCATATATACGCACGTGAGTGAGAGTGTGCGTATATGCGCACGTGAGTGAAAGTGCGTATATGCGCGCGTGTGTGCGTATATGCGCGCGTGTGTGCGTATATGCGCGCGTGTGTGCGTATATGCGCCCGTGTGTGCGTATATGCGCGCATGAGAGTATGCGTATATACGCACGTGAGTGAGAGTCGTTATTACAATTATACTCCGTGAAGCCCCTGACATATCACCTTCACAATTTTAGAGAACACTTAAGGAATAAATCCCCAACTAACCAGCTTTCAACTGCACGCCGAACAATCTACATTTCATATATTTAATGACTAGTCGGAAGTCGCATTCCGTCACGCACTTGGGGTCGACTCCCCTGACGTTAACACTTCGTCGTTGATCTACACGTCTATGGTGGACGGCATTGGGTTGTTACAGCCTCGCGTATTGGGTTTGTATTCAGCACTGACGTTGACTTATTTGCTTAATTTTTTAGTTGTTAGAAATTCAGCTGTCAGGGTTATGAGGAAGTTGTGTAGAACTGAAGCACTTTTGTTTCTTGTCGTCTTGAAGTACAACTCATCTGTTTCTTGCCGTCTTGAAGTACAACTCATCTGTTTCTTGTCGTCTTGAAGTACAACTCATCTGTTTCTTGTCGTCTTGAAGTACAACTCATCTGTTTCTTGTCGTCTTGAAGTACAACTCATCTGTTTCTTGGTGTCTTGAAGTACAACTCATCTGTTTCTTGCCGTCTTGAAGTACACATTATTGACTGAACTTCTCATATGGTTGTGCTTTTGATATGACGGACGTTTGTCTTGAATGTAAAGTAAGATGAAAGCAGTTGCATAGTTCCTGATAACGGTAAAGTTCATTCCGGGGTCACTGGCCAGCCTTAACATCACATGAGACTAATCTGTCCTTACGCCATGATCACACACACACACACACACACACACACACACACACACACACACACACACACACACACACACACACACACACACGCCTGACCACGCCATCAACACGCACAAACCTTAACAAAAGTTTTCAGGAAGCATTCAAGCTGAAACGCAATTTGTCACTAGAGTTCAGAGCCTAATCTGAACGAGCAAGTCTACAGGAAAGTCTCACTGAAATAAGTGTCACCAGAAGTAGTAAAGAAGCAACTACAGGAACTGGATGTGACAAAACCCGCGGAACGAGACAAAATATCGCCTTTGATACTAAAAGAGGCAACTGAAGCATTATGCAGCCAACTTGTTATAATATTTAATTCCTCTCTAAGAATGTTCAACGTTCCTTACAGCTGGAAAATGGCTAATGAGGTGCCAATTTATATGAAAACGGGAAGACAAGAGCCGTTAATCTACGAATCAATATCACTAACTAGTATCCCTTGCAAGTTGCTAGACTGATCCGAAGCAAATAGGTAGACCATTTAAAACGGATACATTTTGACCCAAGGTATCATCAGCACGGTTTTAATGAAGGAATATTTTGTTTTACATACTTTCTGGAGTTCTAAAATAATGTGACAGAAATTATAAAAGAGAGAGAGAGGGACGGGCAGACTACATATTCCTAAACTGCCAGAAAGCACTCGGTACAGTCACTCAAAGACTTATACTCAACAAAGAGAAGCAGGTTGGCGTATCTGGAAGAGTCCTAAGGTGGGTCAGAGAGTATCTCTCAGGAAGGAAGCAGAGGGTCACAGTGAGAGCAGAGACATCAGAGTGGAGAGAGGCTACGAGTGGAGTACCACAAGGGTCTGTTCTAGGGCCCGTACTGTTTCCAATATGCCAATGACCTGACAGAGGAAATTGGCTTCTTCATGTCAATGTTTGCAGATTATACAAAACTAATGAGAGGAGTCAGGTCAAAGTTAGATTGTGATGCATTGCATGCGGATTTGGACACACTCCAGAAGCAATCTGAAAAATGACTTCTAGAATTTAACGAGGCCAAATGCAAAGTCATGAGGATTGGAACAGGAATGCGAAGACCAGTTCAGCACTATAGGAATAAGGGAAGACAGATTCTTCAATCAGAAGAAGAGAAAGACCTGTGAGGGAACATTACCCCAAATCTGATGCCAGAAGCCCACATTAGCATGATAACAACAGCTTCGTATGACATACTGGCCAAAATCCTTCAAAAACTTGGACAAAGGGGCTTTCTGGACCCTATATACGGCGAAGGTGAGGCCTACTCTCGAATATGCGTCCCCAGCATGGAACCCTTACCTGAAAAAAGTCAAAGAGAAACGGTCGGAAAATATGCAACGTGACTCATTCCTGAGCTGAGTGTATTGAATTATTAGGACAGACTGAGAGAACTGGACCTTACTACACTAAAGGAGAGGTAGGAGGGACGTGATAAACACAAATAAGATTCAAAAGAAAATTCACATGTAGACAAAGCAACACAGTTCAAAGATAGAAACAGCAAAACGAGGTGTAAAAATAGATGGAAACTAGAACAGCAAATGAGACACATTGAAGTCAGAAAGAACGAACGCGAAATGCGTCCTTCGGGTACATGTGTCACAAAGTAAAATGTTAAAATAAACATTTGGAATCTTAATTTTTCATTATTTTTTCAAGTGAAGGGGAGCATAAGAAATATAGAGAAGACGCGCGATAACCATTAATCGCAACCTTCCGGTGACATTCAGTAACACATAACTACAAGGAAAACGACTTTTAAGATATAGCACTATAAATATATATGCATATACATATATATATATATCAATATGTAAAGACAAACTTGCATAAACCACAAGCTAAGTGTATCAGAAAGACTCCTCCAGTGAAAGGTTCCAACCTTAGACTGCTAAGAGCGTATGACCCACTAACAAGTCAGAATACTTGATTTGTTAGTGGACTATAAGCTCCTAGTAGTCCATTGTAGAATGGTTCAAACCATTCTACCTCCTAGTAGAATGGTTTGAACCATTCAAGGGGTTTCTGATATATAAATATAAATATATTTTATTCCTTACAAATTTATCCCTTCCTCCCACCAAAAAAAAGTTACAAAAGATAACATAAAATGCCTCGTTTTATTATTTATTTTATATATGCATTTCATAATAATTTATATATAATAATGCTAGTAGTTACTATATATTCAATAAATGAATGAAAATAGAACTTATAATAAGGCTAGCGTGAGCACCGCCACCTGTGCACTAACACATCAATTAGAGAGGAATGAACGCTCTTTCTTGGAACTCCCGTGTTCTGAAGAGAACTCGTGAGGGTAAATCATACGGTAAATTATTTCGTAATTCAGACTTTATGGCTCTTCCTCTCTGTGCACGCAACTTATGACGACCTTGCGATTGGGTGTGCGTGTCTTCGCGTGTTATGGTGGGATCAAGTGTGTGTGTGTGTGTGTGTGTGTGTGTGTGTGTGTGTGTGTGTGTGTGTGTGTGTGTGTGTGTGTGTGTGTGTGTGTGTGTATTCACCTAGTTGTGTTTGCGGGGGTTGAGCTTTGCTCTTTCGGCCCGCCTCTCAACAGTCAATCAACTGTATACTAACTACTTTTTTTCCCCCCACACCACACACACACACCCCCCAGGAAGCAGCCCGTGACAGCTGACTAACTCCCAGGTTCCTATTTACTGCTAGGTAACAGGGGCATTCAGGGTGAAAGAAACTTTGCCCATTTGTTTCTGCTTCGTGCGGGAATCGAACCCGCGCCACAGAATTACGACTCCTGTGCGCTATCCACCAGGCTACGAGGCCCACTTACCTTTGTGTGTGTGTGTGTGTGTGAGTGTGTGTGTGCACGCACGCACTAGGTGTGATAATCCACGTGCGCGCGCTGCAGGTGTGACCAATAAACATTAAAAACTGCATGAAACACCCACTTTAATTTTCATAAAACGAAAAATTATGTAAATCTCTCGAAACCTTTGAAAAACTATTGAAATCTACCGTGAAACCCATAGATTAATTGTAAATTATAGATGTAGGAAATCCGCTTATAAGTAAAAAAAAGCTCTATCTTCCCGCCCCCCCCCCCCCCCCCCCCGCCATCCTGTACGGAAAGATAGCACAAACGGTCCGACGGAGCCTTGATCCTCGGAATCACCGACAGGTATGCAATAGGTCAGGTCTCTATTACTCGTCAAACTTGCTTCACAACGCCTACCTTACCTGCTTGGCAGGAGTGTGAACGCCATTAGTGTTGGCTCGAGTGTGGTCGGGATGGGTGTAAAAACCCTGATTGGGTTCCGTTTTGGGGCCTCCATAACTTCCCATAAAACGCAGTAGAGTTCTGGGTCAGTTAACTTTTGTACCACTACCGTGGCTATATATTAGTATACTTTGGTAGCAGTCTTTCTTGTATGTAACATATGTAGTTAAATATGACCGAAAAGGTAAGATTAATAATTCTAACACGAATCTTCTACCTACTTCAAGACCCGGAACCAATATGGAAGCAGCAAGAGGAAGTATGGGTCAATAGGCCTTCTGCAGTTACTTCCATTCATATGTTCACTTATCCAATTTATACCCATTGTTTCGTGTTCTGTCTTGTGTTTGTCACCTCACCCAAAACTTTTGTACCATATCACCTCATCCAATGGAGTATAAGTACGAAGAATTTGTGTGTAAATTAAGTCTTTGAAAATGTAATACGAATTACGAAACGCATTCAGGCGTCAGACAATTAAAAAATGAATTTCGGAGAATTGTTATTTTTATTACCACCAACAGTGAAGAAAAACATAAGAAATATTGAGAAGATTCGTGTTAGAATTATTAATATATATATATATATATATATATATATATATATATATATATATATATATATATATATATATATATATATATCCATAGATCGATCCCTAAGAACGGTATTGGCCCAACCAGGATTCGAACCCGTGCCCAGGATCGTTCTTTTATGAAATTAAATCCATCACGAGTACTTTTCATATGTCAATAATGAAATATCACTCCTGGTCACCTGACAAAGGGTGTAGTCTGCCAGGAATTTACTGTCAATTATAACAATAATTCTTTATTGCTCTGTGATACATTAACTTGTGATATTATTCATCTGCAATATATTACTGTGCGATATGTTACCCATTGATATCAAGGCCCTTTATTTCTCTAAGGAGCTCTTTCTTCCAGAACGACGTACTCTTTTAAGTTGCATTGCTAATCAGGCCTGAATGTGTTCTCAGAGCTAGCCTTCAAGAATGCTATCATCACAGACGTCTACACTTGAGCGTTGAATAAGCTTCAGGTTATTGATTTAAAATTCATCTTATTGATTTCAAATTCATCTTATTGATTTCAAATTCATCTTATTGATTTCAAATACATCTTATTGATTTAAAATTCATCTTATTGATTTAAAATTCATCTTATTGATTTAAAATTCATCTTACTGATTAAAGATTGATTTAAGATTGATTAGGATTTATCTCATTGATTGAAGATTGAATTTAAGAATATTAAGATTAATTAAGCACTAATTAAACCTTATTGATTTAACATTCATCTTATTGATTTAAGAGTCATCTTACTCATTTAATATTCATCTTATTGAATAAAGATTCATGACTTCATTGTGGTTTTCATGGAACATGAACATTGTCATGGTCCCAAACATGAGCTGCAGCTCATGTTTGCTCACCATGATGCTCGTTACCTGTGTTTCGACTTGCATGTCCTTTGATCATATTTTAGTATACCCAGCAATTAGTTTTACCCCTGTGTGCCATATTAATACCAAGCCGCAATCCAACTGAAATCTAATAATTGGTTGTCATAAGTCGGTTACAGGTTGTTTGGTGTGAATTCATGTCTCGTTCAACAAAGCAAGGATACATGTTCGCTGGATTCTCAACAACTGTGTATTGGTGTTTGAGTCTCGTTATCTATGAGTTTAGTTTTGGGATAGCTAGTGGGGGTGTATGGCACTCTTCACGAGTATTGTCAGGATGTGTATGGCACTCTTGATAAGTATTGTCAGTATGTGTATGGCACTCTTCATGTGTATGTCAGTATGTGTATGGCACTCTTGATAAGTATTGTCAGTATGTGTATGGCACTCTTGATAAGTATTGTCAGTATGTGTATGGCACTCTTCATGTGTATTGTCAGTATGTGTATGGCACTCTTGATAAGTATTGTCAGTATGTGTATGGCACTCAACTTCGGTATTGAGGGTTTGTATTCAAAACCTTCCCTCAACTAATACGTCATATTTTGTACGTCCTGATCCCCAACAAAGTACTATGCAAAGTAACGGCTCACAAACACCCACGTTCTCTATACATCGATAAGTTAGGTTAGGTTAGGGTAGATGGGACGCTTGAGTTCAAACGTTTCTTGTTAAGATAACACTCTGTACGTTGTAGTAAATCCAGAGAACGATATGTTATAATACCCATCTTGGGCACAGGGTGCTAGGGCTCTCATTAATCTATTTGGTGAAATGATCCTTATGTAGCTCTTTCTTATCAAACTTTACATATTATTTCGTCACTGTAATTGTTAATAACGGTATGTTATTTTTATATATTTCTATATATTTCTATATATGAAGAGGAATAAACGGTAAAATTGGCCAGAAACAGTTGCTGAAATGAAAGTTGAATCTCAAAAGAAATTAAAACAAAAAAAAATTCAATTTGCAAAATGCCATCAGAGATATCAAGATCAAAAATTTTATATGAAAATAGCGTGGCAAAATATGCACACGGTATACATAATACATTTTCCAAATAGTTCAGACTTAAAAGGTGTGAGAGTTTTTTATTTTAATGGGGAGTCTGTGAACAGTTCCCGACCCCACGCTGGAGCAATTGTCAGTGGACGATCACAGATATTGACAACTGCTGTTTTATGGTGTGTGTGTGTGTGTGTGTGTGTGTGTGTGTGTGTGTGTGTGTGTGTGCGTGTGTGTGTGTGTGTGTGTGCGTGTGTGTGTGTGTGTGTGTGTGTGTGTGTGTGTGTGTGCGTGTGTGTGTGTGTGTGTGTGTGTGTGTGTGTGTGCGTGTGTGTGTGTGTGTGTGTGTGTGTGTGTGTGTGTGTGTGTGTGTGTGTGTGTGTGTGTGCGTGCGTGCGTGCGTGCTCACATATGAGCTCACATTTATATGAGCAAGTTTTTTATTTCCGTCAATAATATACTTCAATAGGTGTTAAGTTACTATCATGATAGTAACTGGATGAAGGTGGAGCCAACTGTACACCAGAGCCTTTGTATGACCGGCTCACTTTAACACGTATTCACCTGAGAAATTATGTTTCAAATGCAAATCAACCTTGCAAATGAATAATCAATGATGGAGGAGATTACGCTGAGAATGGCACATTGACCATGAAGCTCTTTATGGCGGAGCAATTTGTGTTGTTCTTTCAATCTCTCTCTCTCTCTCTCTCTCTCTCTCTCTCTCTCTACCCAACCACTTGGGCTGGAATGAGCGACGGTCTCGCTTCATGCAGGTCGGAATTCGACCCCCGACCGTCCAAGTGGTTGGGCACCATTCCTTTCTCACCTGTCCCATCCCAAACCCTTATCCTGAGCCCTTCCAAGTGCTATATGGTCGTAATGGCTTGGCGCTTTCCCCTGATAGTTCTCTCTCTCTCTCTCTCTCTCTCTCTCCCTTCCATCTTCACCCCTCTCACGTTACTCATTTTACTTCTCATTCTTGGCGCCACACGTGACACCTTTAATACCCTCATGCATTACCCAAGCCAATACACAAGACACCCGCCCCACCAATCACCTCACAAGCTGCCAGTAAACAAACATGGTAATGACTTTTGCTATCTCACAGCCTCATATACGTCCATCAAGGAGCCATTACCTTAAATCATCCAAATAGTATTCAAACCTATCTGTAATCTGGTGTGGCCTGGCTACGGCATTACAGTTGCTCATGATGGGAGGGTAAGAAGTCTTGGGTTTAGTTCCACAATTGACGAAATATTATGTTATTATTTGTTATTGGAAATATTTATGTATTTTGAGATATATATGCGAGGGATGGATGTTTTTTCTGTTTCCTTTTAATTCGTTGTTATGTTTTAATGTTCATTGCTTGTTAATTTCTTCATTTTTTCATTTACACAAACACACACATACACACACACACACACACACACACACACACACACACACACACACACACACACACACACACACACACACACACAGGAACCTGTACACCTGTTGATTGACGGTTGAGAGGCGAGACCAAAGAGCCAGAACTCAACCCCCGCAAACACAACTAGGTGAGTACAGACACACACACACACACACACACACACACACACACACACACACACACACACACACACACACACACACACACACACACACACACGCACACCACACGCCTGACGACGCTAAAATTATAAGAAGGATTAAGACAGAGGTGGACAGCTTGAGGCTTCAAGAAAACCTGGAACAGCTGCAAGAATGGTCGAAAATTTGGTTGTTAGAGTTTAACCCAAGCAAATGTAATGTAATGAAGATAGGTGTAGGGAGCAGGAGACCAGATACAAGGTATCATTTGGGAGATGAAATTCTTCAAGAGTCAGAGAGAGAGAGAGAGAGAGAGAGAGAGAGAGAGAGAGAGAGAGAGAGAGAGAGAGAGAGAGAGAGAGAGAGAGAGAGAGAGAGAGAGAGAGAAGAGAGAGACAAAGAGAAAGACCTGGGGGTTGATATCACGCCAGACCTGTCCCCTGAAGTCCAAATCAAGAGGATAACATCAGCGGCATATGCCAGGTTGGCTAACATAAGAACAGCCTTTAGAAACTTGTGTACGGAATCTTTCAAAACTTTGTATACCACATATGTCAGACCAATCCTGGAGTGTTCGGCTCCAGCATGGAGTCCATATCTAGTCAAGCATATGACTAAACTGGAAATGGTTCAAAGGTTTGCCACCAGACTAGTACCCGAACTGAGGGGTATTAGCTACGAAGAAAGACTACGGGAATTAAACCTAACGTCACTGGGAGACAGAAGAGTTAGAGGGGACATGATCACCACATACAAGATTCTCATAGGAATTGATAGGGTTGATAAAAACAGACTGTTTAACTCAAGGGGCACACGCACTAGGGGGGACTCAGGTGGAAATTGAGTTCCCAAATGAGCCATAAAGACGTTAGAAATATTTTTTTTAGTGTCAGAGTAGTAGACAAATGGAATGCATTAGGAAGTGATGTGGTGGAGGCTGACTCCGTACACAGCTTCAAGTGTAGATATGATAGAGCCCAGTAGGCTCAGGAACCTGTATGGAACCTGAGGAACAGTTGAGAGGCGGGACCAAAGAGCCAGAGTTCAACCCTCGCAAGCACAGCTAGGTGCTGTGCAAGTACAACTAGGTAAGTACAACTAGGTAAGTACAACTAGGTAAGTACAACTAGGTAAGTACACACACACACACACACACACACACACTCATATATGCATTTTTTTAAATATTATGTAAACTAGTCTAAAACTATATTGAAAAGAATACAATAAAAATTTGTTTAACCCAACTGCCAAAACCAAAGTTGTAGTGGTAGAACTTTTCTGGTAGAAATTAGGTAAAAGCGAGTTATGAATGTACGCATCCAGAGCTCTGCTTGGACTACTGGGGCCAGCGTTCATATATGGTAGCGAGGCAATGGTGTGGTAAGTGAATACCTTTGAACAGTTGTGTGGTATTAGGAGACTAGACAGAGTAAGGAATGAAAATGATAAGTTAAGATGTGAAGGGCAGTAGCAAATAAACCGAAAGATTTAGTAGAAGATACCGAGATGGTTAGGTCATGTTGAAGGAATGGATGATGGAAGACTGGAAAAAAATATTTTATTCTGATTAAATTGAGGGAAGAAGGAGATCGACAACACGATAGTGGGAGGACATAGTTAACAATGAGGAATCGTGGAATGATTGTGTTATGACGAAAGAAGTGTAAACAACTATTGAGATACGTAAAGAAACAAAGCATGGGGAAAAGCTGTTTACAAGGATGAAATGAATGTATTTGTATATGTTATTTCATGCAATTCACGAGGCGTTCGAAGCTCATACAAAGCGGTGCGTTGGTGTTATGTATGAGAGACAATACATATTAGTACACAGATGGGAATCTCAGGACAGCAGTGGTTATGATATTGGCTCATTTCAGTTCTTAACCACATTACTGAGGCTCCGCCTTTCCAAATGTGTGGGGAAAGTCTTGTACTTCAGGTCTTGTACCCTGAAGCTTTTCATTCTTCGGGGTACAAGACCCCGACGCATGTAACCAGACTGTGGGTTTCTCTACTGAGAAATGTAGATTTGTCTTTCCAGGACTGTGAATTCACCTCAACATAAACAAATCCATAAGCATAAGCTCAGTCGATTAAGGCAAGCGTCAGGGATTATCTCGGACGTAGGTTCGAATCCTCGTCACGGCCCTTGTGGATTTGTTCATTGATACATCACGGTATTGTGATTTGTGTGTGTCACCTCAACATATTTCCGAAACAAAGAGTTTCCAGCTGGATTGGAGGAAAAATCTACACACCTTACGGATTAAAACAAATCCTCAACAGCTACGCAGTTTAAGAAGCGTTATTGCTGTAAATAAATTACAAGTCCGTGGACTGTTCCTGGTACCATGAACGATTCGTACTTGATTGTTGCCATACGCAGCACGCTATTCATTTTCACTTCTGTGATGATTACAAACACTCTATCAAATATATCTTTCTTATAAAACAGATTTTCCAAGAACACTCTAAGATATTAAAACTTGGAAGTTTTCTCAAGATATGGATATCGATTATAGATATATATTTATTGTGGTCTTAGATATTCTCAGAACACAACATGTAGGAATCGTCAAGGAAATTGCATGGCGAACGTATATAAAAGTCTTACTTACGATCTTGAATCTATCCAACGGATTGCAAAGTATATTAGTTGAACGAAATCAAATGACCTTAAAGGAATTGGTTTACGCGGAAAGTCAGCATATTTTGCAATTATGTTCATATTCAATATCTGTAACAAATGGATTTTTTTGTACGAATCATAACGCCCAGAAAATCTTCCGAGCAGAGAGCAGAAATCATAACTACGTACCAAGGGCCATCCCAGACGCACGCATATGTATCTTACATATACATCACGCCACTGTAGTCTCTGTGACTCTAACACTGTTTCTAATATATATATTTTGTAACGAGTTTACATTTGATGAACTGTTCACAAGAAATCCTTGATTTCTTACCAAGGATAAGCCTTGTCAAGCTTAGCCTTATCATGACTAAGCTATTGGGTCTAAGCTTGGTGTAAGGGGATACACCATTGGATCTAAGCTTGGTGTAAGGGGATACACCATTGTATCTAAGCTTGGTGTAAGGGATACACCATTGGATCCAAGCTTGGTGTAAGGGATACACCATTGGATCCAAGCTTGGTGTAAGGGATACACCATTGGATCCAAGCTTGGTGTAAGGGATACACCATTGGATCTAAGCTTGGTGTAATGGATACACCAATGGATCTAACTTGGTGTAAGGGATACACCACTGAACCTTAGTTTGATGTTATTGCTACACCTCTGGATCAAAGCTTTATCTCAGACTTACACCACTGAATCTAAGTGTGTTGTAAGGGTTATACCACTGAACCTAGACTTGGTGTAAAGGCTACACCACTGGATCTTGCCAAGGTGTTAAGATTTAACGCTAATGATTTTCAGGGTCATTAAGGCGGTAATTCACATTTTTATAGTCTTAAAAACAACATTTATCAGAGTTTACGAAAACTCTTAGTGATTATACGCTTAAAAATACACCACACAGTGCATACATATACGCGGGGATACACACCTCGTGTATACATACGTGGAGAAATACACCTCTCAGTGTATACATACAAGGAGTATACCTATATGAAAAAGTACAAATCTCAGTGCATTTTCATGGAGAATTACACTTCTTAGATTACATATACACAGCACACTACACTTCCTAGTGTATATACATGGAGAAGTAGTACTCACAGTGTATATATATGAACACTTAATATTGACAGTATATATGAACAGGGAGAACTACATATTTCAGTGTAATTCGTGCCTTTACAACATGTATGCACAAATCATACAGTATAAAATGCACTTAGAAATATACACCTTTGTGTATATTCGAATCATACCGTTCCGTCTTAACAACACCCGAATGGATACGATTCTAAAAGATGTGTATATATATATATATATATATATATATATATATATATATATATATATATATATATATATATATATACATATATATATATATATATATATATGTATATATAATATTACGATAAGAATATTGAAGGGGTTTCCTGAGAAATACGAACATTACTACAAGCAACGAGCGTCGGCACCTCTGGTGAGCGTTGGTGACTGTTGTCTGGTAACGTAGCGGTCGTAAGTGTCAAGGGAACTTTTGTGAAGGCAGCAGTTTACGTCCTGTGGCGCGACTAGCGAGCGAGGCGGCCTGCAAGACGGCGCCCTCGCTACAGAGGTCCTTCCCCCTCACCCTTCACCTTCCTCCCACACCCTTCACCTTCCTCCCACACCCTTCACCTTCCCCCTCACTCTTCACCTTCCTCCCACACCCTTCACCTTCCTCCCACACCCTTCACCTTCCCCCTCACTCTTCACCTTCCTCCCACACCCTTCACCTTCCCCCACACCCTTCACCTTCCCCCACACCCTTCACCTTCCTCCACACCCTTCACCTTCCCCCACACCCTTCACCTTCCCCCCACACCCTTCACCTTCCTCCACACCCTTCACCTTCCCCCACACCCTTCACCTTCGTGAAAACGAGTGAGGGAGAGAGTGTGGGAGAGCGAGGGCGAGTGAGGGGGAGTGAGAACGAGAAACGAGTGAGGGAGAGCGAGAACCAAGGAAGGGAGAGTGAGAACGAATGAGGGAGAGCGAGAGAAATATTAGTTGTTACACCCTTCGTACGAGTTACCAAGTAACGCTGCCACCACCCTGAGGTACCGGATTGGGGACCGGAGTGAGATTCGTAGGACTTGTAGATGGTATAAACCTACCAGGACAGGTGTAGGGGACAATTGAACGGTACAAGGATCCTGGCCTGTCACTCGAATAATCCTGACCACTTGGGGAACTATAAAGTACACAGGAATAAGGCGGAACACAGCCAATACTAACACCACAACAAGAGACGGACGGGTGGGAGAAGTACTGGATAATTATGAACACTTGGTCACTAGGGCAAAGGGGACGGTAGGCCCAATATCACTAAGACAAGCAACCATTAATACACACGGGAATGACACTTGACAATATATGACTTTATTTGAAACAATTAAATAGACACTTTCCTAACTATATTCTCTAACAGAGTCAAAGAATAAATGAATGATGAGGTGGTTTAGTTCAAGAGAGCCGTACTTACTCGAATGGTGTTCCACAATTTTCCTCGAGACGATGTTTTCTCTCGTTGTCCACCCACACCGTCCTCCTGACCTCCTCCCACTCTACTGTGTGCTTCCCTGATCTCCTGCTCCCCAGCTGAACATGAAGGGTTGTATTTGATGTGGAGGGATTAATTCCTGTAAATTATCATGACGGCATCAACTCTGACCTCCTCGTGACTCAGTGACCGTCGACCTGCCCCCATGGTTAACTTGTACAGAGGTGAAACTTTTCCATTGTCTGGCGCCACGCCTGTGGCTTGTTCATGCTGTTATGATGTTCATGTTGTTCTGCTATGTACTGCTCTCGTGTTACATATGTTAGACGACATCATTTGAACGTAACGTGTGTTAGACGACATCATTTGAACGTAACGTGTGTTAGACGACATCATTTGAACATGTCGCATGTTTGACGACACACATATGCAAACTCAAATATGCAGTGAGTTTTAGTTCCAAATTCAAAACCCCCAAATACTAACGAAGGAACTTTCTCTGCCATTATGAGGAAAATTCAGTCAAAAATTAAAAGATATTTAACACTATAGTCATAAACTGTATTTGTTTTTCATTACCGCATGAGTGTTTTGTGTCCAGGTAACACTGTGAAAAGCCCAAGTGACTATTGCAAAGCTGTGAACCACTTAGTACACTGTGGGCAACACAGTGGGAACACAAAGTGACTGTTGCAACACACGGCAACGTTTAAACCCCAGGAAATATCAAGGAACGTTTAAACCCCGGTTAATATCAAGGAACGTTTAGACCCCGGTTAATATCAAGGAACGTTTAGACCTCGGTTAATATCAAGGAACGTTTAGACCCCGGTTAATATCAAGGAACGTTTAGACCTCGGTTAATATCAAGGAACGTTTAGACCCGGTTAATATCAAGGAACGTTAGACTCCGGTTAATATCAAGGAACGTTTAAACCCCGGTTAATATCAAGGAACGTTTAGACACTGGAGATTACCTGGTAAACACGGGAACATGTGTTCTCGGGTCACTCAAATATAAGTTATTTGCCTCTTTTTTCCAGTATTTTTGTTAAATAACCAAACAATCTCCGCTTTTGTACAACAGCTGAAGGACAAGCGGCGTCAACAGTTGACGAGTTGACGGGAAAGGAGTTGAGGAGATAAGTGATGGAACAGACTTAACACCGAGATAATGCCATTTCCATTCCAAAAGGAATTAATTAAATACGAAACAACATAAGTAGAACAGGAAAGAAGAAAAATACTAAAATGAACAAAAGAAAAGAAATAAGCAAGAGAGAACTAAAGACACAAAGTAGATAAGAACACAAGTGAAAGGAGAAAAGCACAGTCAGATTGCTACGTCAGATTCCGCTTGATAAGAAGATTAGAGCATTAACACAATATACTGACAAAGGCAAGATTCAACAGCAACAGCGCCAGGACTAAGACTCAAGCCGGCTCTTCTGCATATCAACACAACAGCATAATATAACGAACAGCATTCGCTGCTGCGGGTGTCTTAGGAGTTTTTCATGAGTAAAGTGGCCGTTTTCTTGCTTTTGTAGTAAAGTTTTATGTAGTTAGTTAGAACGCCTAGAAAGACACCAACGTCGTCTATGCCTTCACATGCCCACTTGGGGATTGTCAGCTCCAAAGATCTCAGTATATAGGCAAGACAACAATGTCTTTCCAGGCGATTAGCAATGCACAAACAACAGGGCTCCGTTAAGGAACATATAATCTCTTCTCACAACCAGACCATCACCAGAGAAATCTTAACAAGCAACTCAGAAATCATCGATAGATACAGCGATAGCAGGAGACTCGACATTAGCAAGGCACTACACATCAAAAAGTCAACACCAGCAATCAACAGCCAATTAACATATAACTAACTATATATCTACCCGCTTCAAGACCCCGAACCAACATAGAAGCAGCAAGAGAAAATATGGGCCAATAGGCCTTCTGTAGTTACTTTCATTCTTATGTTCTCAAATACAATTTATACCCGTGATTCGTGTTCTATCTTTTGTCACCTCACCCAAAAACGCTTCTGTCATATCACCTCACTCAAAATGAATATAAGCATGAAATGATATGTGTAAACCTGTCTTTGAAAATGTGAGAAGTCCTTGCGAAAAGCTTTTCGGCGTCAGACCATAAATAAAAAAAGAGAGAAAATCAACTTTGGAGAGTTAAGAGTTAATTTTTCAATTACCCCGACAGTGAAGAAAAACGTAAGAAATATTGAGAGGATTCGTGTTAGAATCACAATTATTACCCTTTCGGTTATATTCAACAACACATGTTTACAAGAAAGACTGCTACCAAAATATATTAATGAACAAATCCACAAGGGCCGTGACGAGGATTCGAGCCTACATCCGAGAGGATCCCAGGCGCTGCCTTACGACTGAACTGAGGTTCGAATCCTCGTCACGGCTATATATATATATATATATATATATATATATATATATATATATATATATATATATATATATATATAATATATATATAATATATATAATATATATATATATATATATATATATAATATATATATAATATATATAATATATATATATATATATATATATATATATATATATATATATGTCGTACCTAGTAGCCAGAACTCACTTTTTGGCCTACTATGCAAGGTCCGATTTGCCTAATAAGCCAAGTTTTCCTGAATTAATAATTTTTTTCTATTTTCTTTCTTATGAAATGATAAAGCTACCCATTTCATTATGTATGAGGTCAATTTTTTTTTATTGGAGTTAAAATTAACGTAGATATATGACCGAACCTAACCAACCCTACCTAACCTAACCTAACCTATCTTTATAGGTCAGGTTTGGTTAGGTAGCCGAAAAAGTTAGGTTAGGTTAGGTTAGGTAGGTTAGGTAGTCGAAAAACAATTAATTCATGAAAACTTGGCTTATTAGGCAAAACGGGCCTTGAATAGTAGGCTGAGAAGTGCGTTCTGGCTACTAGGTACGACATATATATATATATATATATATATATATATATATATATATATATATATTAAAAAAATGTTCAACAATAACGAGGAAGAGCAAAATATATATATAAATATTAAAGTTCATAAAGCAAGGTAGAGTAAAACCAGTAAGATCAGCAGACCAACAATACCACAATATACAAGAGAAGTCAGGTACAATGCCAGAATATACAAGAGAAGTCAGGTACAATACCACAATATACAAGAGAAGTCAGGTACAATGCCAGAATATACAAGAGAAGTCAGGTACAATACCACAATATACAAGAGAAGTCAGGTACAATGCCAGAATATACATATTCACCTCCATCAATGTAAGAAGGCAAAATATACATATTTCGTCTTCTTACAGATTATTTTAGATTTCTGTTCCTAAATACACGTGCATCTTCGTAATCATCACTATCATTTTCAGTCTCACTTTCTCCTCCTTGACCTTATTCGCCTTGACCTTGACACATATTCGCACCTTTACCTTCTTGATTCTCAAACTCAGCTGTATTATCACTTTCCTCTTCACACTTGTCATAACATCTCTGTCTCTCCTGAATCTTTATCATCATCTCCTTAATGCTCTTCCTTATCTTCACAATTATCTTCGCCTTCATTTGTAGTACAGTCATCACATCTTCTTTCTCATTTTCACTTTCACATTTATCCTATTTATCTATTTTACTTTCACGCTCAGCCTTACTTTCAACATCATCTCTTCCTTAGTCTTGACCCTCATTTTCAGTTTCATCTTCCCATTTACCCCTACAATTATCACCTTCAACTCCGCATTCACCTCTTATACTGATCATGTTCACTCTCACCTCTGCCTTAACCCTCACTTTCATCTTCACATTCAACCCCAGCATTCATCTCTTTCAACCTTCACGTTCACCCTCACCTTCACTTTAATCTTCACGCTTTTACCCACACCTTCACTTCCCTGCATCAGTGTCACCCTCACTGTCACCCTCAGTGTCACCCTCAGTGTCACCCTCAGTGTCACCCTCAGTGTCACCCTCAGTGTCACCCTCAGTGTCACCCAACTGGACACCGACACGCCCCAGCCAGCAAAACTTTCGTCCGTCGGAGGCTTCTTATACCGACATTTTAACAAATAAATGTTTTCCTCTGAAAAGAACTTTTGGAATAGTAAAAAATGCGAGGCCCGCGTGAGGAGCTGAGACGAATGTAAACAACAGTTGTTCTTGGAATAATCTACGGCTATAAGAGAGAATGTCTGTCTGTCTGTCTGTCTGTCTGGCTGTCTGTCTGTCTGTCTGTCTGTCTGTCTGGCTGTCTGTCTGTCTGTCTGTCTGGCTGTCTGTCTGTCTGTCTGGCTGTCTGGCTGGCTGTCTGGCTGTCTGGCTGGCTGGCTGTCTGTCTGTCTGTCTGTCTGTCTGGCTGTCTGTCTGTCTGTCTGTCTGGCTGTCTGGCTGGCTGGCTGGCTGTCTGTCTGTCTGTCTGTCTGTCTGTCTCTTACTGTTTACTCTTTAAATGCAAAAAAGCAGTGTTCCCAATGTAGAGTGAGATGTCAAACGTGTATATAATAATAATTCAGAAAAAAATTAAGAGTAGCTGGAAGGTTAAATTTAAGTAATGTTATGTCTTAGATTTCAATTCCTTAAATATGATTTTCGTGAACTGCTTCCTTGCCTTAGTTTCTTAATATTAAGGTGAATATACATCTGTGGTATGTTGATTTTTTTCTGTTGAGACAAAGTGTTTTTATGATAACTTCTTCAAAGTCGGTGTAGAGGTAGTAAGGTTTTACAGTAATTTGACGAATGTGTTATAGTTTGAGCCGCGAGAATTATTGTATCTGAGGAGAGCGATTCATCTTGTAGGAAAATGAAAGAATGTGCGGGAGGTTGAGAGAACCACCCTCGTCCCTACACCCACCCTCGTCCCTACACCCACCCTCGTCCCTACACCCACCCTCGTCCCTACACCCACCCTCGTCCCTACACCCACCCTCGTCCCTACACCCACCCTCGTCCCTACACCCACCCTCGTCCCTACACCCACCCTCGTCCCTACACCCACCCTCGTCCCTACACCCACCCTCGTCCCTACACCCACCCTCGTCCTACACCCACCCTCGTCCCTACACCCACCCTCGTCCCTACACCCACCCTCGTCCCTACACCCACCAGAACTCAACATGACCTGCTACTTGATTACGTCACGTTGCAATCGTCGTGCAAAAGCGTTATGATATATAATGCGTCAACAGTGTACGAATCCTCTCACTGCAGACCACTAGAGTGACCTAACACTACAGAGTACGAGTACTCACAGTGCAGACCACAAGAGTGACCTAACACTACAGAGTACGAGTACTCTCACTGCAGACCACAAGAGTGACCTAACACTACAGAGTACGAGTACTCACTGCAGACCACAAGAGTGACCTAACACTACAGAGTACGAGTACTCACAGTGCAGACCACAAGAGTGACCTAACACTACAGAGTACGAGTACTCTCACTGCAGACCACAAGAGTGACCTAACACTACAGAGTACGAGTACTCACAGTGCAGACCACTAGAGTGACCTAACATTACAGAGTACGAGTACTCACACTGCAGACCACAAGAGTGACCTAACACTACAGAGTACGAGTACTCTCACTGCAGACCACAAGAGTGACCTAACACTACAGAGTACGAGTACTCACAGTGCAGACCACTAGAGTGACCTAACATTACAGAGTACGAGTACTCACACTGCAGACCACTAGAGTGCCCTAACACTACAGAGTACGAGTACTCACAGTGCAGACCACTAGAGTGCCCTAACACTACAGAGTACGAGTACTCACAGTGCAGACCACTAGAGTGACCTAACACTACAGAGTACGAGTACTCACTGCAGACCACTAGAGTGACCTAACACTACAGAGTACGAGTACTCACTGCAGACCACTAGAGTGACCTAACACTACAGAGTACGAGTACTCACAGTGCAGACCACTAGAGTGCCCTAACACTACAGAGTACGAGTACTCACAGTACACACCACTACACGACCCGCCACTCAGCCTTAACATTCACTCGAGTACTCTAGTGACGCTCTGTCAAACAAATTACCCGGTTCATTAGCACGTAAGTTTTCTAAGTTTAACTTTCAGCATCAAACCCATGACGTGAAGAGTGATTAATGTGGATGGTCGTTCAGCTCAGGGATCTTCTTGAGGTTATCTTGAGATGATTTCGGGGCTTTAGTGTCCCCGCGGCCCGGTCCTCGACCAGGCCTCCACCCCCAGGAAGCAGCCCGTGACATCTGACTAACTCCCAGGTACCTATTTTACTGCTTGGTAACAGGAGCATTGGATGAAAGAAACTCTGCCCATTGTTTCTCGCCGGCGCCTGGGATCGAATCCAGGACCACAGGATCACAAGTCCAGCGTGCTGTCCGCTCGGCCGACCGGCTCCCTGATGGCCAAATATGGCCAAATATATCATTGTTAATCGATTTTTTTACTCATTATCTCATTCAAATCTCATTTTGTTTTAAATATATACAAATAAAACACTAAACTCTGAATACAAATTGTAAATTTATACTTAAATAGAAGTTTGATTCTAATCAAAGTATTAATTATCTAAAGAGTAGGTTGCAAGAGTTTGAAATAATGTTATCAGAAACATTATGATAAAGGACCTATAGATAACGGAAATATATTTCCATCCTTTGGTATAACTTACACTTGTTCTGGAAGAGTCCATGACGAATATGTGAACAAAAATTAACTGAAAACGACAGGAGATACGCGCGATGGTCCTGGAGAATTGCATCTGGCTGAAGTATAAATTAGGAGGCGAGCAAGTTCTAAGCCCTGGCTCTAATGTTATTGCTGTCGTCTCTCACTTGAGAGCCCCGCGCCTACAACACGCGCTCTAATAAACTCATAAAACCGTGCCTTAAACAGCTTTATGTATTATTTACAGCATCGCAGTGGCCCTTGAACAGCTAATACCTTTCAAAGCAAATATTGACGAAGAGCGCTAACTTTGGGCCGTAATTTCCAGCGCCCGAGCGACCGGTTTTACCTGACTTTCTGCCGGCATCCGGCTGAAGGCAGCGGGATTTATCGGTTCCAGTACCGTCCTTCCGACTGTCCATAAATGTTTACACCAGCCTGATCATTCAGGGAAGCTGGCGATAACCGGAGGGTTTTCGCCAAAGGATGAAAATTGCTGAAACCCACCAGCTCAGGCACCTTGATGGTTATCTTGAGGTTATCTTGAGATGATTTCGGGGCTTAGTGTCTCCGCGGCCCGGTCCTCGGCCAAGCCTCCACCCCCAGGAAGCAGCCCGTGACAGCTAACTAACTCCCAGGTACCTATTTACTGATAGGTAACAGGGGCATCAGGGGTGAAAGAAACTCTACCCATTGTTTCTCGCCGGCGCCCGGGATTGAACCCGAGACCACAGGATCACGCGTCTAGTGTTCTGTCCACTCAGCCACCGGCTGCCTACTGACTATAGTTTCCTCCATGCTATAGTGACTTCCCACCGCTGGTGGCGTACCAGTCAAGGACCCCATGCCATAGTTATGGAGGCCTGTCACCTATATTTCCTTCCAGGTATAGTGGCCCGCTAACTAAAGTAACCTGCCATGTATAGTGCCTTCAAGTTATGGTGCCCTCCATGTTCCGAAGCCGAATGGTATTCTGAGAATATATGAGAATATATTCTGAGAATATATAAAGCCTAGTTCGAGCAATTCTGAGGGAGAAAATTAGTGTTCTAGCGACAGCCGATTGATTATACGGTATGAGTCTCAGAGCCCAGCCCTTGTATGAGTCTCAGACCCCAGCCCTTGCGATTCAGCAGCACAGTCACAAAAAGCACTCAGCGACGCATGAAAGTGAACACCCACATATACACTAAAGCACACATAAAAGCGCGCACAATTTTAAATCAAATTCTAAATTACCATGATGAGAGATGGAGGGAAATCAGAGTATAGTTATATAAGTTTGGGTAATTTATAACATTGTTTTTATTAAGTCAAGGAACCACACTCAACACAGCATCCAGTCTCTATCAGTCACTGTTCTCCAGTCTCCCGCTCTCTGACTGTACTACAGTTAATACACTACCTAGCCTTAACCCCCCCCCCCCCCACGGTCTCAGAGATTGTACTACAGCTAATACACTCACTAGCTACAATAGCCTTGACAACAGACGCTATACTGCACACATTAATTATGTACTGTAAAACCGTATCCAACATTTGCTCATTTGTGTTCTGTGTTCGATGAACAAATAATCAATTAACTAATGCTGGAGAGTGAACACAGATTGTCTGATCATCTACGCATGTCAGAGCGTTCTCGTGTTCTGCACGAACTAGGAAACTTCCTACAACTCTGTTCTAGGAAGCCATAAAAGATGAAGAACGTGTTCTACACCCGTTTTCACACACTGTCCTTCCCATCCCCGGTCTCCAAACACCTCTCTCATTCCCCACGGTCTCCTCACCCCGCCACACTCCCCCCCTCTCCCCATGTCTCCACATACCCTCCAGCTACACGCCACCCTCAAAATTTCAGTCTCATTTCCACACCCGTAACTCCCTCTCCACACCATCCCATAACTCCCTCTCTAAACAACCCCATTCCTCCCTACTCTTATACCTTCCTATCATTTTCCCTATACACTTAGTCATTATCCCTATACACTATCACCATCACTGTAACCAACTGGTTACCCTTAGAACGCAAAATCTGTTATTGTAATCATAAGGTCTACGGACTCGGCGCTGAAACTTTCACTTACACAGAATTCGTGAAGGATGAGGCATTGGGGCCGAGGCCGCCCTTCACACAGGGCACTGGAGTGACACCGACCCCGCTAGGTCACCATCACTCCTGCAAGCTTTAGTGAAGCTAGCCGCAAGCGTCTGGTAGACAACCTCAAACAGACGGACATTCTTAAATTATACAAGGAGGGATACCTAGCAGGGCCTGTGATAGTCTGTCTATCCTACCACCACAATTCAACCCCTCTTCGTTTACCCTTTCCCCATATCACCCTTTTTCTCCTAGTTTCCCTCCTTCCCCCCCTTTTCCTTTCCTTACTCACCCACTCTCCTCTCTTCATCCCCTACCCCCGTTCCCCCTCTCTACCCTCTCTTCTCACCAATTTCCCCCCTTCCTCCAACCCTCCCATTTGCTCAGCCACTTGGCCTGGACGGTAGAGCGACGGTCTCGCTTCATGCAGTTCGGCGTTCAATCACTGACTGTCCATGTGGTTAGGCACCATTCCTTTCCCCCAGTCGCATCCCTAATCCTTATCCTAATCCCTTCCGAGTTTCTCCTCTCTCTCCTTCTCTCAGAGAATATAATGTGATCACTAAAACCTCTAGGGAATGACAGCAGTTCACACGTGAATCCGTGAAAAGCGTATGGGTCTCTATAAATGCTAATATTTCTTAAAAAATAAATAACTTAGGCCGACCCTGACCAGCCTTTGTCTGTCCTGTAACCCAAACCATTTCCTCTGCAAAGTTGCATGAAGTTTGCAACATTCGTCTGGCCAACAACATTGGACAGAGAGACACATTCTCTCTCTTGAAGTGTACACACACACACACACACACACACACACACACACACACACACACACACACACACACACACACACACACATATATATATATATATATATATATATATATATATATATATATATATATATATATATATATATATATATATATTTTGTGTGGCACTTTGCTTTTTTCCCATCAATATATACAAGTATTGTATTGCACCATTAGGTTTTAATGATGTGTTGATTAACAAGAAAGCGTTCAATTAATTTCGTGTTTCATTTCTTTTCGTGGTTTTACATTTTTTACATTATTCATCACTTTTTTCATTTTTTCATTAGTTATAGTTCACATGTGTGTGTGTGTGTGTGTGTGTGTGTGTGTGTGTGTGTGTGTGTGTGTGTGTGTGTGTGTGTGTGTGTGTGTGTAAATATGCACAAAGTCACAACACACTCGATCTAACTGAACCTAATTAAAATCAAACCTAATTAAAATAAAATGAAATCTTAGTGTGTTTCGCCTGGCAATGAGCCCTGACACAGACACTGAGGATAGAGTCGCCCCACACTTGGCCCGAACGGAAGTGAGTCAAGAGAAATCACACAATTTATAACCCTTTCCAAATACACTAAAAATTAAAAACAAACCTCATAGTCAAAGGCTGCAGAGTTCAAATGCAATCTGAAGCCTAACTGTTCAATAGAAAACGGTAGAACATCCACCGTAATTAATAATTAAATTTCCTGAATAAAAAAGGCAATTGAAAGAAAGGGAAAATAAGAGAATATAAAACTCATCATCGGATGAGTTGAAATTATTAATTTGCCTTTTATTTATTAATTTGCTTATTAATTTGTTTATTATTACAAATTTGTTTATTGATTTGCCTTTTTTGTAGAGTTAATTTAATTAGAGTGTGGTGTGAGGTCCACAGCACAGCTGCTAAGTTGTCACCAACACCTCCCTTCCCCCTTGTGTGTGATGGAATGTCTCCCATAAATCACACACACACACACACACACACACGCGCGCGCGCGCGCAGAGGACAACAGGATTACATGCAACAGAGCTAGGAACGATTACATTAACATAAGACGAGTATCAGTAAGAAATTATGAGAATGATATTGCAATAAAAGCGATAAAGCAACCTAAATTACTACATTGCCATATAAGAAGGAAGATGTCAATAAATGACCAAGTGACATGGAAATCTGCGAGGTACAGAATGCAAGTTTCCATGGAGTGTTCACAACCGAGCCTGAGCGGCTCCCATTGTTAGAAGAGATTACCCTAGACAGAAGACTATCAGATATAGAGGTGACAGCAGAGGAGGTAATGAAACAGTTGACAACACTGGATGCAACTAAAGCGGTTGGACCAGACAAAGTATCACCGTGGATACTAAAAGAGGCAGCGCAGGCTCTCAACGTGCCTCTGGCAATGATCTTTAATGAGTTACTTATGTCGGGAGAATTGCCCAGTTGCTGGAAGAAGGCAAATGTCGTACCGATTTTCAAGAAAAGATATAGGGAGGAGGCACTTAACTACAGACCCGTATCACTGACAAGCATCCCCTGCAAAATACTTGAAAGAATAATTAGGCTAAGACTTGTTGCACACCCGGAGAGCATTGGGTTTGTAAACAAACACCAACATGGGTTCTGGACAGGGAAATCATGTCTAACAAACTTTTTGGAATTGAATTGGAATTTTTTGATAAAATAACAAGGATAAGGCTAGACCGAGAAGGTTGGGCTGACTGCATATTTCTTGACTGCCAAAAGGCCTTTGATACAGTAACGCACATGAGACTGCTATTCAAACTTGAGAGGCAGGCAGGAGTAAGCAGAAAGGCCCTAGCATGGGTAAGAAACTACCTAACAGGAAGGAGCCAAAGAGTAATGATAAGGGGGCGAGAAGTCGGACTGGCGAACAGTAACAAGTGGAGTACCTCAAGGATCGGTGCTAGGACAAATTCTATTTCTAATTTACGTAAATGATATATTTACCAGAGTGGAATCCTACATGTCAATGTTCGCGGATCACGCAAAATTAATGAGAAGAGTTGTGGCGGATGAGAATTATAGGGTCCTCCAAGAGGACCTGGAAAGGTTGCAGAGATGGTCAGAGAAATGGCTACTGGAATTCAACACGAGTAAAGTAAAGTAATGGAAATGGGATCAGGTGATAGGGGACCAAAGGGACAATACACAATGAAGGGGGAACTGCCTACCTTTCACGATTCGAGAAAGAGACCTGGGAGTGGATGTAACATCTAATCTAACTCCTGAGGCACATATAAATAGGATAACGACAGCAGCGTACTCTACACTGGCAAAAGTTAAAACATAATTAAGAAACCTAAGTGAGGAGGCTTTTAGGGCGCTTTACACTGCCTATGTAAGACCAGTGTTAGAGTATGCTGCGCCATCATGGAGTACCCACCTGAAGAAACACATAAGGAAACTGGAAAAGGTTCAAAAGTTTGCGACGAGACGTCCCAGAGTTACGAGGGATGGGATATGAAGAGCGCCTGAAGGAACTGAACCTTACGACACTAGAAAAAAGAAGGGAGAGGGGGGATTTGATAGGAACGTATAAAATACTCACGGGAATTGACAAAGTGGAAATAGATGAAATGTTTACACGTAATAGTAACAGAACGAGGGGACATGGGTGGAAGGTGGAAACTCAGATAAGTCACAGAGATGTTAGGAAGTATTCTTTTAGCGTGAGTGTAGTGGAAAAATGGAATGCACTTAAGGAGCAGGTTGTGGAAGCAAACTTTATTCATAATTTTAAAACTAGATGTGATAGGGAAATAGGACAGGAGTCATTACTGTAAACAACCGATGGCTAGAAAGGCGGGATCCAGGAGTCAATGCTCAATCCTGCAAGCACAAATAGGTGAGTACAAATTTGTGAGCGCGCACACACACACACACACACACACTTCTGTCTAGAGGTAAGAGTATTCAATAAAAACAGATACCCATAGTTTTCATGAATTAATTGTTATACCGTAAGCATTATTTGCTTAATGATTCATCGTGGAAGTGAAATGATTTGTTATGAAATTATAACGTAATTAGTATAATAAATTATCAAGCTTAACATTTATCCAAATCACCTGTAAAGTATTTTCCATTTCTATGTTCATTTCGTTTTTTTTCTAAATCCTATCATGACTAATACTATTTCTTCTTTTGCAGGTATTAAACGAATTTTTTGAAGGAGTATATTAAAAAAGTATCAAGTAAGTAATTTACAACTAGTCACATATTATTATTTACAAACCATACCATATATACGTGATATACAATAGACGAGAGGAAAATGTAAGTAACACACTCTATGCATGTTCACTGGAACACATGTTTGTGTTACCTGGGGAATACCTGGTATGTGCTGGTATGTGGGAGTCGGGGTCTCTTATCTCTTTTTGTGTTGCTGACAAACATGGCCCAAGAGTGGATCTGGGGTAGGTATCAGGGCATTTACATGAAACCAAGGTATGGTATGTGCACCTAATATGTGTTCAGTGCTCTGAATATGATACATATATTAGAAAATCTGAGATGAAATCCAGGTGGTGGAATTTTCTCGTGGAGCGACGTTGCACATAAATTATCATTGTCCGAGTAAAGAACTTTTAGGAAGGCAGGTAACGTCGTTCACAAAATATACGCAAAAGGCCCAAATTATGGATTATTCCTTCCAGCAAAATGTTGTTATCTTCGAGTGATCAGCAACTTGTTTCTACATGATGGCACCAACAGCAGAATTTGATACATCACTGACACTCTGATGAGAGTGCCAACAGTAGGGTGACAGACCAGGACAGACGTGAGTGCCAACAGTAGGGTGACAGACCAGGACAGACATGAGTGCCAACAGAAGGGGTGACAGACCAAGGCAGATTCAGCGAGAATATTCCTTGCATCAAGTGGAAAAACTTGGTTTCTTAGAGGCAATCACCAAGTCCCTCCAGGACCATCGAGGTTCGGTGAGAGTTGAGTGGCACCATGCCAAGCTGGTATTAAAAAACCATGCTGGTCACAGCATGGTTAAATATTCACCACCCGCAGCTGCCTCCATACCTGGCACTGGGAGCCTGATACTGTACAACAACACCAGCGGATCAATAACACGTTCTTTGGACGTAATTTTCCTTCAATAAACTCTAGCTGGAGAGGAGAAAAACTTCCTTCAGATGAACCACGAGTATATTGATAAGTATCTAGGTTATCTTGCAGGGAGTTCTTGCTAGTTAAACTAGGATCAAATTAAGTGGGAACTGTTTTCATTTTTATTCACTGGTACTTTATTAACCTCTTTTCCTTACTTCTGGAAGCTCTTCAGTTTGCGATGACTAATTGAAAATTTTGTTGCAAAGAGCTTACATATTTCCTTTGTCATCTCTTTTATGATATATGAGAACTAAATATGAGAAAATAATGAGCAAATAAAGAGAGCAAGGCTTATGAGGGAAATTATTAAAATGGTAAAAATGATGAGTGTAAAGGGAAGACTATACTGTAGGAAGAGGGAACAAAGAATAGAGGAATGAAGAAGGTGAGGATGATGAGACTGGCTTAGAGACTGATGATGAGAGACGTGAGTGTGAGATTAAGCAGAAAGATTATGAGAACGTTAAGGAAGAGGAGTGTGAGGGTAGGAGATGGAATAGCGCCGGGAGTAGTGGTGTGTGTGTGTGTGTGTGTGTGTGTGTGTGTGTGTGTGTGTGTGTGTGTGTGTGTGTGTGTGTGTGTGTGTGTGTGTGTGTGTATGTGTGTGTGTGTGTGTATTCACGTATTTGTGCTTGCGGGGGTTGAGCTCTGTCTCTTTGATCAGAGGTGTGTAGTCACCTAATTGAACTCACCTAATTGTGATTGCGGGGGTTGAGCTCTGGCTCTTTGGTCCCGCTTCTCAACTGTCAATCAACTAATGTACAGGTTCCTGAGCCTACTGGGCTCCATCATATCTACACTTGAAGCTGTGTATGGAGTCAGCCTCCACCACATCACTTCCTAAAATGATGTCTGTGTCTGCGTGCGCGCGTGCGTGCATATCTGTATGTAAACAGGCTCGCATGTGTACTAGTATGAGTATACATGTCTGTATACTATATACTACATAAACACATGTCTGTATATATACGTCAGAACGAACATGTATAAACACACACACACACACACATCCACACACGTGTGCGTGTGTATATAAGTTAAGATTAAGCAGTAGATTGCCAGTAGAACGGAAGCATTTAGTACCAGTGGCCTCATTACCCCAAAATCTGGAAAAGATAAACCCCGTCTGGCACGCATGCCCCGTCCCGTACATAATTCAAACCCAACGACACAGCGCGAGGGGTTGAAACTACCGCAGGTATAATTAGAGGCATGCAGCACCCACTCTGGTCGTTACGAGGCGAGGGGACCGGAATGAGGCCGGACTCCGCCTCTAACTTCCTGTAATTACCCAATAGTATAACCCTTGTTGTTAGTCGAAATATAAGTGAATATGCTTATCTAAAATCTGAATTTTTTTTGCGCCAGAGCAAGTATAAAGTATATATGACATCCCACATGCGCAACATGATGTAATTAACAGGCTGTAATAATTTGCACGATTAACACTGTCTTATGACACGTTAATAATATGGTTAACATGTTGGCCATTATGTCCAGTGGCCGTACCGCAGGCAAGTTATACCTGCATGGAAAAGTTCTCAAATATGAAGAACTGAAGAACCAACCAGGCATTGATGGCTTCAACTTGTACCAACTTGACTCGATTAGTTACCCATTAGGTGGAAAAAAGCAATCTGATATTGTGTGCCATATACTGTAGTTAGGTTTGATGAGTTTACAAATGAATTACCTGTTTTGTGAATCATGTTGTGAACGTTTTATGGAATTGGTCAGCATAATCGATTTCAAATTTGATCTGTTTTGATCTACCATCTGGAGGGTGAAGAAACACTAGCTCACTTCATCTTTCAATTTTATTGTTCGACGTTTCGTCAGCAATATGTCATCTTCAAGATAGTTAGATGGTCACTCCAATGATCCAGAGGGAAGAGGATTGACCTAGTGGACAAAAGGAAGCTGGAGTCAGGCAACAGTCAGCTCACCCTATCCTTCGGCGCCTCCTACGATTAAGGCGGTCAGGTCAATCAGAGGTCTGGTGATTAAGTGATCTAGTGTTTCGCTCTTAGCCTGTGTATACAACCTGCATGGGACTTGAGGCCAATCTTCCTCGGATATGTAGACGAAGTGAGGGAACAGTGCTCACCCACTTGGACCATCGGGTATCGAGCGTTGTTCTCGTAAGACAGGAGGCCCCCCCCCCTCACTATTTCAACCAGATCAATTGAGAAGACAGTGCATATTTTAAGTCACATCTGGTACAGCCCCTTAGGAACACGTAGAAACCCCCATGAGATTTCTTTACAACAACTTAGGCTGGACAGAAGAGCGGTGGTCTCGCTTCATGCAGGTCGGCGTTCAATCCTCGAACGTTCAAGTGGTTGGGTAAAATTCTTCTCCCCCGTCCCATCCCAAATCCTTATTCTTATCCCTTCCCGGTGTTGTATAGTTGTAATGGCTTACTGCTTTCTCCGGATAGTTCCCATTATGTGCTTGTGATAGTGGAAAATGTGACTTCCGTCCCCCACAACAGCACCACAGCACCACAGCACCACAGCACAACAGCACAACAGCACCACAGCACCACAGCACAACAGCACCACAGCACCACAGCACAACAGCACAACAGCACCACAGCACAACAGCACCACAGCACCACAGCACCACAGCACCACAGCACAACAGCACCACAGCACCACAGCACAACAGCACCACAGCACCACAGCACAACAGCACCACAGCACCACAGCACAACAGCACCACAGCACCACAGCACCACAGCACAACAGCACCACAGCACCACAGCACAACAGCACCACAGCACAACAGCACAACAGCACCACAGCACAACAGCACAACAGCACCACAGCACCACAGCACAACAGCACCACAGCACAACAGCACCACAGCACAACAGCACCACAGCACAACAGCACCACAGCACCACAGCACAACAGCACCACAGCACCACAGCACCACAGCACCACAGCACAACAGCACCACAGCACAACAGCACCACAGCACCACAGCACAACAGCACCACAGCACCACAGCACAACAGCACCACAGCACCACAGCACAACAGCACCACAGCACAACAGCACCACAGCACAACAGCACCACAGCACAACAGCACCACAGCACCACAGCACCACAGCACAACAGCACCACAGCACCACAGCACAACAGCACCACAGCACAACAGCACCACAGCACAACAGCACCACAGCACAACAGCACCACAGCACAACAGCACCACAGCACCACAGCACCACAGCACAACAGCACCACAGCACAACAGCACCACAGCACAACAGCACCACAGCACCACAGCACCACAGCACAACAGCACCACAGCACAACAGCACCACAGCACAACAGCACCACAGCACCACAGCACAACAGCACCACAGCACCACAGCACAACAGCACCACAGCACAACAGCACCACAGCACAACAGCACCACAGCACCACAGCACCACAGCACCACAGCACAACAGCACCACAGCACCACAGCACAATAGCACCACAGCACAACAGCACCACAGCACCACAGCACCACAGCACAACAGCACAACAGCACCACAGCACAACAGCACAGCACAACAGCAACGGATACAGTGGACATATTCCCTTGCTAACTGCTAAGTTCTCTCCCCAGTGATTGGTGATTTTGGCCCATTAGTCAACTGTGGGAGGGTAGTCAAGGCCAGGACAGTAACATTCTCACCAACGAGTACTGATACATTACTTCATACTGAAGTAATGTACTTATACTTCCTCAAGTATGTGAACATACTTCAGGACCTGAGTAATATGTTTATATCTGTGGCAGGTGTTGAGTAATCTGTTTATATCCGTGGCAGGTGTTGAGTAATCTGTTTATATCCGTGGCAGGTGTTGAGTAATCTGTTTATATCTGTGGCAGGTGTTGAGTAACCTGTTTATATTTGTGGCAGGTGTTGAGTAATCTGTTTATATCTGTGGCAGGTGTTGAGTAATCTGTTTATATCTGTTGCAGGTGTTGAGTAATCTGTTTATATCTGTGGCAGGTGTTGAGTAATCTGTTTATATCCGTGGCAGGTGTTGAGTAATCTGTTTATATCTGTGGCAGGTGTTGAGTAATCTGTTTATATCTGTGGCAGGTGTTGAGTAATCTGTTTATATCTGTGGCAGGTGTTGAGTAATCTGTTTATATCTGTGGCAGGTGTTGAGTAATCTGTTTATATCCGAGGCAGGTGTTGAGTAATCTGTTTATATCCGTGGCAGGTGTTGACTAATATGTTCCAACCATGAACTGGTGCTAACTTAATTGTGGTTACCTTATTGTGCTTCCGTTGGTGGGGGAGAGCGTGACGATGTTGAGCTTTAGCTCTTTCGTCTCTCCTTTCAACTTTCAGTTACATGATGTACAGGATCCCGAGCATACTGTGCTATGCCATAGCTAGATTTGTAAATGAATATGGAATTTATCTCCGTCATTTCCCTTCATAGTGCATTCCATTTCTTCACTATAACAAAATTATTTCTAATGTCTCTAAATCACTCAATGAATAATGTTGCCTTCTTCCAGCGTCTTTTGTTTAACCTTTTTTTCTTGGTTTGTTATTCCTTTATAATATCTTTTATATTATTTGTATTATTCCTTTACATCTTTCAGATTGTAAATGTTTCTTGAGACAATCTTATTTCAACACAGTCATGTTTCTCCAGGGAAGTGCTTAACGGCAGTGTCTAGTGCATGAGAGCTCAAAGATTCACAGTGTTCGAAGAAAGATCAACTCTGCAAGCAGTTTCATTGCCAGAGCAACATGTTCAGGTCCATTCCTCCAGGCTCGACAGATGTGTGGGAACAAAGCCTTATTTTCTGACGTCCAGACAGTAAATAAAATATAAATTGCTGGTTTCTTTAAATGAGAGAACAATATATATATATATTGACAGAAACTATAAAGGCACAATAATTGCAAGATAAAGTCTGGTGAAGGTGAGTCTGGTGTACCGTAACTCTCACTTAAGGACTGTAAGAAGCCCGTGCAGCCCAGCCACGCCACACTATACCACCAGCAACCGGTTGTATAGTCTGACTTCGCCAGACATTCCTTAACCATACTTCTTTAATCGTACCGTCTTAACGTCGGTTTCCTTTCTGAAGAACATAAACCAATTCTTTGTATATATGATCAACAGTTTCAAATTAAAAAAATAATAATTAAATGAAAATCAAAGCAATCTTAAATGGTGGGATTGCCTTAAGATAAGTTAATCTCGGTTTCCAGAAAAGGAAAGGAAATTATCAGGAGATATTACTAAGTCAGTGATGACTTTAGCACTTGGAAGAAATACAAAAAATGAGCTATGATATGATGAAGGAATAATGATACGGTGTCCAACCTGTTCAGAAGTACCTTTAGATAAGCAAAAGCTAATTTTCTATACGAGACAAATATGTTCTTCACGGTATCTTACCAGTGCCGAGTTAAAACAAAAATGAAAAGAGCCAAATTTATGACACAAAATATAGACAACCGAGGCTCGGAAAAGTGCATGGTCGATGGTCCAAAAGTACAGAAAATACATAGTGATTTAGAGATTGTTCAGTTGTGTAGAGGATAAGGCATGCAACCGAACCCGGTTCTCTCTCTCTCTCTCACTCTCGCCATTAAACCGCTACTTGTAAGTGTGTCAGATGTGCTCATATCACTCTTTTCAAGTATCTTCCACTCGCTTGGTTATAAACAGCAGCGAAAATACAACTACTGAACCAAGTTCTTCCTTGTAATGTTGCAGTTTCTTACGTCCTCATTCCTGACTATACCACTGTAAGGGAGTTGGAGTTTAACCAGTATTATAGGTTTCTTGGTCGCTTGTAATGTGGCTTATTTTACCAGTACCGTGCGTTTGTGTCTCATCGTTAGCGTTCTGATCGTACATTGTTATTATCATTGTTGTTACAGTAATGAGACATTATTTAGCTGAGTCGGAGTTACAGAATTGTGTTGCTCATTTTTTCTCTGGTTTTGTGTGTGCATTTTCTGTATTTCTTTTCGGTTAAACTTTTACCAATTTCTTCCTGTCCGGCAACAGACACTGTAATTACTGTTTACATGACAAATGCCTGATCAATATAAACACAAATTATAATGAAATAATTCACGAATATATGTGTTTAAGATTTTAAAAGCGAGATTTTTAAGACTTCATTCCTAATATATTTTAATTTAGATCTGCCTATTTTAGTATTTGGGTATTTAAATTGAGAGCTCTACTAATAACGCATATCTATTTCTGTTATTGGTTTCGTGAGAGGATTTAATGGGAGTTTTTCTCTCCAATTGTATTATTTTGATATATTGTTCAGCAACATAATGGCTGAAGTTTATTTTCTTAATTACTGAGGTTATTATATTTAGGACATTTCTTCATATGCCGTAATTTAATAATTATGACTGAATATTGCTGGAGTTCCGTATAGCGATACTTTAAGTGCAAGTTGCATGATCGATGTTATTTACTAATATAACTTAGACGAACAAAAAGACAGATATACTGACTGTCACACTAACCAGATCGACATACTGACTGACAGAAAGACATACTGACTAACACACAGAGAGAAAGACATGGACAAACAGACAGGCAGGTAGACGAAAAGGAAAACCAAAGATAGAAAGTAGAAAGGCCTACAGTGAGAGCCGAATTGACAGACCATCCCTCATAACATGAAGATCCCACAAGATGGCTACGGTAATGTCTCCCAAAACAGCTCTCTTGGTCACGCCTCTGGCAAGCCAAGCTTCGAATCAGCCCGCGAGACAAATTATACATCACAGTCCCTCCCTCTCCCCCGTCACAATTATGCGAATCACACAGGGAATCCCAATCACACACACAGGGAATCCCAATCACACACACATGGAAGCCGAATCAGATGACGGTTCCAGTCGCATCGGATATTACATATCGTTCGGAACTGGTGTTGAGAGGAAATGTTGTGATAGCACTCAGCCATCGTGTAAGACTTCAATTTACACTCACGACACGGAATACAAACACGTTATCACTACTTTTGGCATGACGCTGACGGCCTCATGAGGAGAGGATCAGATAGCATATATTAAAAGTTTTCTTTGGGTGTCATGTGGACAGCATGCCATCATATTGAAGCCGCGTTCTCCAGCTTCACTGCCGCCCACCACCCTGCCGCCCACCATCCCACCACCCACCACCGAGCCGCCCACTTCCCGCCACCCACTTCCCGCCAAAACGCTCTACACCTCGTGCACGCCCCGACAAACACCGCCATCAGCTATCACCAACACCAATAGCGTGCACTCCAATGTTTACACTGACATCACCATCTACAACATGACAATCTACAAAGATCAACCAGGGTCGTAACTACATTATCTATAAAGTATGCACGACATCCTCCTTTATCACTACAACATCTTCATTTCCGCTCTGCTAATAACTCCGTATTAGCATCGAGGTCGCAGATAAGATCACAACTTATTTGTTACTTTCCTCTTTGTAAAAGGGTCACGATATCGTCACTAGTGCTTTCATCGGCTTATCGTAAGACTCGTGTATATATTTCTTGCTTAATGAGCGTGTTGATGATAACCAAGGTCTTGAAAAAATTTGGTTAAGGCCTTTTTTAGTATGATGAGAGAGTTTTATGTGGATCATTATATTTGTGAGTGTCTTATTAGGGTCTTTATATAGGTGTCTTTTATGTTTATCATTGTATTTGTGAGTGTTTTGTAGATCATTATATATCAGTTCCAGTCTTATGTGGGTCTTTATACTCACAGTATCTGTGAGTCACAGTATCGGTGAGTCACAGTATCTGTGAGTCACAGGGTCAGTCATAATTGTTGGGATCAAATCATAGTGACAAGCACTTGTGTTGAAGGATAGACTCACGTGTGTTGAAGGATAGACTCACGTGTGTTGAAGGATAGACTCACGTGTGTTGAAGGATAGACTCACGTGTGTTGAAGGATAGACTCACGTGTGTTGAAGGATAGACTCACGTGTGTTGAAGGATAGACTCACGTGTGTTGAAGGATAGACTCACGTGTGTTGAAGGATAATAATAAATTGCAAGTTTTCTACTCACAATTTGCCTTTCTAAATTTTGCTCATCTGAACAAATTATATATATATATATATATATATATATATATATATATATATATATATATATATATATATATATATATATATATATATATATATATATATGTCGTACCTAGTAGCCAGAACGCACTTCTCAGCCTACTATGCAAGGCCCGATTTGCCTAATAAGCCAAGTTTTCATGAATTAATTGTTTTTCGACTACCTAACCTACCTAACCTAACCTAACCTAACTTTTTCGGCTACCTAACCAAACCTAACCTATAAAGATAGGTTAGGTTAGGTTAGGTAGGGTTGGTTAGGTTCGGTCATATATCTACGTTAATTTTAACTCCAATAAAAAAAAATTGACCTCATACATAATGAAATGGGTAGCTTTATCATTTCATAAGAAAAAAATTAGAAAAAATATATTAATTCAGGAAAACTTGGCTTATTAGGCAAATCGGGCCTTGAATAGTAGGCCAAAAAGTGAGTTCTGGCTACTAGGTACGACATATATATATATATATATATATATATATATATGTCGTACCTAGTAGCCAGAACTCACTTCTCAGCCTACTATGCAAGGCCCGATTTGCTTAATAAGCCAAGTTTTACTGAATTAATATATTTTCTCTAATTTTTTTCTTATGAAATGATAAAGCTACCCATTTCATTATGTATGAGGTCAATTTTTTTTTATTGGAGTTAAAGTTAACGTAGATATATGACCGAACCTAACCAACCCTACCTAACCTAACCTAACCTATCTTTATAGGTTAGGTTCGGTTAGGTAGCCAAAAACGTTAGGTTAGGTTAGGTTAGGTAGGTTAGGTTGTCGAAAAAACATTAATTCATGAAAACTAGGCTTATTAGGCAAATCGGGCCTTGCATAGTAGGCTGAGAAGTGAGTTCTGGCTACTAGGTACGACATATATATATATATATATATATATATATATATATATATATATATATATATATATATATATATATATATATATATATTATTTTCTGGTTTAGGGTTTCTATCCCTCTAACTATTTTCTTAGCATCAGGGCTTAATTGAAATAGGAGTTCTCCAAAACTCATTTTCGTACTTTTAAGGTGAAGAAAAGAAGTGATTTACTATAGAGTGTATTACACTTATTTGTATAATTTGCACGACGTTTCGAACCTCCATGGTTCATTCTCAAGTGAACAGATCTTACAATACTAGTTGATTTTATACCCGCATTAGGTCAGGTGATAATACAATGAAGGTGAAAACATGGGGGGATACATAAGGGATAAACATAGGGGCTGCAGAAGGCTTATTGGCCCATACGAGGCATCTCCTATCTAAACACAAAGATTAATCCAGTGTAATTGGCCTGTTATGTTGGACATTGTCTTCTGTGTTGGCATCGATATGTTCTTGTCTTGTCCTTACTCTCATGGTGAGTAAGTAACCTTACTTACTCACCATGAGAGTAAGGACCCATGAGAGTAAGGAGTAAGTAAGTAAGTAACCTTACTTACTCACCATGAGAGTAAGGACAAGACAAGAACATATCGATGCCAACACAGAAGACAATGTCCAACATAACAGGCCAATTACACTGGATTAATCTTTGTGTTTAGATAGGAGATGCCTCGTATGGGCCAATAAGCCTTCTGCAGCCCCAATGTTTATCCCTTATGTATCCCCCCATGTTTTCACCTTCATTGTATTATCACCTGACCTAATGCAGGTATAAAATCAACTAGTATTGTAAGATCTGTTCACTTGAGAATGAACCATGGAGGTTCGAAACGTCGTGCAAATTATACAAATAAGTGTAATACACTCTATAGTAAATCACTTCTTTTCTTCACCTTAAAAGTACGAAAATGAGTTTTGGAGAACTCCTATTTCAATTAAGCCCTGATGCTAAGAAAATAGTTAGAGGGATAGAAGCCCTAAACCAGAAAATAATAATTACAGAATATGCGGTCATATTCAATGAAACATGTTTGAAAGAAAACCTGCTGCCAGTATACACCAATATATATATATATATATATATATATATATATATATATATATATATATATATATATATATATATATATATATATATATATATATATATAAGAGGTACTTGTTTAGGCGTTTAAATGCATTCATAATATCATAAACTTTGATTCTGAGCTGTGTGGAGGGTTCAGAAACTTTCTAAGTTGAGTCTTCTGAAGGACTCATTGCTTTCTTTAAGTGACAGCAGCTTTCATTCTACGTGCCTTAAATATCACAAAAAGATGACGTAAGTTAACATTTAATCAATGCACATCTGCTGGAATTGAACATTTTTGTTGCGTTGAGTATTTATGTCATTCGCATATTTGGTTTTCATTCTAAGTTTAACGTATTGTGATAGCAATTACCCCACACACAAATATTCAGGGACCGTATTAGTCCATTTCAGAGCAACTTTATTGGCTTGGTATAAAGAAATCTGGTGATTGCACGACAAATAAATGAGATGATTCGTGAGCTGCAACACTGAATAGATTTTGTCATCGGGAATCGGTACAACTTCCGTGTACAGTGTTGTACACGAACTGTGTCAAAAACGTAATATTTTTAAAGCATAATTTTATGTCTGCAATCGTCATAGTTCTTACCACAACGCATTTTGACTGGCATCTCTTTGCAAAAGTCAAGAACGAATCAAGTTTAAAGGCTTTTTTGTAAGCAATATAGTGCTAAGGTTTCACCAGTATTTAATAACATTAGTAGCACGTTATTAAATAAATGGTGGCTGCATCACACTCTTGGTTACTGAGCACATTTCACAAGCCTGGTAAATCTGTGTATCTATGCATTTACGTATGTAGGTTAGCTTAGCATTTTAAAAGCACCGAATCACCTTCTGTGGTTGAGTGTTCAATAAACCCCTGAACTATATGTTTAACACATCTCTCACCCTGTCCATGGAGGACAGAAGAAAATGTATATATGTTGGTTAGCATTGTAAATGTGTGTCCACGTCTGTGGTAGAAAATAATAATAATAAAAAAAAAGACCGAAGTGCAGTTTATAAAAGGAGCAAGACTTTAATAATTCATGTTTTTGCATTCTACATGTGTTAAAATATTATTTTAATTTCTCCCTGTTGCCCCGTGTTCTTTAAGCTATAATAATAAAAACAACACAACGGAGGACTTAGTTCAGCATCCTGGCAACCGTCCATCTTGAAAGAAAAATTTCAAAATAAAAAATACACAATATAAAGAGAATTATATGATATTTTGGATCTTTTTTTCAGGTAAGGTTGCCACCTTACTACTTTTATGCTTGGGTTTATTTTCAGTCTGTGATCCTACTTATTAGAATTAGATCTAACCAGCTTTTGAAACAATGCTCTTTGACTTGTTCGTTAAAGTTGTGTAATGTACGTAGGCTCTATTGAACCATGGCTTTCCCAGGCTTGGTGCTGATGAACCAAGCTTGGTGCTGATGAACCAAGCTTGGTGCTGATGAACCAAGCTTGGTACTGATGAACCAAGCTTGGTACTGATGAACCAAGCTTGGTGCTGATGAACCAAGCTTGGTGCTGATGAACCAAGCTTGGTGTTGATGAACCAAGCTTGGTACCGATGAACCAAGCTTGGTGTTGATGAACCAAGCTTGGTGCTGATGAACCAAGCTTGGTACCGATGAACCAAGCTTGGTGCTGATGAACCAAGCTTGGTACCGATGAACCAAGCTTGGTGCTGATGAACCAAGCTTGGTACCGATGAACCAAGCTTGGTGTTGATGAACCAAGCTTGGTACCGATGAACCAAGCTTGGTGTTGATGAACCAAGCTTGGTACCGATGAACCAAGCTTGGTGCTGATGAACCAAGCTTGGTACCGATGAACCAAGCTTGGTGCTGATGGATCAAGCCATTACTCAACTGATCTTTTACATTCTGCTTTGATCCCGGCCTTTGATTTTCCAGTCGTAAAATTAAGGCTTTCATTGACGTCACGGAGAAGTGACATCGAGCCAAGTGTTTGAGCTTTATCTCAAAGCTCTAAGAGGTTTTTTTACACGTTTACCTTTGAGCTTAACCTTTCCTCTCTAGCCGGGAACGACATATCAAGTTTACAATTTCAAGGAGCATACGCCTGATCTTGCCGATGATATAACGGCAATTTAATTTCTAAAACAAATATAGATACAACCCGGTAGACGTCAGTGCCTTGAAATTTCTCGAAATAGATTGGGTTATATCCTCCATATAACGGGGTTTTTATATATGGAACTTCCACTGTGAAGAACGAAATGTTCTATCAGTAAGGATAACAGGAACAATTTCAATTGGTATTTATTCCAGAGGAAGTTAGTACGGTCATATTGAGCTTGCGAGGCACGTGAGAACAGCTAATGAACCTGGATATGAGGAGGGAGTGAAGGAACGGTGCTCAGCAACCGTTGGTTCATCAACGGTGCTCAGCAACCGTTGGTTCATCAACGGTGCTCAGCAACCGTTGGTTCATCAACGGTGCTCAGCAACCGTTGGTTCATCCGTTGGTTCATCAACGGTGATCAGCAACCGTTGGTTCATCAACGGTGATCAGCCACTGTTGGTTCAGCAACGGTGCACAGCAACCGTTGGTTCATCAACGGTGATCAGCAACCGTTGGTTCATCAACGGTGCTCAGCAACCGTTGGTTCATCAACGGTGCTCAGCAACCGTTGGTTCATCAACGGTGCTCAGCCACCGTTGGTTCATCAACGGTGATCAGCAACCGTTGGTTCATCAACGGTGATCAGCAACCGTTTGTTCATCAACGGTGATCAGCAACCGTTGGTTCATCAACGGTGATCAGCAACCGTTGGTTCATCAACGGTGCTCAGCAACCGTTGGTTCATCAACGGTGATCAGCAACCGTTGGTTCATCAACGGTGATCAGCAACCGTTGGTTCATCAACGGTGCTCAGCAACCGTTGGTTCATCAACGGTGCTCAGCAACCGTTGGTTCATCAACGGTGCTCAGCAACCGTTGGTTCATCAACGGTGCTCAGCAACCGTTGGTTCATCAACGGTGCTCAGCAACCGTTGGTTCATCAACGGTGATCAGCAACCGTTGGTTTATCAACGGTGCTCAGCAACCGTTGGTTCATCAACGGTGCTCAGCAACCGTTGGTTCATCAATGATCCAATGTCATCACTCTAATAAGAGAAGCTGTCAGTGAACTACTAAGTCTAAGTGGTGGTCTTCAAGACCAAAAATAACTTTTCTATACTATTGCATTCATTTGATCTGAATTACTTCATATTATAAGTGTGATGCTCCTAAACTTGGCAGCGAAAAGATAAATTTACTCTTGCAAAGGCATTTCCTGATTGGCGCTTGTTTGATGTAATCTTCTGATTACCTTGACACATGTGAAGTCTAACAAGAACACACACACCCACACTCACACGGGGTCCTGATAGCTGAGTGGACAGCGCTCTGGACTCGTAATCCTAGGGGTCCGGATTCGATCCATGGAGATGGCAGAAACAAAATGGGCAGTTTCTTTCACCCTGATGCCCCTGGGAGTTAGACAGCTGTTACAGACTGCTTCCTCTGTGTGTGTGTGTGTGTGTGTGTGTGTGTGTGTGTGTGTGTGTGTGTGTGTGTGTGTGTGTGTGTGTGTGTGTGTGTGAGTGTGTGTGTGTGGAAAAAAATAGTAGTTTGTAACAGTTGATTGACAGTTGAGAGACGGGCCTAAAGAGCAGAGCTCATCCCCCGCAAGCAAACTAGGTGAATACACCCACCCACACACACACACACACACACACACACACACACACACACACACACACACACACACACACACACACACCCACACACACACACACACACACACACACACACACACACACCCACACACACACACACACACACACACACACACACACACACACACACACACACACCCACACACACACCCACACACACACACACACACACACACACACACACACACACACACACACACACACCCACACACACACACACACACACACACACACAGTAGTGGCCGGTAGCGGAAGGAAAGAAATGGAATAATAGTCACAAACGAAGCTTCAAGAGAGGAAAGCCTAGGAAACAACTTTCAGTTGAGCTGCAGACACGTATTTCTAAATGATGATACAACACAACCATCCTCCTGGTTATATAGTACATTTTATAACTATGTGGACCATCGTACATACACTGACGTAATGGATAATTATATAGTAGAATTTGGTAATATCAACTTTAAAGTCCAAAAAAATTAAGCTAAAACCCAAACTTAAATATTCCTAGGCCAGGTATAGCATATATATATATCTATATATATATATCTATATATATATATATATATATATATATATATATATATATATATATATATATATATATATATATATATATACATACACAGTATGTACTATATTAGGCCTTATATAGCGTTATGAGGCCTTAATATAAGCTAATTAAGCCTAGAAAGATTAGGTTATTTTAGGTTAAGTTTTCTTTGCACTAGTACTCACTTTCCTGGTTTGTCCAACATCAATTTCTAAATTCTAATTGCCTTTTACGACAACATGTGTACGATGGTCCTCGTCGATACAATAACTACCTCAACAGAAGGATGGGCTGTATAACAAGGGGAGAGAGAGAGCTGCAGCACCAGAGGCAAGAAGAGGGCGGTTATCTTGAGGTTATCTTGAGATGATTTCGGGGCTTTAGTGTCCCCGCGGCCCGGTCCTCGACCAGGCCTCCACCCCCAGGAAGCAGCCCGTGACAGCTGACTAACTCCCAGGTACCTAATTTACAGCTCCCTGCTCGCCTTCTTACTGCTGCTACTTTACTGGGAGAGAGTGGATGCAATCTTCCCTCACGGCACCCTCAGGAACGTCCACAACAGCCGCATAGATCATTTTCCTCCCTCCCTCCCCCTCGCCCCGCCTCGCATCCCCACCACCCTCACTAACAGTACACACGAAACAACAAACTGTCGCAAACTGTCCAGAAGCTAATGAATAATTCAGTTAATCAAATAATTTACCCATATACTGTCTACGATCATGTAATTTTGTTTAATATATATTTAAATTTGTTTATTTGAAGTGGGTGGACTCTTATCCTTTTCAAATAATATTAAACAAGTAAAGCTTAAGACACGGACAGCCGCCGGCTTCCCTTCACTAGTACTTCTAGATCTGGTAGTGGATACACTTTCACCGGAGAAGACATGATCGATAATCGACTTGAGAATGGTCCAGGACGGACCGAAACGTCGTCGTCCCTTCAACTTCTAGTGTGGTCTGGTCAACTTACTTTAGCCACGTTATTGTGACTCATCGCCTGCATCGTCAATCGTAGACTTAGTAACGTCATTCGTTCTGCATTTTATATGATATCGAACGTATTATGGATATCTGACGTATCACCAACTACAGTTACGTGCTGTACTATTTAGAACAACCCAAGAGATACATTCCCAGCTATGTAAGATTTATATACTACCTTACACAAAGGCGGTATATACCTCCATAAAACTACGAATTCCCAAACTCCACTATTCTCACAACTCAGGGTGTGATGACGTCAGCTGTACGCCTTTCGTCATGGTGAATGATCGGACTACCTCTGCATCGTATGTCCAGGTATCGTATCCTCAACACACAAAGTCCAGGCGAGAGGTTGAAAGATGTATGCATAACAGAAAGCACCTTCACAACTCCAGTGAGGTTTACAGACGCACTCGAGTTATTGCTGTTGTCCACATTTTGTAAGGTAAGGTCGACACAAGATTTTTAATATGCAGAGAATATCACAATACCAAGTAAGAAAATTATTAGTCAAGTCAAACCTGAAAAAGGAGGAAAGTGGCGCAGGTACGATGCATTCTGGAGCCTTATCAATTTCAAATTTGTCTCGAAATCTTTCTCGCCAAAAACATATTCCTTCAATGTAGACGAAATCGAAATTCGACAAATTTACTCATGGAATGTGCACCACCGTATTGAAATTGAGCTCTCTGAAGCAGACAACCACACTGAAAAAGGGATCGGAAATATTACCTGCTGTTTCAAAATATTATATATTTAAATAAGTATCTAATTATGCATGCAAAGTGCAGCCTGTCCTCCCTGACTGGGAAGTATTAAATATTTACGACCGCATGACGTTGCTAAGCCGAGCGCCGCAAAATATAAACAGACTCTTCTGACATTTACACGCCCGCACGCACTCGTCCTGGTAAGTTTCCAATAAACGCCATTAACGAAGGTATTAACGCGTCGTGCTTGGACGCAGTTGAAACTAACGTCCGAATTACGCATTTTGAGTATCAAGAGCTTGGCGTTGTGAAGCGTACTCTAAACGGCGTCATCCTCAGTGATAACACCCGAGATACAATACTTGTATATCCGATGATATCATTGTATATCTTGTGTATTTGCATTGATTGAATGATGTACGTCAAATGTTGTGGCAACACCATTATGTATCGTGAAACAGCTCAACCCTGGAAACACAAACCGAAACTGTCTCTATTTTCCGCTTGTTACAACTTGTAATAACGTTCTTACATCTTGACTTAACGTGTTTATGACGTATTAGAACGTTGTTACAACTTGCTATATTGGTTGTTCTAACTGGTTAGGTGTTAAAACTTGTTCGAACGTTGTACCAACGTCGTAGTTTCGGTGTGTGTTTGGTGGGAATTGATTACAATGATCTTGTTTTTCATTTAAAGATTCTTGGGATACACATAATGTTTACTATAACCATGTCGTTCACAGAATTACTAATTAAACGGAGCAAAGCTTCAACGGCACTTGTGATGTCACCTTATTGTACAGCGCTAAGGACACATCATAAGGAAATGAATTTATGGTCTGCCATTTTCACGGAAATGAGGTTGATGGAATGAAAACTGAGGCTCAATACAAACAATTAATAAGAAAATCGTCTTATCAGCACTCGACTCTAAGATAATGAAGTTCTCAAGAACTCAATTATTTTACCTATCTAGAATAAGGAAAATCTAATAATTATAGAAGAATTTATTTGCTATGCTGTCGTTCCTCTCTGGAACATCTTTAGGTAGAAAATGAACACAGAAGGTAAAACATGGGGCTAAATACACATGAGAAAGGATCGAGGGAGAGGGTAGAGGTGATGGGGCAAACCAAACATAGGTAAGGGGATGGGGGAAACCAAACATAGGTAAGGGGATGGGGGAAACCAAACATAGGTAAGGGGATGGGGGAAACCAAACATAGGTAAGGGGATGGGGGAAACCAAACATAGGTAAGGGGATGGGGGAAACCAAACATAGGTAAGGGGATGGGGGAAACCAAACATAGGTAAACAACGTATGACCCCAAAGGAGAATGAGACAAGAAATTACTTAAACGCTTTTGTGTAACTCATTCTCAGAAGAATATGATTGATACAGTGATAGAATATATATAGAAACGAAAACACGTGTTACATGTGAGAATAAACACAAGGGGATTTATATAAACAAGGGTCCATAAACATACGAAAAGATGAACTTGGGGGATGTTTATTGGCCCAAACATGACAGCTCCTAATTTTTCCTATGGAAATAATTGTCTAGTAATCCTCTTATTAAAATCGTTTTTTAACTGATCCATTAAAAATGGGTTCAAAGTGTATAAACCATTATTAATGTTGTATAGCTTTGTAATTTGTATTAAATTTGCATTAATTCAATAATATTTATATTATAAATGCTTTTACAGTTAGTCATTGAAGAAGAATTTTCGTAATCAATTTGGTGAGCATTTTCTGGCATTAATAAATAGATAAGTAAACATTTGGCCACGTTTATTGCAGAATTTTTATGTTAGGAAATTAGACATTTCAAATTTTTGTACTTTTGAACTATATAAAATGTATCAGTCTTTACAGGGTATTCTGTAAATTAAATAATTATCACCATGATAGCCGGTTATGACTAATAATTATCCAATAGTATTTTCATAATTAAACAATCATAATCAAATCCAAAAAAATATGGTAGGCATAAAAAAATTTCATAAAGAATTTTCTCGGTGCTGATTTTGTTATATGTTGAGCTTTGCTACGACCAACTTCCACTTGGTAGCAAAGCTTCAGTACAATAGAATCAAGTTTTTTAAAACTCTTCACCTACGAACTCTGGACTAAAGATTCGTAAAGCTCTTACATACACACAAGAAAACTCGATTGTTTAATATATTTGTGACCAGAGAAATAACGATCACAAAGAATTTGTACGCTTTCTGAAATCACTATACAGTTCATGCTCTATAAATACAATACGGTTTCCCCAGTTATGACCAACTAGGAGACTCGTCACACTACGTGACTACAACAACATCCCTGAGTGTGTGAGAGTGAGCCAGTAGGTTGGCGTCTGCACGTGAGCTTCCCAAATAAACTCCAGTAGCGTGACTATTACATATAACTCTACTGAAGGTGTGTGTGTGTATTCACAACATAACAGATCCTCTAAGTTTTCCAGCGCGTCGGGAGAGAGAAATATGATCAATGGCGCTGCTAACAATGCGAATATTATCATTCATTTGCGACAACCTCGTTCAGTTGTTCCTGCTGAATTATATTAAGTTTACAGAAATTGCTTATGTTGAATTAAATATAATTAAAATATATAGGGGTACCACCACTGGTTTAATTAAAGGGACCCACATCCTCGAAGAAGAAAATAAATAGTGTTCAGAGAAGACCTTGTGGATTCTCACTGAATACTTTAATCTTTTCCTCTCCTACCACCCCTATTATTTTTGTTTAATATTTTTTTAATAATATTAACATTTTAAATCATTTTTTTAATAATATTAAAATATCATATCTTAAATTCTAATACAGCACACATTAATATCAGCATAAAATTATGTACTTGCATTATTCAATAGTGAATAGTGAAGAAATGAAGTACTTTCATTTTAGGAAGATGAGCTGAGATGTACATCGTCAGACTTGTACTGTGACACACATCAATCAGCCAATCGACACTAAAGTCTTTGTTCACGGCTCCTTGACAACACTTTACAGTTTCTTATTCTGAACTATTGTTGATCAGTGTCACTTTATATATGAAAGTCATATATAAAGTGACACTGATCACTTTATATTTGATCAGTGTCACGATTATTGTGTAAAGGTCACTTTATGTGATCTTTATACAATAATCTGTGGTGGGTATTTGAACATGTGTAAAACACACATGGATTTGGCTACAGATGGCATACTTTCTGCCCAGTTATTGGCAGACTCTCTGTCCAGATGATGGAAGACTTTTTATCCACACGATGACGGATATTTTGTCCAGGCGATGGCAGAGTTTTGTCCAGATGATGGCAGATTTTTTTCCAGATTATGGCAGACTCTGTCCAGATCAAGTATAGGTATGAATGGCCCCTAACCCATAATACAACTGTCCGGTTTGCCGGGGAAAGAGTGAAACATCCAGACGTCATTTGACACTATATTTTTCCCCTCTTTTCTCTATATACATTTGACCCGGACACCGGTAACACCGGTAATTTTCAGACGTTACTTTCCTTGACGGGTTCAATAGTACACATGTTCGCCACACGCTTGTTTAATCGTCAACAATCGCGCATAGACTCGGATGAACCATGACGCACTGGAAGGTATCTACTAAATCGTATACGAGCTTCGAAGCGCTACTTGATCGTGAATGGCAGTAATAACCTTGGGTTAAGGACCTCCTCGTAGCGTAGTAAATGCAGACTTATCCTCTAAGATAAGAGAGGCGTTAATAATTCCTAAGCTGAAGACTCAAGATTCGGTAAATCTCGACCCTGAAGTTGAGGAGAAGGTTGAACAGGAGGGAATTATCAGGGGGGAAAGCGCGCCAAGCCATTACGACTATATAGCACTTGGAAGGGGTCAGGATAAGGATTTGGAATGTGACGGGGGGAAGGAATGGTGCCCAACTATTTGGACGGTCGGAGATTGAACGCCGACCTGCATGAAGCGAGACCGTCGCTCTACCGTCCACCCCAAGTTGTTGGGCGGGTTGACCAGGTCACCTGTGGCCTTGACCTGCTGCGCCAGAAACGACCTTAGGACACGAATGATCGTCATTCGTCTGTGAACGTCGTACAAATGATACCTTTTCATTGGCTTCGGTCATCACAATTAACAGATAACATACATTAGAGAAGTGACATAAACAATATGGAGATCTGAACCTCTTACCATGATCTGAAAGGTAAAATTTTCATTTACTAAATACGAATAGTTTACAACCTTCGAAGCGCTACAAGGTCGTCCTCAATGCAAGTTTATTACTGTTTTAGCCACCACCTCGCGGGACTTCGAAGCTCGTTAATGGTTAAATACTGACTAGTCCGCCATAGTTCATCACAACATACGAACAATTGTCGGTGACTAGCCAAATTAAACGCAAAATTGTCAATTTAAAAAACTAAAATTTTCATGATAATCAGGAAATTCGTTTATTGTGTTTGCATAAAAACTCTACATTACAGAACTAAAACAGGTAACCAGGAAGGATATGTACTAAATATCAACCAGTGAGCTTGGTCCAACAGGCTGTTGGATCATCCACTGGTTGATGAGTACAGGAACTGGTGAAAAGCAATGAAGGTAAGGCAAGGTAATTATGAGAAAACACTAGACCAGTATGACTATAACATAACACTTGGAAGGGATGTGAAGACATACATATGAGATTAAAAAAACAGCGAATTAAGGAACGGTGCCCAACCCCTTTGACCATCAGGGATCGAACCCCGACCTTCCAAGAAGAGAAGCCGTCGTTTTACCGTTCAACCCAATTGTATGTATATAAACACAAAGTTTAAAGTGGACTTTATTTGGAGATAACATCTCACTATTTCTGATTTTTTTCCTAAACTTTATATACCCGAAATATTTGATTAATAAATGTTGACAGTGAGCAACGAATAGACTACAAAAACCACTAACGAAATAGATCAGAAGCACTTGTTCATTCCCCCTAGCAGGACCAGCCAGCACCACTCTCCCTTGATCTAAGTCAACATTGTCAACATTGATCTAAGTCAACGTTTCTTGTCTTACGCAAGAAACATTCCCTCTAAACATTTAATGAAACATTTCAATAAGAACTATTGCCGAAACAATCGTAGACATCTTCAAGAGAAAACTAGATAGGTTTCTTCAAGGCAAGAGAAAACTAGATAGGTTTCTTCAAGGCAAGAGAAAACTAGATAGGTTTCTTCAAGGCAAGAGAAAACTAGATAGTTTTCTTCAAGAAGTGCCGGACCAACCGCGCTGAGGTGGATATGTGAACCTGCGGGCCGCTCCAAGCAACAGCCTGGTTGACCAAGCTCTCTCAAGTCAAGCCTGGCCCCGGGCCGGGCTTGGGGAGTAGAAGAACTCCCAGAACCCCCATACATCAGGTATCCAGCAGGTATCTACAATTAACACCTACCGGAAGGGTGTTAATTGGGTGTTAATATAACACTATATAATATTGGGTGTTAATATAACACATATCAGGTGTTATATCACTAACATCTGATATAAAGCCAATTTACGAGCTTTGCAAGAAACATCACCAAATATCATCATTAGCAAAACCAACAACCACAAGCAGACAGTCACAATAACGTAGTTAAGAATTTGACACACAACTGAAATAACATGGCTGATGTAACAGTCCATCCATGACCACACGGCTTGATAATGGTCTGGGACGGACCGAAAGTGAAGAACGTCTTCGCTCTATTTTTAGTTGCCTGGTTGGGTGTCTAACAACCATGTCACCAAAGCAGGGATTGTAATTATTCCAGGTAGTAACTGTGAAGAAGTAAACATAAAAGAACATAGAGGCGAGGATTTAAACACACATAAACATGGCCGCCGTGTAGTAAACACAAATAATGCTTACGACACTCCTTTTGTTCTCTTTATAAGCTTGAAGCAAAGTATTTGCTCCAAGTGAATTTTACTCTCTTATCATGTTTATCATTAATTCCAAATACAAGAAATGCACATCACATTTACGCCTTTTGAACACATGTCTGTCATTCGAGCACATGTCTGGCCTTCGAGCACTTGATTTGAATCAGCTTAACGCACACCAGGGAATTTCCCCAAGAGGATAGCATGTGTAGAGCCAACCATCAGGGTCTTACAGTGCATTTGTCTTTTCAGAATATCGGTACATTTATACACCTGGACGCTTCTTGCAGATGTTGCCTCTGTACACGTGCCTGTGTTGCACAAGCACAGGTGTGTGCCACCAGGACGCACACTTTTTAAAAACATTTGTCGTATAATTTGTTTCTCTCAGCCCTTTTTTTGCTGAGCATAACAGCTCGCTAACTGCGAAATGTTTTCTTTTTCACTAAGCTAATTTTACTTCAGCATATTTGCTTCCCCCTCGCCTTACTTGTTTTTCTAGTGTACTTCTGACCGTTAAACACAACCACTTTCTCTCCAGATTTCAATCTCTCGCAGAATTTTCCCATCCAGATTTTTTTTGTTTCAAACATATTTTTATGTTTGTCTTCGGCATCATTCTTACAGACATACTCCTTCAAGTGTTGCGTCTTGAGAGGCTCGTCATCACCTCCCAAGAGCCCTCAGGCTTGCCCTCAGCTCCTAGTCATTAACATAACAATGCTTTCTGACCACACGCTCCAGCACATTATTTCTGTCCGTCAATTTAGTAATTATCCAGGAGGTGTTGAACTCGTGAAAAAGACTAAAGGTCTTTATCCTGGTTGTGTTTCATATGCAAATATGTAATTTATTCTTTGTTATCGAAAGCACTTATGTGTGAATGCGCAGCTGGTCTAACAGTCTTGCATCAGAAACGAAAGAAACGCTGCGCGTACTAGTGGCTTTACAAGAGTGTAATTACTGTACTATGCTATGTATTCTCACAAACCCAATGTACCTTCTTGTATATAAATAAATAAATAAATAAATAAATAAATAAATAAAAGAAACCAATAAACGCACACACACACTTCAGATGGAGAGGGTCTTGCCGTTTACCTTTTTCTTAGTGTATGTTTGGTCCATCCACTTCAAGTGATGACCTCCTTTCTTGTAGGTCGGCGTTCGATCCCCGATAGTCCAAGTGCTTGAGTTCCGTTCCTTTTTTCTTTTTGACAGTAGGCGCAGTTTGCATGAAGGGTTTGTCCTCCCGATGACTGCACCAGTGCAGACGTTGATAGACGCGTTTATGTTGAAGATCATCGGAATTTCAAAAGTGCTTGTTGCGTTGTGGTGTAGATAGAGGAGCGGCGACTATAACAGAGGTGTATGTTAGACTTGCCGCACCGTAGGGCGGTATGTTGTGTTTATGGTGTCAGCTGATCCATGGTGCTGCGACGAGGCAGCTGTTTCCTGTGTTTAGCTGTTGGTGGCGCCAGGTATATATGTGGCGCGGGTCAGATGTGACCCAATTGTTGTTAGTCCGTTCCTTTACTCCGCTCTTGTATCCTACCTCTTCTCGTAATCTATCAATGCCACTCATGTACAAAAGTTTTCAGGCTTACAGCGTTTTCCTGCCTTGCTATATCTGCGACTGAAATGTATGGTCCAAAAGTCGCCAGAATCCTCTGAAACAATTTTCGACCTCCCATGTTCACGAATACTTGTCCCAACAAATTATACCTTTGTTCACTGTTCATCGAGGAAACTATTTGCCGGTAGAGCGACGGTTTTGCTTCTTGCAGGTCGGCGTTCAATCCCAAACTGTCCAGGTGGTTGGGTACCATCCCTTCCCGTCCCATCCCAAATCCTTATCCTAATATCCCTTCTTACTGCTATACAGTCGTAATGGCTTAATGCTTTCTCCTGATAATGACCTACCTCCTGTCGTAAGGCAATCTACGTTTTCGATTCACAACTGGTGATCCCGGGTTCGATCCCCGAAGAGACAGAAATAGTTGGACACGTTTCTTTTCACCTAATGCCTCTATTCATATACTAGAAAACTGATACCCGAGTTAGGTAATTGTTGTGCGGTTGTATCCTCTTCGGCCTTGGGAGACCTCGATACCTGCCTAACATACGCAGGCTTCCTGTCCCCCGACAACGGGAATTATATTAATTATTTTCATTATGGGAAATGTGATCCGCAAGAACAGTTTATTTAGGCAATCGCAGCTCACTTCCAAAATACACTGAAGATTTTATCCGCACTCATAACATACAGTGAAGATTTTGTCCAAGCTATTAACATGGAAAATTTTGTCCAGCCTATTAATATATATAATAGATCTTGTCCATGTTCTTAAAATACATTGATGGTTTTGTCCAAGATCATTACAAGCGCTGAGGTTTTTGTTCAATATCTTATACACTGAAAATTTGGTCAAAATCTGTATTTTGTATACACCCATTTGTTTTACCAAAGGGATCAACACAACCAAAAAGTTATGCAAAGAATGCAAATTTCTCATCGAATATATGTTTTCAAAATCAATATACCTTAAATGCACTTTTTTATTATTATTATTAATACATTAGGTACATCTGCATTTGTGCAGCTACGCTAGACTGTATGAATCAGTGCAGTGTGTACAAAAATTGCACTGTTATCCAAACTAATGCTAAAGTGTATGGCATCTGCCATGAACATTTCACATTCACAGATTTTGTGAAAGACAGGCGATGGAGCCATGCCCACCTTAATGGGGCACTGGGACGACTCCGACCCCTTATGACATTTCCGATAAGATAACCATTAATCTTGTAAACTTTAAGAAGGATCTGGCATCTGGCCTCCAACCTCACACATTCTTTTTTATACAGATAACAATATTTTCTTAATTGCTGTAAATATTCGTTTGTTAAGTCTGGATATCTTCCGAAGGTTTAAGAAACCAGAACGCCAGTCATGCGAAGGTTTAACAACCCATAACGTCAGCTATTGAAGGGTTTAAGAAGCTACTGGGTCCGTCTTTGAAGGGTTTGATATACAAGTTCCAGCTTTGGACTTTCTTTACTTAACATCTTCCATTTTGCCTTTCTAAGTTTATCACTTAAAGTTCCATCACAAATCTCTCTTCACGATATTTTTCTTCATATTTCTCTTCACAAACGAACATTCGTCTTTACCACTGTTCATAAGACAAGTTCCACAAAATGCACTCTAACAATACTGTGTCGTTGGTCTCAAGTTGGATACCGTTGTTAAACATTACACACTAAAGCACGCAATAAGCGCCTAACCCCTGAACTTATGCATCAAACGGTGAACTCACCCTTTAAACCAGCAGCATTATGAAGATCCCCAGACCTGCCCCAGAGAGCAGTTAAGTGCGTGACGAAGAGTGTCGTTTAGTCAAGCGCAGGAGAGACTAAAACATGAGTGTCTGCTGCTGCTTGACGGGCATTATGGCTGCTTAATTACCCGTTAAGTCCCGAGACTGTGAGGCAAGGTCATGGTGGGAGATGGTAGACCAGGGAAGGAGAGACTATGAGGCAAGGTCATGGTGGTAGATGGTAGACCAGGGAAGGAGTAGAGACTATGAGGCAAGGTCATGGTGGGAGATGGTAGACCAGGGAAGGAGAGACCATGAGATAAGGTCATGGTGGGAGATGGTAGACCAGGGAAAGAGTAGAGACTATGAGGGAAGGTCATGGTGGGAGATGGTAGACCAGGGAAGGAGTAGAGACTATGAGGCAAGGTCATGGTGGGAGATGGTTGACCAGGGAAGGAGTAGAGACTGTGAGGCAAGGTCATGGTGGGAGATGGTAGACCAGGGAAGGAGAGACTATGAGATAAGGTCATGGTGGGAGATGGTAGACCAGGGAAAGAGTAGAGACTATGAGGGAAGGTCATGGTGGGAGATGGTAGACCAGGGAAGGAGTAGAGACTATGAGATAAGGTCATGGTGGGAGATGGTAGACCAGGGAAGGAGAGACCATGAGATAAGGTCATGGTGGGAGATGGTAGACCAGGGAAGGAGAGACTGTGAGGGAAGGTCATGGTGGGAGATGGTAGACCAGGGAAGGAGTAGAGACTATGAGATAAGGTCATGGTGGGAGATGGTAGACCAGGGAAGGAGAGACCATGAGATAAGGTCATGGTGGGAGATGGTAGACCAGGGAAGGAGAGACTATGAGATAAGGTCATGGTGGGAGATGGTAGACCAGGGAAGGAGTAGAGACTATGAGATAAGGTCATGGTGGGAGATGGTAGACCAGGGAAGTAAGTAGGATATATTGTTAATGACACAGAAATTTAGATTAAATATTAGGGTATAAATAGCGTCACAAAAGAAGTTCTGCAAGATAAATATATTTTTGATAAGAAGTTTTGTATAGTTGAGTTAGTCCGCGGTCAAATATTATTGGCTGTACAATTTAGATGATTACTGCTTTGATACGTTTGCCTGAGGACTGTATTAATTAAAAAATACATTTATATGTTAACAATGAAGTAACATATACCCTCGTATAGAATGATCGCATCATACAAGAGATTGACGGGAATTGACAAGATGGACAAGGATAGCCACTTAAACGTGAGAGATAGCAGGACAAGAGGACATAGGTGGACGCTGCTAACACAAATGAGCCTAAGAAATACAAGGAGATATTCATGCAGCGGACGGTTGGTTAACAAATAGAATGCACTTAAAGGTATGGTTGTGGAACCCGCCTCCATCCAAGAACTTTAGGACAAGTTCGACAAAGAATCGAACTTTGGAATAGTTGAAATATAAATCAACAAGTATAACAAGCCTAGTAGGCGGGGCATTAAAACCTATACTTCACATCCCCCTTGGTAAAGATAGACAGACAGACAGACGGACATACACACACACACGCGCGCCCGCGGCTGAGTAGACAGCATTTAGTATTAAGCAGTCCTAAGAGCCTGGGTTCGATTCCTGGCAGAGGGAGATACAAATGGGCCTTTTCTTACAGAGCTGCTATTTAAATTACGGGAAGGGGGGGGGGGGGACACAAGTTATATGTGGCCTACTAAATATGTGCGGCATTAAATGATATTTTGAATTTTCCTCCAAAAATAATTCCGAAATAATTACAAAATAAATTTACTACGGAAAAATTACAAAAATAGATTTAGTTGTCCATCTTTGAGTGTAGCGAGATAGGGCAAGATAAGAGTAGCATCAGTTGGTGGAGAGTTACTGTGAACGTGGCACTGTGGCCCTCGGTGGTCTTCACCTCTCATACGGTGTACTGTGAACGTGGCATTATACCCGCGCTGGTCCCCACCTCTCATACGGTGTACTGTGAACGTGGCATTATACCCTCGGTGGTCACCACCTCGCATACGGTGTACTGTGAACGTGGCATTATACCCTCGCTGGTCCCCACCTCTCATACGGTGTACTGTGAACGTGGCATGCTAACCTTCACCTACTTGGTACAAATTCCGTATTCCCAGCGCTCGTCTCACACATTCCGTCGCTCACGCTGGCGGTCCACCCGACTTTTATAAAATTTTTGGCACAAGAAATGAAATTCTTTCAGCTGGAACTACAATGGAAAGTGTGTGGGCGGTGTGCAGAGCAGAGTCATACATTTTCCTCTGATATTGTCGTGCTATTTCTCTAATCAGTACGTTGTTATGGCAAATGACTGTATAAAAAAAAAAAAAAAATATATATATATATATATATATATATATATATATATATATATATATATATATATATATAGAAGAAAATATGAAAGTGTTAAGTGAGGATCCACAAGGTCTTCTCTGAGTACTCTTTATTTTCTTCTCCGAGGCCATGAGTCCCTACACTTACACCAGAGGTGGTACCCCTTATATATATATATATATATATATATATATATATATATATATATATATATATATATATATATATATATATATATATATATGACAATGTCAGACCACGGAGGAAAAATGAAACAGGAAATTTCCTTAAGTACTTTCGTATATTAAATGCATCTTCAGAAGGACCTTCTGAAGATGCATTTAATATACGAAAGTACTTAAGGAAATTTCCTGTTTCATTTTTCCTCCGTGGTCTGACATTGTCACATTCTTAATCACGTGTTTATTTTCGTGATATACACACACACATATATATATATATATATATATATATATATATATATATATATATATATATATATATATATATATATATATATATATATATATATATTAGTATATTTTGGTAGCAGTCTTTCCAGTAGACATATATTATTAAATATGACCGAAAAAGTAAGATTAATAATTCTAACACGAATTTTCTCTATGTTTCTTATATTTCTTTTCACTGTTGATGGTAACTGAAAAATCAATTCTCCAAAATTCATTTTTATTTCTAGTCTGACGCGACACTTGAACGCATTTCGTAAAACTTATTACATTTTCAAAGACTTTAATTTACACACACACAACTATAACTGAACAGAGTTCAAACAGCTTCGATCAAACAGTATAAAATCGAAGCTGTCTGAACTCTGTTCAGTTATAGTTGTGTGTGTGTAAATTAAAGTCTTTGAAAATGTAATAAGCTTTACGAAACGCGTTCAAGTGTCGCGTCAGACTAGAAATAAAAATGAATTTTGGAGAATTGATTTTTCAGTTACCATCAACAGTGAAAAGAAATATAAGAAACATAGAGAAAATTCGTGTTAGAATTATTAATCTTACTTTTTCGGTCATATTTAATAATATATATATATATATATATATATATATATATATATATATATATATATATATATATATATATATATATATATATATATATATATATCCCCAGAAGTGGGTTGGTGATGGTCAAGTGGATTAAGGCGTCTTGTACATACCAGTTGCATTGCTCCTGGGAGTATGGGTTCGAGTCACTTCTGGGGTGTGAGTTTTCAGTTGCATATTGTCCTGGGGACCATTCAGGCTTGTTCGCATATATATATATATATATATATATATATATATATATATATATATATATATATATATATATATATTATTAATTATTCTTAATAATTATTGATATATAAATATATATATCATTTATTCTTGCACGAATCTCTATATTTCTTATGTTCTTCTTCACTTGAGAAGGAAGTTGAAAAATACTTTCCAAAATTTCCTTTTACAACTTTATTATGGATTGAAATAAATAAAACTGTAAAACTTAACTTTGTAAGTTTATTTGTTAACTTCCTTCTCAAGTGAAGAACATAAGAAATATAGAAAAAATTCATGCAAGAATCACTGATCTCTTCTGTACACAGAGATTACCAACACAGTAGTAACACTAACAACTGAGTCACGTCACTGTTAAGGAGACACCACACCTAAGAAGTACCAGTCATACGCTCTATCCACTTTTATCAAAGTTCCCCAAAAGGTCTTTTGTGGACCTTCGCCAGCTGTAGTCCATCGTCGTGCGACAAATCAATGCACGAGCGCTGACCTCCGTATTGGAAAATACATTTTCAATTCCTTTCCTGTATACTTCATACAAAATCCTCGTCTACATTGATTTTGATTGTGGTTACATTTCCCTACAACCATTGTACATCTCGTCTCATTACGTTCGTGGTGTTTACAAGGGCTGATAAACAACAAGGAATTGCTTTTTTCTCAGAGGCCCGTTGAAGACATAAAGCCAAAGAGGCCTGGTCAAAGGCCGGGCCGCTAGGACCTTGACCCCCGGAATCAACGCAAGATAAGGTCACAGTCCTTTATAAGCTTAAGGTCACATTTCTTTATAAGCTATCAGATTAATATGGATATTATTATTATTACCGTCACATCTTTGACGGTAATACACATCCCTGGAAACTGATTATTTGTGTATGCCTATACACCATGTAGTATACCAGAATTAGTTCATATAATACGTATATTATTAATGTTAAGTCCCAAAGCCAAAAAAAATAAAGAATCTTGTGTGACTTACGTGGAGAGGAGCAGAGCGTCGCAGTGGTCCAAACGACCACTGAACGTCAGAGGAGAATGTGCGTTCCGGGTATTATGGGGGAAGTTCCTCTTACCCGGAGGTAATATGGGGTTGTTCCTTTTACCCCGGGGTGGGGGGGAAGTTTATGGAGTTCTTCCTTTTATCCGAAGGTGTTATGGGATTGTTCCTTTAATCCAGGTTATTTTAAAGGGGGTTGTTTCTCATACCCGAAGTGTTGTGAGGTTGTTCATCTTTTGGTAAACAAACAGAAGAACGTTAATATTTAATACTACAAGAAATGCAAAGATCTATTAGCCTTTATATAGCCAGAATGGCCCTACTTGGCCTAATCAGAACAGCTCACTTTGTCTAGCAGGCAGAACAATTTTTGGACCTTTCAAATATTTCTTTCCCAATTGGGTCATTCATAATATTAGTATATTATATCAGGTACGAGAATTTCTTATTTAGGTTATGTTAGGTTAGGTTCAGTTGGTTATATTTGGTCAAATTTATTTTTAAGTTTCTACTGAAATAAAACAAACCAGCATAGTTACAACGAAAATATTCATCATTCCATAAGAAAAATGAGTGAAATATTTCAGGAAAATTCGGGTTGTTAGGCAACTTTGATGATTGGGAGTTTGCAACATCTACTGATATAGATTTGACTAAATGTAAACACTGTCAGCTGAACTATTCGCATACTTTGCGATATTATAATGTGAATGGAATGTGAAAAAATGGCGCGAATTCAGAGATAACACCATCAATGGAGTCCAAGAAATGTGTTATTATTTCATTCATAATGATGTACTGCCAGGATCTTAGCGAAGTATCCAAAGTTTGCTTAGTGTAGGTAATACATGCACATGACTGTAAAGCTGCCGCCCAGTTGGGTAGGTGTGGAGTAAGACTAGTAACTGCCTGACTCACCATAGATGTAAAGTGCCTTGTATAGTGACTGTTGTGAGCCTCTTGTTGAACAACTTGTGATATAAAAAGATCATATATATATATATATATATATATATATATATATATATATATATATATATATATATATATATATATGTGTGTGTGCATGTGCATGTAACAGTAACACTAGTGTAACTAGAGGGAGGGAGGGAGATTATAAGACATTGAATGGAAGATACGTAATGAGGAACCAGTCTGAAGAAGGGAAGAGAATGGGAACAATATAAAAGTTGAGTTTATAATGATGTTGGCACAGGACATGGGGGATTAGATGAGAACGAACGTGGTATGAGATCTTAGGCAAATATGGAAGCGGAAGTAGGAGGTTAAGAAAAAAGAAGCACATGCTAAGAATTATAAATACAGTTATTGAACAGATAGCTAAAAAAAAAGAGAATATAAGGTAACGGAAACATGGAAACAGGTTTGAATTGGACGCAGACAGGTCGGAAGAATTAGTAAATGAACCACGTTACTGGAAACTAACATATTTTAACATGGTTTGATTTAAGAGTAAAAACAATAAACAGGAGCAAGTGCTGAATATTCACAGACATATACTGAGAGATAAGACATCCCATAATCACTGATTAGTAGCAAAAACCCTAAATAATGCATATAAAACCAAATTAAAATTACCTAAACAAAATTAAAGAATTTACTCAGAAATTTAGAAATGTATGCTGAGCCCATCAGTATAAGTAGCTTCAGGATATTAACATTAAAGGGACACTGATTCAGTAGAACCCACTAGAATGTAGCTAAAATTGTAACATAAAAAGTTAGCAATAACTGAAACCGAAGGCAATTTTAACATCCCAGCAATTTTTCTTGAAAGATTTGGGTCTATCTTGAACATTTCATGGCTGGTGTTAAGTGTGTGATTGGAATGACTGAAGATGGTTCACGTTATCAAATTTCTCTCACGAAAACCATTATTGAAATAAACAGCAATAAATTCCTTATTTATTATATGATACACAAGTCTAACATGCAAAAATATTGCATTAGACGCCTGTTCCGTTCTTAGTGATGATTATTTATGCTGTATGAGGCATTTAGTAAACCTTTTGCTGTCAGATCGATGCAAAAATCAATTATTGCAAAGGGCAACATATGCCAATTAAAACTGATAAAGACCTGCAGGACTCCTGATAATTATTGATAAGGAAAGAGGTCAGTGTAGCAGTTCTCAAAAACAAGGTTGATATTGACATTTCTGATAATGTTGAACAGTTTTGAGACATTAGGTATGAAGGAGACCCAAAGAAAACTTGAAAACAAGGCTGGCTTTCAGTGTATTGTTATAAAAAAAAAGACCTTTTTGCCTGTCGCAGAGCAATGTCAGACTCATGTACGATATTGTAACTTCATTCCAATTTCATAAACCTTAGCAATGTCATATTTTACTTTACCAAATATTCTTAACTGTTTTTTATCCTTAACTTATTCTTATTCTTAGCTGTTTAATAATGAGCTGTATTTATTTATTTATTTATGATTTCCATATGCTTCTTCTTTCTTAACCTCCCACCTCCGCTACCATGTTTGCTTATTGTGATGAAGATCGTGTATAGTGAAGATGGTTTCAGTGATAATGTTCCAGTGATGTAGTGAAGAGGGATAGAGTAATGAATAGTTATCTATAGTTAAGATGATTAGAATTATATAGTATGTTTTAAAGTATGTTTTAAAGTAGTCACAATGACGAAGGCGGAATGTTGTGAAGATGTGTCACAGTGCTGAAGACATCGTGTAGAGTAGGTGGATACAGTGATAAATATCGTGTGATATATATAAAGGTATTATTGCAGTGACGATGTAAGTTAGTGAAAACCTGGCCTCCGTCACCATTTCAATATTACAGACAAAACCCTTGAGGAAGAGTTCTTCAGTCGCCCATCACCACACAGAACAAGCCTTGATGGCCCAATCTTCCACCTCGTAAACAGTCCATTACCACACCCACATCAGCCTCCAAACACTAAGAAAAAATGTTTACTATTCCATATTTTTCCCCTCAGTGTTCTAGTATTATAAAGTGTATTAGTATTATGAGATCTAGCACATGAATATAAATGTTATTCATATGTAAAAACTATTATTTTGAAAGCCCTCTGAAAAAATGTACAGTAATTTACAGGGATTTTTTTTTTTACTCTTCTGAACTATAACCTTTCGACCTGACCTCGACCTGAGAGAACTGTCACAGAAAGCAACATAGCAAATAGGAGTGGGTTAATAACAGCTGAGACACAAGATGCTATCCTGGTGTAGGTTACTGAGCGCTGGTACACACACACAGTTATCTAGAAGTGGATTACTGACACTTGATATGCACGGTGTTATCCAGATGTGGGATCATTGACAGGCGTTAATTAAGTGTGACCTGGTTACCGTGGTCACACCAGCACTGAGGGTGTGACCAACTGACCCGACCACACCAGCACTGAGGGTGTGACCAACTGACCCGACCACACCAGCACTGAGGGTGTGACCAACTGACCCGACCACACCAGCACTGAGGGTGTGACCAACTGACCCGACCACACCAGCACTGAGGGTGTGACCAACTGGCCCGGACCACACCAGCACTGAGGGTGTGACCAACTGACCCAGACCACACCAGCACTGAGGGTGTGACCAACTGACCCGGACCACACCAGCACTGAGGGTGAGACCAACTGGCCCAGACCACACCAGCACTGAGGGTGTGACCAACTGGCCCGGACCACACCACTACCGAGTATGTGGTAGTCGAACCACGTGTGGTAATGAGAGTAGTCGAACAAAACCACCGAAACAAAATGAAGATTAAATTCAGACAGAATATCAACAGCACGGTGGTATAGGAACCCAGCGAATGACCAGCAGTAAACATGGCGACGGGGAGTCGTTACTGCCGGCAAAAATCACCGGACAGAGCAGAATTAAACACGAACCGGTCAACACATTGCCGGCTGTGGTAAAACACAAATCGTCAACGTGCGAGCGGGCGAGAAATCCATCCTTATAACATGTAAATATTGTGCCAAGAGACGACGGTCGAATGGTCACATAGGAGGAACTCTTGGCAGTGGATTAGCATACATGCACAATATTGCTTTGGGTTTTCTTGCTTTCAGAATATACGAACATAAGAATATAGGAAGCGCTTCGGCCTTTAAGAGATAATTTGTATTTATATTCACCCAAAATCATTCATATATATGCCTAACCAACGGTTGACCTATCATACGAGAGGTCTCGGCATTGCTATGGGATAATATGCTGACCACAATAGCCAGATTTCCCGCGGTAGACTCGTGACATAAACGTAGCGACCAATATAACTGAAAGAAACGAATAATTAACAAATCAACGAACAAAACAGAGCAATAACCACATAGCACAGTATTTTTATATATTAAAAATCGAAATAGCTTTGTTGAATCTCTTATTTGGAACATGGAAGCAAGATATGAGATTGGTTCAATTAGCCGAATCTGGAGTAGACTCGTACAAGAAGACTTAGTAAAGGCAAAGGAAGACTTACTAGGAGGTAAGTCTTCCTGGAGAGAGACAGTTATTGATCCTTTAGATAAAAACAGAGACGGAAGACTTGCCAAAGTTGTGAGATATTTTAACAAGAACCGAGAGAGAGAGAGAGAGAGAGAGAGAGAGAGAGAGAGAGAGAGAGAGAGAGAGAGAGAGAGAGAGAGAGAGAGAGAGAGAGAGAGAGAGAGAGAGACGGGTATTGGAAAATGATAGTTTATAACACTTCTTTTAAAGGAAGCTGTTTTTAGAAGTGCGGAAATTTGATTCTTAAACACACACACACACACACACACACACACACACACACACACACACACACACACACACACACACACACACACACACACACACACACACTTGCCTCTTGTAGATATGATAGAGCCCAATAGGCTCAGAAACCTGTACACCTGTTGATTGACGGTTGAGAGGCGGGACCAAAGAGCCAAAGCTCAACCCCCGCAAGCACAACTAGGTGAGTACACACACACACACACACACACACACACAAACACACACAGGGGAAATGTGGCTGAGTGGACAGCGCTTGGGACTCGTAATCCTAGGGTCCGGGTTCGATCCCCGGTGATGACAGAAACAAATGGGCAGAGTTTCTTTCACCCTGATGCCTCTGTTACCTAGCAGTAAATAGGTACCTGGGAGTTAGACTGTTACAGGCTGCTTCCTAGGGGGGTGTGAGAGAGAAAAAAATACTTAGTAGTTAGTACCAGTTGATTGATTAACAGTTGAGAGGCGGGTCGAAAGAGCAGAGCACAACTAGGTGAATATATATATATATATATATATATATATATATATATATATATATATATATATATATATATATATATATATATATATATATATATATATTTATTTATTAGAAAAGTAGATCCAGTACAGTATTGATGACCTGAATTTAATTGAAAAATGTTCATTAGATGATTGGTAATCTACAGAAAACATCGTAGACAGTGAATTTGTTACAGACACCTATTTTGCAAGTGTTATTGTGTTATCTTAGGAGGGATAACCATTACAGTTTAGTCAATAATAAGTTCCCAATTTCTACCATTTTCAGAGACAATGGAACCCTACCTCCCTCCTTATTCTTTGTGAGAGTGTGTGGTCTCCAACTCTCACAACTCGGGTATTATCCTTCACGTATCATTGACAAAATTACGGTCATTGTGTTGCCACATCATCTGCAACACAATGAGGGCATTGTGTTGTTGCTACAACCTAACCATAGGACGGACACAGGCAGACACTTTCACACCACAGAAAGAGAATACAAATGATTGCGAGAATAATAATACCAGACGACCTAACGTCTTAGTCAACAGCATTGTAACTTCTTCCTCGGAATGGAAGTGGATTTCGCAGGATATGAGAGGTTTCTAACAGAGATTCCATATCATTATGCTATCCCGGGGAGATTTACTCTTTCTGAATCACTTTTCTGTATTTACACCATCTTTTAAGGCAGGCGAGAAAGCGTGCAAGAGCTCCTTTATTGCTACGAGGCTCAATAAAATTATGAGCATCTGTGTCTTTGAGCACTCGAGCTAAATTCGTTGGCACAAAGACTGGATGTCACATAATCTTACATTTTTGAGAATGTGGTCCATTTTTGGCACCCAAACACACTGTGGTGTTCATGGGATGGATGCGGCAGTAGGGGCAAGACAGACTCAAAGAATGAATGACAATATTTCCTAGAAAACTGGTTTAATAACAGTAGTAAGGATTCTTACCATCTTCCAGGAAATATGACTAATAATATTTAGAGGCTTTCATGAAGGAATTGAAAGAACAAATCCACAAGGGCTGTGACGAGGATTCGAACCTACGTCCAAGAGCATCCCAGACGCTGCCTTAATCGACTGAGCTACGACATGGTCAAAAGGAGTTGAAACCGAAGTTCTACTGAACTTACTGGATTCTGCAGCCGCCTTTTCGAGGCACAAACCAGGTTTTTACACAACTCCCCCCTGCACTCGAGCTATGTCTAGAGGGCCGTTCTCCCTCTTCGCAATTACTTCATTACACACAGAAATCACAATTGCGTGATGCATCAAATGAACACATCCACAAGGGCTGTGACGAGGATTCGAACCTGTGTCCAAGAGCATCCCATACGCTGCCTTAATCGACTGAGCCCTTGTGGATTTGTTCATTTGATGCATCACGCAATTGTGGAATTGAAACATTGCAAGAGGTGCAAAATCATCCAGGTAGTTAAGACTATTGTCTTAACTACCAACAAGTAGATTCATCTCGCTACAACTGCCTCGATCTTCGTTAGTTTTGGCACGAGCGTTGCCTGCTTCTAGTCACATCTGCCATTACGTATCGCCGACCTAACCTGCCACCATTATTACTTGTCACTATCTCCATCGTCCTCATTATTATGTCCCTCCGCCCGAGAATGTTATCTCACACATCAATCAGCGTCTGACCTTTTCTCTCTCCACCTCAAGGAAAAAGGAATCGTTGGATCAGTAGAAATAGTATTAGCCATTAAAGGTGAAGAACGATTAAAATGATAAAGGTTGATAACGCTTAAGACGATAACAAAGATGGTGAACGCTTAAGAAGATAACAAAGATGGTGAACGCTTAAGAAGATAACAAAGATGGTGAACGCTTAAGAAGATAACAAAGATGGTGAACGCTTAAGAAGATAACAAAGATGGTGAACGCTTAAGAAGATAACAAAGATGGTGAACGCTTAAGAAGATAACAAAGATGGTGAACGCTTAAGACGATAAAAAAGATGGTAAACGCTTAAGAAGATAACAAAGAATATAGTTAACAACAATAAGCGTAAACAAAATATTTGTATATTTACAATAACAAACTAGAGGCGCTTGAAGTGCTCAGGTGCTGTGAACGACGTTCCTCCCAGGTACGCTGGTCTCCCAGCAACCGTTTATTCCCCCGTAATTCACCATGTTCAGCGCCGGTTGGGCACTTACGAGCTAGTGAGACGAGCCGGGTAATAAAGGCAATGTCGGTCATTATGTCACTCCTGTGTCGTGAGTATTGACCCAAGTGTAGTGGTGGTGGTGCCGCTGTTGTGTCTACCCTGGCTAGTTAGAGTAGACGGCAGTCGTCTGGTCTACCCTGGCTAGTTACAGTAGATGGCAGCCGTCTGGTCTACCCTGCCTAGTTACAGTAGATGGCAGTCGTCTGGTCTACCCTGGCTAGTTACAGTAGACGGCAGTCGTCTGGTCTACCCTGGCTAGTTACAGTAGACGGCAGTCGTCTGGTCTACCCTGGCTAGTTAGAGTAGACGGCAGCCGTCTGGTCTATCCTGGCTAGTTACAGTAGACGGCAGTCGTCTGGTCTACCCTGCCTAGTTATAGTAGACGGCAGTCGTCTGGTCTACCCTGCCTAGTTACAGTAGATGGCAGTCGTCTGGTCTACCCTGGCTAGTTACAGTAGACGGCAGTCGTCTGGTCTACCCTGGCTAGTTACAGTAGACGGCAGTCGTCTGGTCTACCCTGGCTAGTTAGAGTAGACGGCAGCCGTCTGGTCTATCCTGGCTAGTTACAGTAGACGGCAGTCGTCTGGTCTACCCTGCCTAGTTACAGTAGACGGCAGTCGTCTGGTCTACCCTGGCTAGTTACAGTAGATGGCAGCCGTCTGGTCTATCCTGGCTAGTTACAGTAGACGGCAGTCGTCTGGTCTACCCTGCCTAGTTACAGTAGACGGCGGTCGTCTGGTCTACCCTGGCTAGTTACAGTAGACGGCGGTCGTCTGGTCTACCCTGGCTAGTTACAGTAGACGGCAGTCGTCTGGTCTACCCTGGCTAGTTAGAGTAGACGGCAGTCGTCTGGTCTACCCTGGCTAGTTACAGTAGACGGCAGTCGTCTGGTCTACCCTGGCTAGTTACAGTAGACGGCGGTCGTCTGGTCTACCCTGCCTAGTTACAGTAGACGGCAGTCGTCTGGTCTACCCTGCCTAGTTACAGTAGACGGCAGTCGTCTGGTCTACCCTGGCTAGTTACAGTAGACGGCAGTCGTCTGGTCTACCCTGGCTAGTTACAGTAGACGGCGGTCGTCAGGTCTACCCTGGCTAGTTACAGTAGACGGCGGTCGTCTGGTCTACCCTGGCTAGTTATAGTAGACGGCGGTCGTCTGGTCTACCCTGGCTAGTTACAGTAGACGGCAGTCGTCTGGTCTACCCTGGCTAGTTATAGTAGACGGCGGTCGTCTGGTCTACCCTGGCTAGTTATAGTAGACGGCGGTCGTCTGGTCTACCCTGCCTAGTTACAGTAGACGGCAGTCGTCTGGTCTACCCTGGCTAGTCACAAGGGACTGCAGTTACTATCACTGAGGTCGATTGATTCACTGAATGGGAAAAAAACATCTTTCAATTGGTTGTATATTTGTTGTTTACTGAGAATGGAGCAGAACAGAACTCTCAGAGGAATCATATTCGTGGATTTCTATAAATATAAATAATGTAAGTCTTTACAAGATTCGGCAAGCATAAAAGAGTTGAATATATGCCAGTCAATATACATTTCAACCAAGTCAAACTTAATTTAACAACTAACTTAACAGATAACTTCACCTAACATACCCCCACCCTACTCTAATTTAAACTAATCTAACTTACCAAACTTAACCTAATCTAATCGACCAAACCTAACTTAGTGTAACATAGCAAACCCTATTCTAATCAATAAATAAACTATTTTACAAATTTTATGCTTAAAACAGCTAAACAAATTCAATTTATTTTGGAAATGATCTCAAATATCAAATCATGTTTTTGTATTTATCATTGAATCAGACAAGAAAGAAATTCACTAATGTAGTGTCTCAATAAATCGTGATAAAAATACGTCTGAAAATAACAACAAAAATATTATGATGTATATGAAAATTAAACAAATAGTCATATCTTGCAAATATAAACATTATTTTACGATTGTTGCATTTTACCAATTGTCCATACGCTGATGGTATTTTTTTCTTGTTGTGTAATTGACCATGTGTTGAAAGTGATTGTTTATCCAGAAGATTGTGAAAGAGTTGAAGATGATTGGGGGAGAAGGAGGAGGAGGAGGAGGGCAAACGTAAACAAACAGAAGCTGACATCTAGCGTGTGTAATGTGAATCACTTTAGGTCTCATTGATCTCACCCAAAGACCCTTGATAACAAGGGAACCATTTAATCTTCTAGAGAAAGAGTGAGAAGGTCAGGTCGAAGTCGAGTAGAGTGGGAGCTTAGTGATCGTCAATTGTTTTACGACTTGATGGCCTTGTCGTGTGAAAAATGTAAACATCTCTGGTAATTGAGTGGAGATGAAAGGGATTTTGACTTTTGTCTTGTAATCTCGGCTCTTAGAGGGTTGAATTATGGTTAAATTCCTACCTTCCTTCGCATGCTCTTAGTCCTGACCTCTTACGCCATGCTCCCATGCTCTTAACCTTAACCTCTTTTGCCATTTTCCTAGGCCCTCAACCTCTTACGACATGCTCCCATGCTCTTAACCTCAACCTCTTACGACATGCTCCCATGCTCTTAACCTCAATCTCTTACGTCATGCTCCCATGCTCTTAACCTTAACCTCTTACGTCATGCTCCCATGCTCTTAACCTCAACCTCTTACGTCATGCTCCCATGCTCTTAACCTCAACCTCTTACGTCATGCTCCCATGCTCTTAACCTCAACCTCTTACGTCATGCTCCCATGCTCTTAACCTCAACCTCTTACGTCATGCTCCCACATTCCGCCATGGTGTCAACGCTTCTCACACGCTACTTCGTCAGCTCTGGATTTTGTTTCACCTTCCTCACTTACTTTATCCCTTGTGCTCTCTATCTCCATCTTTTTCTCCCTCGTGCTCTCTTTATCTTTCTTTCCCTCCCTCTGTATCTGTGTCTCCTCTTTGATTCCTCTTCACAGCCTCGTCCTCTGTGTCTCCTCTATTTCTTTTCCATTTTTCTCTCTCTATATTCTCTAACTGTCTCCTACTATTTAGCCCCTATTTACCGGGTATTTTATCCGTCCATTCCTATTATTCTATTCTTCTCACAATTGTTATTCTTCCAACAGTCCTTTACTCTCCAGTCTTCCATTAGTCTCACTTTGCATTGATTTTCCTCCATCCCTCTCTTTTTTTCATCCTTATTTTTCTCTTCTCATTCTTCCTTTTTCTTCATTCCCTTCTCTCTACTTGGGCTGGACGGTAGAGCGACGGTCTTGCTTCATACATGTCGGCGTTCAATTCCCGACCGTCCAAGTGGTTGGGCACCATTCCTTTCCCACCGTCCCATCCCAAATCTTTATTCTGACCCCTTCCCAAGTGCTATATAGTCGTAATGACTTGGAGCTTTCTCCTGATAGTTCTCTTCCTTTCCCTTCTCTGTTACTCTTCTTTCTTACTATTATCATACCTTTATCTCCTTCCCTTCCTTCATTCCTCTCCTCTCTCCCCCTCCACAAGCGTCCTCTCCATCTACCCCCACCTCCTCCTTCCCCATAACTTCCTTCTCCCTTGGGCATAACAGGAACTTTTTTGTAATATGTTGGTTCTATAGCCGGGCCATTACGGCCGCCGGAGGGATATCAACACACCAATATTCAGAGAGAAGAGTCCATATTGGGGGAATAAGCAGTTTTCAATGGTTGGGGGAGTTCCTTTTCTGCGGGTGCTCATAATATAGGCGTGGCAGGCTCAGATGAGAGGGCAGGGGGCTCTTTTTTTACAGAAATCAGGGTGAGAGAGCCAGATTAAAGAGGCGGTGGGGCTCTTATTTTACATATATAAAGGCCGGAGAAGCAGATTAGAGGGGGTAGGAAGCTCTTTTTTTCCAGATGTCAAGGTGGGTGGAGCAATCTGAGTGAGGGTGAGGACCTCTTTTCCTCGACATGAAAACCGAAGCTAGATGAACGATGACGAAGAATTCTTTCCAGATATCAGGGTAGAAAACATTTAGACGAAGAATTCTTTCCAGATATCAGGGTAGAAAACCTTTAGACGAAGAATTCTTTCCAGATATCAGGGTAGAAAACATTTAGACGAAGAATTCTTTCCAATTATCAGGGTAGAAAACCTTTTGAGTTGGAATAGATTTGTTTTTCCTTGAATCATTAATGGTGTTGGAAGTGAGTAACACAGTGTGTATGTACATGCTGTAGAGAGCGTGGGACCAGGATGTGAGTGGGTGTGGTAGAGATGGGAACTATTCTCTCTGATGGTTCTTGAAGCTCACATTGGTAGGTCCCATATGAAGTCTTTTGTGAAAACTGCTGTGGTAGGGAGCACTGAAGGCCGGGACATCGCGTATGTACATTAGTGAAAATGGCCACAGGATTTCCTCTCTCGTGAGGAGGATTTTTAGTAGAGGAGCAAAATTTTCCCTGCGTGGGGGAATGATTCGGTAAAAGTAATGCAATATTTCCTGCGTGGGGAAATATTGGGTAGACGGAACACAATATCTTCATAGTTGAGAGTTTACCGGGAAGCGAATGTTTCCCTCAAAACAGCGAAGATTTGCTATAGGTACGACAGTTGTGTGTGTTGGTAGGTGTGTGTTGGTAGGTGTGTGTTGGTAGGTGTGTGTTGGTAGGTGTGTGTTGATAGTTGTGTGTTGGTAGGTGTGTGTTGGTAGTTGTGTGTTGGTAGGTGTGTGTTGGTAGTTGTGTGTAGGTAGGTGTGTGTTGGTAGGTGTGTGTTGGTAGTTGTGTGTTGGTAGGTGTGTGTTGGTAGGTGTGTGTTGGTAGTTGTGTGTAGGTAGGTGTGTGTTGGTAGTTGTGTGTTGGTAGTTGTGTGTTGGTAGGTGTGTGTTGGTAGTTGTGTGTTGGTAGTTGTGTGTTGGTAGTTGTGTGTTGGTAGTTGTGTGTTGGTAGTTGTGTGCTACTAGTTGTGTGTTGGTAGGTGTGTGTTGGTAGTTGTGTGTTGGTAGGTGTGTGTGTTGGTAGGTGTGTGTTGGTAGTTGTGTGTTGGTAGTTGTGTGTTGGTAGGTGTGTGTTGGTAGGTGTGTGCTACTAGTTGTGTGTTGGTAGGTGTGTGTTGGTAGGTGTGTGCTACTAGTTGTGTGTTGGTAGGTGTGTGTTGGTAGTTGTGTGTTGGTAGGTGTGTGTTGGTAGGTGTGTGCTACTAGTTGTGTGTTGGTAGGTGTGTGTTGGTAGGTGTGTGTTGGTAGTTGTGTGTTGGTAGTTGTGTGTTGGTAGGTGTGTGTTGGTAGTTGTGTGTTGGTAGGTGTGTGTTGGTAGGTGTGTGTTCGTAGGTGTGTGTTGGTAGGTGCGTGTTGGTAGTTGTGTGTTGGTAGTTGTGTGTTGGTAGTTGTGTGTTGGTTGGTGTGTGTTGGTAGGTATGTGTTGGTAGGTGTGTGTTGGTAGGTATGTGTTGGTAGGTGTGTGTTGGTAGGTGTGTGTTGGTAGGTGTGTGTTGGTAGGTGTGTGTTGGTAGTTGTGTGTTGGTAGTTGTGTGTTGGTAGGTGTGTGTTGGTAGGTGTGTGTTGGTAGGTGTGTGTTGGTAGGTGTGTGTTGGTAGGTGTTGTGTCTACAGTTGAAGCTGTATGGGGAGTCTGCCTTCACTACTTCACTTTATAATGACTCGTTCACTATTAAGTGAAAAAAAAGTATAATTTCACTATGGATCATTTGTGTACTTAGTTTCTACCTGTGGCCCCTTGATTGTGTATCACGTTTACCAAACACTGAAAGGTGAGACTGAAAGAGAGATATTACTACATTATCTTGATCACGTGTGGTGACTTATACATCGCACAAGTAAGGAATTCAAGTCACTATGCTTAAACGTTTGGCATTATAAACTATTGGTTTACTGAAGAATAAACCACACATAATGATTACGTATATATATATATATATATATATATATATATATATATATATATATATATATATATATATATATATATATATATATATATATATATATATATAGGGGTACCACCACTGGTTTAATTAAAGGGACCCACATCCTCGAAGAAGAAAATAAATAGTGTTCAGAGAAGACCTTGTGGATATATATATATATATATATATATATATATATATATATATATATATATATATATATATATATATATATATATGTGTGGTTAACGCAATAGGAGCAAGAGAGAAAGAGAGAAAGAGAGAAAGAGAGAGAGAGAGAGAGAGAGAGAGAGAGAGAGAGAGAGAGAGAGAGAGAGAGAGAGAGAGAGAGAGAGAGAGAGAGAGGGAGAGAGAAAGACTTTTTAAAGTGTTCAACACGACCATCAACACAATCACTTCTTCAATAAACACGATGAATCACAGGATATGAAGATATAAATCTTCATATCCTTAGCCACGATACTGTGACTCATCGTCGTTATTGAAGAAGTGATTTTGTTGATGAGTGTGTTGAATACTTCAAGAGTCACCTCTCTCTCTCTCTCTCTCTCTCTCTCTCTCTCTCTCTCTCTCTCTCTCTCTCTCTCTCTCTCTCTCTCTCTCTCTCTCTCTCTCTCTCTTGCCCCTGTTGCGCTAACCCCTTCGTGTTCGCCTTGTAACAAACACCGTGATTTAATCCCTTCCAGCAGCGGCAGCTGAGGCAAAGCTTACGTGGGACGGCTATTTGCATTCCGTTAAATGTCGGGTATTGTCCAGGTTTAGTATCCGGGCGCACGAGCACCCGTACCTGAATTTTCTTTCAGCTTGCCTGGCGCCTTGTCTGGCCGAGTCATACGCCAGAGTGAGCGTTCCTGAATATAATATCGCATTAATGTTTTGCAAAGGGCACCAGCTGAGGCATGGATGCATATTTTAGCGTTTTCGCGAATACCATTAGAGGTAGCATGAGGAATCAGCAGCATTAGAAGTAGTAGCAGCAGGGGTATTAGAAGCATCAGTACTGGCAACATTAGAGGCATCAGTAGTAACAACATTAGAGGCATCAGTAGTAGCAACATTAGAGGCATCACTAGTAACAACATTAAAGGAGTAACAACATTAGAGACATCACTAGTAACATCATTTAAGCCAACAATAGCAGCACCATTCGAGGAATTAGTAAGTTAGATACTCTAACAAGATTAGAGCTAGTACAGAAACATTAGTGGCAAAAACAAAACAGCAGTAGCAGCAATAATGAACAGATCAACAGCAATCTTGAACATTTGCAATAGTAGTGATAATAACAAAAGTAGTAAGTTGCAGCACTCATACAGTAGATAGTAGCAGCAGCAGCAATATCTTAAGTATAAACTCGTTTAACTAATAGATGTCCCAAATAAAACCAGAATCACGTAAATAGCAAAATTCTGTTGCCTAAATCGAGGTTTCCTGTAGTAGGATATAATTATCCTATATGTTAGAGTAGTATTGGCGTGTCAATACAGGTTTAGAGATTACGAAATTGGATGCGAAGGTTAAAAAAAAGGCATTAGAAACACTGATACCGGTAGTGATTCAAGAGCTTGTGATGACTGGTATTTTATCTGTGGTATATGCATGTCTGGTTACGTAACATAAATTAATGGTGAATTTTAATTGAATGTATACAAGCAACACATCAAAGGCAAATCGTGTTTTAATGTAAATATGTACAGTAAGTGATTAAAACACTTATAACTGTTTGGGATATTCTTAACTACTCAGTGTGCAGATAGGAATGACCATAAAAAATAGAACTTAAGGTCTCATTATTTTCAAGTTTCAACTAAGTGTACTAATTCCTAATTCTACACAGGAAAAATAAATGTTTTTAAAAACTTCTCAACAACATTACCTTGGCATCACTACCAGAAGGGATGAGGAACTTGAGTCTTACCTGTAAAGAAAAGAAAAATTATATTAAAAGAGGGTATTTTTACTTACATAAAATAATGTACTTAAAATCACAATGCTTCTCTATTTTCCGTCAAAGGAATTCAACTTGAGTCCCTCGCACTACCGCATATATACTTAGTGTATGTCACTATATTCACCACAAGGGTATTATAGAGCACTTTTTATCTATCAATGATCATAAACCGATTATTATTTGATCTCTCATATCTATCAAACCAACTTAGGGCATTGATAATGATTCCTCTTATATATCAACATAACCAACATAGGGCATTGATAATGCTTCCTCTTATTTATCAACATAACCAACATAGGGCATTGATAATGCTTCTCTCATATATGTTAACATAACACAAGGGCATTCAGAGAGCTCTATTATCTATCAGCATGTGATTTATTTTGTTCCAATTCACTTTATGTTAATCCCGTTTGTGTTGTGCACAAGCCCGACTGCATTGTGCACATGAGTCCGGTTGCACTGTGCACCTGAGTTGTATACAAGGTGCTAATTACACCCGCGAGAGCCCGCTGGACAAAGACCGGAGAAAGGCTCCGACAACGCTGTGAAATAAGAGAAATGATTTTCAGTGCAATTGCGTTCCTTTGTATTTCTAACATTTTGCCACTCATCTCATGCGTCATAAGATGGTGCCATAAAATATGTGATGAGAGGAGGAGGAGAAGGAGAGAAATAAACACAACATGTTGACCAGACCACACACTAGAAGGTGAAGGGACGACGACGTTTCGGTCCGTCCTGGACCATTCTCAAGTCGATTGTGAGAATGTACAACACACCGCCCTATGGTGCGGCAAGTCTCCCTCTAACATACACCTCTGTTTTAGTCGCTGTTCCTCTATCTACACCACAACACAACAAGCACTTTTGAAACACTTATCATCCTCAACTCAAATGTGTCTCCCAACATGTGTACTGGTGCAGTCATCGGGAGGACAAACACTTCAGGCAAACTAAACCTACTATCAAGAAGAAGAGGAAAGTGTTGTTCACTGTATAAGGACTTATACCGTGCGACTGTGAGAGGTGTGAAGTGCCATAGGCACTGGCCCCGTTGAGGACTCTCATGCTGAAGAGGCATTCTGCAACATTATATTTCAAATTAATTATTTATCTGATATTTATGATATTAAGCTTCGTAAACTATTAATATTTAATAATATTATATGTTAATATGTTCTAGAGCTAGGGTGCACGTTTGATTATGCCTATTCAGCCTGTTCTCTTGATTTGCCAATGCGTAAAAAATCAAACCTGCTAACCTAACTAGAAACGTCCAAACCCAAGCATCTCAACTAACCTATCGAGTCAGATGCAAAAAAAAAAAACTGTTAGTTGAGATAGCGGGTTGGTCCATTAACTATCATTTTGAACTTGTTTGATTAAAGAGTAGAGATAACACAATCACTTCAGTAAAGACGATGAATCACATTAACGTGGATGAAGATGTGAAGGTTTATATCTTCATTATATATATGGTACCTCAAACGCATACAATGCTGTTATCTTCCTAATCTGGTTGTTTCAACTACCATCATAACTCATTGTGAACAATGTCTCTTGCTCTGCTTGTGCTAAACCTGCTCAGATTTATTCTGGTCTCAGCTTACCAGGTTTTTTAAATTTACAAACACCTTTCCAATTCAGGTTCGCAATAAATGGCTCAATTATAGGTTATGTGATTGTGTTGGGTGGTGGTGGTGGGCCATTGTTACTACTTGCACATGCTACTGTTTACCTGGCTGTCGTTCCTCAGGTCGTGCATACAGTGACAGTGAATTTGCTTGAATCTGTAATCACTCTGTCATGCTTCTCATCTCCTATTTATATATTATGATTAAAATTTTCTACTTAGTCTCTCTTCTATTCTTCATATTTTTGGTTCTTCTTTATCTCTTTTCTTTATATTTTTATTGCTTAGAGTCTCTTCTTTGCAATGTTTTCTTAGTTTCTCTTGTTTTTTTACTCTTCTTTTAAGAGAGACTTCACTTCTAGCTTCTTCTGTCTTGAAGTTTTCCGCTAACCTTAGCTAAGCAAGATTCCCTATTGTCCACCACGTGACTCGGTAGAGGCGAGAGATGCTGTGGCTGTTAATCTGTCGCACCAATTGTCTTTTCGATGCTTCCTCGTCTCCTCCTTCCACTTCTCATATATATATATATATATATATATATATATATATATATATATATATATATATATATATATATATATATATATATATATATATAAATATATATATATATATATATATATATATATATATATATATATATATATATATATATATATTATTACCAATAACATTTCAGCTCTTTTTATCTACTTTTAGTTAATTTTTGGCTATGCAATGAGACGCTGCTATGTGAACAAATATTTATTTTAGAGTAAAATTAGCTAAAAATGTTGTTTTCAAGAATGTCAGCGTTAAGCAACACACATCAGGGAGCCAATATGCTGGAAAGTGCAAACTTTTGTAATCTTCTCAGAGTACCTTTTTTTAAAACAGAAGTGTATTGCTGAATAATCTCCAGACACGCTTCTGTAGCAGGCGTTTCTGAAGCCATGCCAGATATTTTGCCTTTTTATGCGAATTCTTTTTTCAGCTAATATAGTCATGCACGCACGCACGCACGCACGCACGCACGCACGAACACACATTTTAATGGAATGCATTAGGAAGTAGTGTGGTGGAGGCTGACTCCATACACAGTTTCAAGTGTAGATATAATAGAGCCCAATAGGCTCAGGAACCTGTACACCTGTTGATTGACGGTTGAGAGGCGGGACCAAAGAGCCAGAGCTCAACCCCCGCAAGCACAACTAGGTGAATACACACACACACACACACACACACACACACACACACACACACACACACACACACACACACACACAAACACACACACACAAGCACACACACCCATCCTTGCATGTATGGTTCCATGCATGCATGCATCCCCAGCATCGAACACTTATCTCAAGAAATCCAACGACAAAATAGAAAAGTTGCAAAGTTACGCAACGAGACTCGTTCCTGAGCTGAAGGGTTTGAGCTACAAGGAAAGACTGAGAGAAATGGACCTTACCACACTGGAGGAAGGAGAGATATGGTCGACATAACATATAAAATTCAAGGGAAATTGACGCGGTAGACAAAATAACATTTGTCAAAGCTAGAAACAGCAGAATGAGAGAGTCATAGATGAAAACTAGCGACGTAAATGAGTCAC
>NC_091218.1:14390437-14405437 GCF_040958095.1 Procambarus clarkii | reverse complement strand
GTTAACAATTGACCCAATTAAAATCAAAATAAACAACCATACAGGTCATTTGAGCACACAGTCTCTCTCTCTAGCGACGTTGTGTTTAGAGATAGTGACTACCACATAGGTTTTCCTGGTCAATACAAGGTCAATAATCTCAAGATAACTCTTGAATCAACCTCCAGGACAGTTAGAATTCGTTCATAATACCCTAAGGCAGTCGAGAATCAGCAGTCTATCTCTGGGCGAATCTTCCTATAAAAGACAGCACTTGAACATTCATTTATATTACGACAGACTGGAAATATCTCATCAAGTGTGTCAACGAAACCCTCGGCTTACTGGTGCTTCCAACCTCACCTTGTACCGTAATGCGACACTTATAACTATTTATACTTCCCCTTTTGTGTTAGTGTATGAGAGAGGCAGATATACAAGTATGGAACGAAAATGTAAGGATATATAGAATGGAAAAAACTGCCCACCTTGCAACACACCAACTGAGGTCACATCCACCACCTTGCAACACACCAACTGAGGTCACATCCACCACCTAGCAACACACCAACTGAGGTCACATCCACCACCTTGCAACACACCAACTAAGGTCACATCCACCACCTTGCAACACACCAACTGAGGTCACATCCACCACCGTGCAACACACCAACTGAGGTCACATCCACCACCTTGCAACACACCAACTGAGGTCACATCCACCACCTTGCAACACACCAACTGAGGTCACATCCACCATCTTGCAACACACCAACTGAGGTCATATCCACCACCTTGCAACACACCAACTGAGGTCACATCCACCACCTTGCAACACACCAACTGAGGTCACATCCACCACCATGTAACACACCAACTGAGGTCACATCCACCACCGTGCAACACACCAACTGAGGTCACACCCACCACCTTGCAACACACCAACTGAGGTCACATCCACCACCATGTAACACACCAACTGAGGTCACATCCACCACCGTGCAACACACCAACTGAGGTCACATCCACCACCATGTAACACACCAACTGAGGTCACATCCACCACCTTGCAACACACCAACTGAGGTCACATCCACCACCTTGCAACACACCAACTGAGGTCACATCCACCACCTTGCAACACACCAACTGAGGTCACATCCACCATCTTGCAACACACCAACTGAGGACACATCCACCACCTTGCAACACACCAACTGAGGTCACATCCACCACCTTGAAACACACCAACTGAGGACACATCCACCACCTTGCAACTCACCAGCTGAGGTCACATCCACCACCTTGCAACACACCAGCTGAGGTCACATCCACCACCTTGCAACACACCAACTGAGGTCACCTCAGTATTACTAATAGTGTTGTAAGTGGGTTTGCATTTAATTAATCAACTAATGCTGATTGCTTTAAAATATATTCTCACATAATCACAAGTCAAGTCATTACTTTGAATATATATATATATATATATATATATATATATATATATATATATATATATATATATATATATATATATATATATATATAGTGGACTCAGTATATACTAATTTTTGTATTTAAAATAATAAAATGCAAAATATGTCATGATATATATATCGGATATGTCATGAAACATTATTTAATCTATAATAATCCTGAATTAGGCTGATTATTAACATCTGTCTCAATAAATATAGATTAATTTTATACACCTTTATGAGTATGTTGATCCTTGGCAAAGCTCATTATTTTATTTTATTCTAAATAAAATAATATGAATAAGTGATCAGCATTAATCTTTTCAACGATTTGAGGATTTTTGTATATTTTAATGTTTATGTGTTATTATACTTTGTGATGTTGACATTTGGTGGTGGTGGTTCTTAGTGAGTCAGATGTGTGGTGGTGGTGGTTCTTAGTGAGTCAGGTGTGTAGTGGTGGTGGTTCTTAGTGAGTCAGGTGTGTGGTGGTGGTGGTTCTTAGTGAGTCAGATGTGTGGTGGTGGTGGTTCTTAGTGAGTCAGGTGTGTAGTGGTGGTGGTTCTTAGTGAGTCAGGTGTGTGGTGGTGGTGGTTCTTAGTGAGTCAGATGTGTGGTGGTGGTGGTTCTCAGTGAGTTAGGTGTGTGGTGGTGGTGGTTCTTAGTGAGTCAGATGTGTGGTGGTGGTTCTTAGTGAGTCAGGTGTGTGGTGGTGGTTCTTAGTGAGTCAGATGTGTGGTGGTGGTGGTGGTTCTTAGTGAGTCAGGTGTGTTGTGGTGGTTCTTAGTGAGTCAGATGTGTGGTGGTGGTGGTGGTTCTTAGTGAGTCAGATGTGTGGTGGTGGTGGTTCTCAGTGAGTCAGATGTGTGGTGGTGGTTCTTAGTGAGTCAGCTGTGTGGTGGTGGTAAGATAATCCTTTACATGAACAAATCCATAGGAGCCGTGATGAGGGTTCGAACCTACGTCTGGGATGATCCCAGACGCGCCTTAGTCGACTGCGCCACAATATGGTCAAAATATATTTGTTCATTTGATACATCACGCTATTGTGATTTCTGTGTGTAATGCTGTACATATTGGAGCGTTGACAGATTAAACGTCCAGAAGGAAGTTATCTACGAAAGTTACACAAACAACAAAGTAAATATAAGTAAAGGAAGATAAAATCGATGATAATCTGTCTAGATATTATCTCAACATTTTCCTTGTCATATGTTTTTATGGTGAGAATTTAAAATGTTTCATCGAAAACAGCCAAGTGCAGTTACTTTTTCCTTTCTAGATGTTAAAATAAGAAAACTTTTCCAATATAAAGTGGAAGATAAATGTTTCGTTTGATCTGGGAGACTGAAGGAAACTCTTGAAAGTTACGAGTTCAGACGCTTGACAACATGTCTGTTTGTCTCAGTTCTTCTGCCACTTATCTTCCATATCTTCCTCCCTCCTTCCTCCCTTTTCTCCCTCGTACCCTATTTACCCTCTTACTACCCACTCTCAGTTTCTAAGAATATTCAAGTGATCTAAGGAGGGAATATGATAAAACAAAACGCTGCCTTGCCACTTTATGTTGGAGGGGATCGGAACCTCTCTGGTCCTAAGTGTCTCTTTGGTCTCTCACGTCGTCTCGAATCTCTTCTCGTCTCTCTCAAACTGCCAAACTCTGCATCGAGGAACTTTAAACTCGAGGACACCTTCCGGGAGCCTGGAGAAGTGGAGAGTTTGGTGAAGCGGACAGCGATCGTGCAGCCGTGGCTTTGATGAAATTGTTTGCGTACATAAACATTTGCACACGTGTCTAGATTTGTATAGTTTTTTTTTTACACTCATGCATGCAAACACACACACACACACACACACACACACACACACACACGTGTGTGTGTGTAAAATTTACAAAAATGATATTGGGGGTTCCCGGAAGAGGAACATGGAGCCCCACCTCATGGGGCTCCCTCGTAGACGTACAAGAGAGTACATCTTGTACAATCCCAAACACTGGATCTCGGCACTGGAAGACAGAAGTGTAAGGGGGGACATGATCACTACCTACAAAATCCTCAGGGGAATTGACAGGGTAGACAAGGATAAACTGTTTAACACTGGTGGTACTCGAACACGGGGACACAGGTGGAAACTGAGTACCCAAATGAGCCACAGGGATATTAGAAAGAGTTTTTTCAGTGTCAGAGTAGTTAACAGGTGGAATGTATTAGGCAGTAATGTGGTGGAGGCTGACTCCATACACAGTTTTAAATGTAGATACGATAGCACCTCCTAATGCATTCCATTTGTCAACCACTCTGACACTAAAAAAGTTCTTTCTAATATCTCTGTGGCTCATTTGGGCGCTCAGTTTCCACCTGTCCTCTAGTGCGTGTGCCCCTTGTGTTAAATAGTCTATCTTTATCTACCCTATCAATTCCCTTGAGAATCTTGAATGTGTGTGTGTGTGTGTGTGTGTGTGTGTGTGTGTGTGTGTGTGTGTGTGTGTGTGTGTGTGTGTGTGTGTAATTATCTAACTGTAATTACCTAAATGTAGTTACAGGATAAGAGCTACGCTCGTGGTGTCCCGTCTTCCCAGTACTCTTTGTCATATAACGCTTTGAAACTACTGACGGTCTTGGCCTCCACCACCTTCTCACCTAACTTGTTCCAACCGTCTACCACTCTGTGTGTGTGTGTGTGTGTGTGTGTGTGTGTGTGTGTGTAAATAAATAAATAGTAGTCAGTAATAGTTGCTTGATTGACAATTGAAAGGAGGACCGAAAGAGCCGAGCTCAACCCCGGTAAGTACAACGAGGTGAATACACACACACAAAAAAAAATAACAGAAACAAAATTTTTATTCAGACATAACTAGAAGGGAAAATATAATACAAGGTGAGGGGAACCTAGAAGTGATGCTGGAGGTTAGGAGCCTCTAACCTAACCCAACCCAATGTATCCAAACCTATTCTAACCTGACCCTACCGAACCTAACCTGACCCTACCGAACCTAACCTGACCCTACCGAACCTAACCTGACCCTACCGAACCTAACCTGACCCTACCGAACCTAACCTGACCCTACCGAACCTAACCTAACCTAACCTAACCTAACCTGACCCTACCGAACCTAACCTAACCTAACCTAACCTAACCTAACCTGACCCTACCGAACCTAACCTAACCTAACCTAACCTAACCTGACCCTACCGAACCTAACCTGACCCTACCGAACCTAACGAAAATATGAGATAAAATGCTTGATTTTATGTAGGGTGGGCGTGGGGTGTGTAACGTTACTATGACGTCATAATGTTCATGCCTCTACAGGTTTTTTATCATACGGACACAAATTTATTTTAAAAAAATCAAAACATCTTAAAAATATAAAACACGGAAGCTGATATAAAAGACGAGGTAAAGAAAATGACAAGTCGTGTATAATAGCAATCACAGAGACAAAACATCAACTGATACCGTGTCACAAATTAACCAGAAGCCTATTACATCGTGTCTGGAGGAACGTATCAGAGACAGAACTCGCTTAGCTAAATTAAATTTTAGGTTCAGTCGTTGAACCCATTATGTGTTTCTGTAACTTTTCTATTACTGCCCACAAGGTGGGTATGGGGTGCATAATAAATGAAATGAACCAACTAAACTGACAGAAGGGGGGGGGGGGGGGGCAGAATCACAGCAGAAATAAATGCATTGAAGGTTTGAGAAGCAAGAAACACTGAACTGTGTGCTGGGTTACTGGTCTGTCTGATATGACCGAGATTAATACATAATACCCTTACGGAGAATTATGCTTCCAGAATGCATCTTTTGAAAATACAAAGAAGAAAGAAATATGGTGATATAAATTTAAAAACGGTTCTGTCAATATAATATTTCTTGGTCTCTATTAACAGAGAATAAAAAGAACATAAATGGGAAATATAAATAAGGAATGAGGACGAAAAGAAGAGAGAAATGACAGATGGACACAGTGACAGACTAAAAACCTGGTGGCAGTGGGAAGATGATTAAAAGTGCAGGATTTCTTCGCTTCCAACTTAAAAGATTTATCTGTCTCTGATCTCCTGAGAGGCAATCCCGAGGTGGGTTTTAAAATAGTGAGTCAAAATTGAGGGCTGCTGGTCTTCAATACCCCTGAGTAAGACGAGAGTGGCTCCTAACCCAAACGAACGATGCGAAAAAATTATTTTTTTATCATAAGTTAAATGCATAAACTGCATGTTATACACTGGTTTAAATCATAAATTATCTATTAATATTCATTTGGTACTTTTACTGGGCCTGACGCATGTCACTTAAGGAGACGTTTCATTATACATATCTTCAACATCTTCGGATGTTGAGCATACATTGTGAGTGGGAGTACATTATTTACACCAAGTTGGATGAGTTGAATGAGTTACAAGGGTGATGTTAGCTGGGTCAGTATGTATGGTGGGAGAGTAAGGTCTCTGCTGGTCTAGGAAGGCATTGTATACCTGTAAGAGTAAGCTGGCGGTTGTTTGATATGTAGTACTTTGGCATTCTCTAATGCTTTAGTGCCGTTGTATCTGCTGAGTATTTCGATATTTTTGGTCAGGATAACTAGAGTGATGATTTACTTGTATGAAGGAAACCATGTTATCTTTGATAGAGCCTTGCTGTTTATGCATTGTCAGATGCCTTGAAAGAGATGTTCTTGCCTTCCTAATATATTGATATCATTGAAGTTGATGCGTAAGGACAAAGACATTCTTGGCTATTAAGGAGTTTCACATGATATTGTGAAAAGTCTTCACAAGTTGTCGATCTTTTTGCATCTGCAGAAATTGTGAACTGTATGATTAATATCTGTAGGGGTCAAGTTTCTCTCAGTGATATCCTTTAGGACTCTCTTTTCAGTTTTCTGTGTTGTTGAAAAGAATTTTCCGGTCGTTTCATCGGACAAAGCATTGCGGTTCACCTTTTAACGATCTCTTCGAAGAGTCTGTTAGAGTATTCACTGCTGACATGAACTTGCCTCACTCGTCAGCCTGCTTCCAACTGGAGCTGTATATGACAGCACCGTTGACAGCTGTCGACAGCACTCCGCTTGTACCTGTCAAGGCGCTCACTACTACCATTAAAGCACATTCCTATGTTGGTTTATGTTAGTTCCTTTAGTACAGATTGCAGTGTGAAAACCACCAATACTCTCCACCACTGTTACATCTTGGAGAGCTGCTTACCTTCACTCTCCATCTCGTAAGTCAAACTAAGCAGGGAACTCTACTCGAAAACTTCATTAAGATGTAGAAAAGTGTTCTATGACAGATACTGCAAGCACATTTCATCAACATACCTACAGTAGATGTTAGGTTTCAGGTCCACGCCAACACGGACTTTTTGCTCATCAATGCCCATGTAAAAATTCATCCCTTCTCCATTTTGTTCTCTGATTTGCGAATTTGTATATTGATACTGGAAAGACAGGTTCCAGATCTTCACAATAAAATAAGAACAACCTTGGGTGAGAGATATGGTAGGAAGGGCAAAATAAATCCAATAATTTCGCGTACCATAAGCAAATTAGAGGCATCAGATGTCCACGATTCACCAAACTATCTCTAAGAAATTTAAGAAATATCCCGGTAACAACATGGGAATCTTTCAAGAGAGAACTGAACAAGTCTTTGCTGGACTTACCAGATCAGCCTGACTGTTATGGCTACGTGGGCCTTCGGACTCTGAAGACAAAAAGCCTCACAGACCAGGCAAGCCCAGGCTTGCCACAGGCCAGGCTGCGGGATTAAAACTTTTGATTTTTCAACTGGTAAAATGTATAAAAACAGCCAAACACCATGATGGGCCAAGTTTCCCCTGCTGACACACACACCCAAACGCCCAGAGACATTAAATGTCCCCTGCTGACATACACAAAAACACCGTGAGACGTCAGAGTCCCCTACAGAAAAAACACTTATCTACTTATACTTATTAACTGGGTGGCAAGTCCTATGATATGTCAGATGTCCTCTGCTGACACAAACACACTGTGACGGGTCAGAACTCCCTTGCTGACACACACGAACACCGTGAGACGTCATACACCCCCTGCTGACACACACACAAACTCCGTGAGGCGTCAGACGTCCGGTGCTGACACACACGCGCACACACACAAGAGAACTAACGAACTATAATTACGTCCCCCCATATCAACACGCTTGGCGGGGATTCGTCATGAAAGAGAAACAGGGTTGGAGACAGGGAAAGAGAAAGAGAGATATAACTATGACAAATTATAAAATAATAGAGAATTAGGAAGTATAAGAGACAAAAGAAGAGAGAGAAGTAGAGAGAAAAGGGACGCATGAGAGACAGGAGGACTCAAGAGAAAGAGGGAGAGATACAATGATATAGAAAGAAAAAGAATGAGAAAAAAAGGAATGGGAGAAAATGATATAGAGAAAAAAAAGAGGGAAAAGGAGAGAGTCGAAAAAGGGAGTGATAGGAGTGAAAGGCAAAGACAAAGAATCAAAGAGCACAGAAATTACCCACCAAGCAAAAGTTGGCAACAATCTCCTTAAAACTGTATTCCATACAGCTCTGGCTAGACAGAGATGCGGCACAGTAATTCGTTTTGTCGGGGACAGGAAGCCTACATACATACATAAATACTTTAAACATATATCGAGGTCTCCTTTAACTACTGACCTACCCCAGGATGCATCCCCACAACAGTCGCCTAATTCGTAGGTACTTAGTTACTGTATATGGCGAAAGGAAACGTGCCCAATTTTTATCCCGCACGGGAATCGAACCCGGAGTCCCCAAGGTGAGTCGAGAACGAAGCCAACTCTACTACTAGTCTAAACATGAACGTATATGTCATAAATTCTTAACATAAATAAGTATTTACTTAGCGTGTATGTAATATAAGGAGAATTTGAGCATTTGGAAAGTTTCAAACGCTTACACTTGTCCTTTGAAATTTGCTAACTTTTAAACATTTATACTTTGAAACTTTTAACTTTGAAAATGTTCAACTTTGAAACATTTAGACTCTGAAAAGTTTAAACTTTCAAAATGTTCAACTTTGAAACATTTAGATTCTGAAACGTTTAGAATTTTAAACGTTCAGATATTGAAACTTTTAGACTTTAGACTTCGAAACTTCTAGACTTTAGGCTTCGAAACGACTAGACATTGGAACGTTTAGATTTTAAACTGAAATATAAAAAATAGTGAAAGTATACCAGATCAAATGGGTGGATTGCAAATAATTTGCTATCAAGTATTGAGGAAACAGCGATATCAGGATTATTTATTTTATTTATTAAATTAATCTATCAAAATCTCTGCAAGTGAGTTAGACATAATTACCACATCAACGCTGAAAAAAATTCCAAGGAGTCATTGAAATATTAGGAAAATGCTAAATTACACACACTCTATAAAATAGAGTTTGGAAAAAACAAAAATATTCTGTGGACGTAAGTGTGCAACAGCTCATCCAGACTACAGTATAATATGTAGAACATTAATGTCTCATCCGGTCCTCACACTAAACGGTGGAATGAGTGGAACTCATATATTCCATCCTTTCTTTACTCTATATGTAAAATATCTGCAAACAACATATGTTTGCAGATATTTAGTTCATATTTGCACACACTAAGTTCATCTCCCACTAAGTATGCTCTTCTGAACCAATTCAAATCGTCGTAAATAAGTTAGATGGATTGATGTTGTTACGCATGCGTCAGCACGACAAAACCACACACATTGTACTCTTGCCGTAAGGTGAAAAATGAGCTATCGGTACATACCATCCCGATTGGGCACTCCCGTTCCACAGGAAAATCCCATCAATAGACTTGAACCGCTGAGTCAATCACTTGTAAATATCAAAATGTACTTAACTATTATTTTCAATTAATAGCCATAAGAATATGATTTAATGTGACGCACAACTATCTGACATTCTCAGTATTTGATTGGTTAAAAATAGGTAGAACAAAATGTTATCTAATATCAGAATACGGGTATTCTGGTGGATGACGGAGAGCGTCAGAGTAGTGAAGGAGCGTCTTAGTGTGTCGTGACTGACCCCAGTTGTGTTGACAGTGTGTGGCGTTGTCATCAGTCGCTGGGTGGCTGGCACCTCACAATTTCATTTCACCACGCTGCAGCACGCCAGAGCTCTCTTGCACCACACTTTAGCACGCCAGAGCTCTCTTGCACCACACTCTAGCACGCCAGAGCTCTCTTGCACCACACTCCAGCACGCCAGAGCTCTCTTGCACCACACTTTAGCACGCCAGAGCTCTCTTGCACCACACTTTAGCACGCCAGAGCTCTCTTGCACCACACTTTAGCACGCCAGAGCTCTCTTGCACCACACTCTAGCACACCAGAGCTCTCTTGCACCACACTCTAGCACGCCAGAGCTCTCTTGCACCACACTCTAGCACGCCAGAGCTCTCTTGCACCACACTCTAGCACGCCAGAGCTCTCTTGCACCACACTCTAGCACGCCAGAGCTCTCTTGCACTACACTTTAGCACGCCAGAGCTCTCTTGCACCACACTCTAGCACGCCAGAGCTCTCTTGCACCACACTTTAGCACGCCAGAGCTCTCTTGCACCACACTTTAGCACGCCAGAGCTCTCTTGCACCACACTCTAGCACGCCAGAGCTCTCTTGCACCACACTCTAGCAAGCCAGAGCTCTCTTTGCACCACACTCTCTAGCACGCCAGAGCTCTCTTGCACCACACTTTAGCACGCCAGAGCTCTCTTGCACCACACTCTAGCACGCCAGAGCTCTCTTGCACCCCACTTTAGCACGACAGAGCTCTCTTGCACCACACTCTAGCACGCCAGAGCTCTCTTGCACCCACTTAGCACGACAGAGCTCTCTTGCACCACACTCTAGCACGCCAGAGCTCTTTTGCACCCCACTTTAGCACGACAGAGCTCTCTTGCCCACACTTTAGCACCCCAGAGCTCTCTTCCACCACCCTCCAGACGCCAAAGCTCTCGTCCAACACCCTCCAGACGCCAGAGCTCTCCTCCACCACCCTCCAGACGCCAGAGCTCTCTTCCTCCACCCTCCTGACGCCAGAGCTCTCTTCCTCCACCCTCCAGACGCCAGAGCTCTCCTCCACCACCCTCCAGACGCCAGAGCTCTCTTCCTCCACCCTCCAGACGCCAGAGTTCTCTTCCTCCACCCTCCAGACGCCAGAGCTCTCTTCCTCCACCCTCTAGACGCCAGAGCTCTCTTCCTCCACCCTCCAGACGCCAGAGCTCTCTTCCACCACCCTCCAGACGCCAAAGCTCTCGTCCAACACCCTCCAGACGCCAGAGCTCTCCTCCACCACCCTCCAGACGCTAGAGCTCTCTTCCTCCACCCTCCAGACGCCAGAGCTCTCTTCCTCCACCCTCCAGACGCCAGAGCTCTCTCTCCATCCTCTAAATATACTCGCAAGCTTTTCGGGGTTTCCAAGTATTAATGAATGGACCGACGAAGGTGTATTTCTTAAGCCTCGGACTTTCATTATGTGCAATTTTCCCAAGATTTTTGTGTATACTTGCAAACTTACGTGGCCTCCAGGTTTATAACTTTATTATTAACTTATTAAAAGTTCTTATAAAGCACAAGTTTAATATCAAGTAATGTAATCCAGGGATTCATTTATAGACACCCAAAACACATTACTTATGTACACTCGTTAATTGTGTAGAAGTCTGCGGGCGTAGGCGATTGGCACGAGGGGTAGTAGTGTATTTAAATACATATGATATTCGTATGTTGTCAATCCGCAGAAAAGCTAAGGCAATGTTAGGTGTTTTGGTGCCTATTGACCTTTTCCTGTGATGGACTTTAATGTGTGTTGTAGTTCTTCTGGCGTTGTTCGTTGATCAACTAAGACAATGTAAGGTGGTGCAGTGCCTCTCATCAGTTCACCGATCAGCTAATGTGAACTGTATGGTATTGTATTGCCAGCTGACCTTGCCTCTCATTCATCTGATTATAACCGAACTTAAGCATGGTCTTGCTGAACCTTCAGGATCTTTAGTAAAAACTTTCAGGATCTTTCAGGATCAAGATAATATAATAACGTACATATTGGACTTTTGTCTCATGAAGATTTTCCCTGACAGTTATACAATTTTGTTTATAAATTTTAGTTTATTTTGGATGACTTTCTTAATTCTCGTATTTAATACATTTACGAAATGATCTTATGATGTTTTATTCATCATTCGACTTCCTGATCGAAATACGAATTTCAGTTCGTATGTTCATTTTATCTAGCTTATCTACCCTTAAGATGCATTCATCAATTTTAATACGTTGTTCGGTTTACAATAGTAATTTGCCCGAGTACAAATTAATACGATATGTTAGCATTTTGTGCATATTTACGCGCAGATTAGGTTACGCGTTTAGGTTCTGATGAAATTTATTTGTAATATTTGGTGGAGTATTTACAGAGGTCGGCAGCAAAGCAATGAACGAGAAATGTTTGAAGGTCATCGTTTGTGAGTTGAGTGTAAAGCATTTTTCATTCATGAACTGGGAGCCGCTACATGGAAATAACTTTTGGCTTTTGTAGATAACGATGGGCTGTTGTTGATGAGGACGGGCTGTCGTTGATGAGGACGGGCTGTTGTTGATGAGGACGGGCTGTCGTTGATGAGGACGGGCTGTTGTTGATGAGGACGGGCTGTCGTTGATGAGGACGGGCTGTCGTTGATGAGGACGGGCTGTCGTTGATGAGGACGGGCTGTTGTTGATGAAGACGGGCTGTTGTTGATGAGGACGGGCTGTTGTTGATGAGGACGGGCTGTCGTTGATGAGGACGGGCTGTCGTTGATGAGGACGGGCTGTTGTTGATGAGGACGGGCTGTCGTTGATGAGGACGGGCTGTTGTTGATGAGGACGGGCTGTCGTTGATGAGGACGGGCTGTTGTTGATGAGGACGGGCTGTCGTTGATGAGGACGGGCTGTTGTTGATGAAGACGGGCTGTTGTTGATGCGGACGGGCTGTTGTTGATGAAGACGGGCTGTTGTTGATGCGGACGGGCTGTTGTTGATGAAGACGGGCTGTTGTTGATGAAGACGGGCTGTTGTTGATGAAGACGGGCTGTTGTTTATGAGGACAGGCTGTCGTTGATGAAGATACAATCAAAGATCTCTGTATGGAATAATGACATTAAATAGCAGTTTTATTAATGCTAAAACACAAAACCTGAAAGGATATGGGTATATTTTTGTAGATAGAAAGTACTAAGAGCCACAAAATAATAAAGTAGCAGAACCGTGACAAAATAAACAACTCAAACACACGTTCTAAACGGGTGTCGTCGAGGGCTGGACCGTAATTGAGTGCTAGTCGTGCTAGTGAAGGCGCTAATAAACTGTTGGTAACGTAGTAAAGTGATTTTATAAAGCTTGTGGGGCTAGTAAAGTGTTATTAGAGTGATTGTAAAGTGTTAATGAAGAGCTGGTGGGGGTGTTAGTGGCGTGCTAGTAAAGTGTTATTGTAGTAGTTTGTAAAGTGCTCCTGTCAGGTCTGAAGGCCACACCAACACTTAATGAAATGATTCACAGAAGAATGATATCCATTTGTCCTGGGGGAGTCACCCATCCACCAATCACTATAACCCATAAGCCCGTATTTCAGGCTCTTGCTTATCACTGGCCAATCAGACTTTGCCAGTAATATCAACTTGATTATAGATAAACATAACTTAGGAATGAGTTATATGTATAATATGTCGTATAATGGCTTAGTCTATCTAACAAAAGAGATTAAAATAACGAGTCAGTAGGAATATTCCCAGCTGGACACTTGATATTATTATGAATTTACTGTCTCACAGAGACAGTAAAGAGTTTCGAATAGTAATTTAGATCCTGCTTGCTGTTTCTTATTAGAATGAATCTATTAATTAACTTAGGCATGTTAATTTAATAATGATAATTTTAAATAATGAATTATAAGCATAATTTTATAATACAACATTAAATCACAGGATACGAAAATGCTAACATTTGGAACACACAGGACCGCTTTGGTCTCCAGCCAGACCCCAAAGTTCAAAGTTCAAAGTAGCAGAACAAAGTGAGTGTACGACAAACAATTGAGTAAGAAAAGGAAATTGATCTCGGATCAGTCATATCTTTATGTCGGTCCCTCTAAGGTTTCCCAACGTCAAGAAACTGTTGTACTAAAGTGATGTACTAAAGTACCTACCAGAGGACCCAAAATTGAAAACGAGACAGCATGTCAATTTCCCGAGCCGCTACCATTTTCTAGTACGATAATTTTTGGCCTTAGGTAAAGTATACGTCAAAATAGGATGCTGGTTTAGGAAGACGTGTTGCACCAGCGGCACATGTTGACATCAAGGGTGAGTGCAACGTTGTGCAACAGTCGTGAAGCTGTCCTAACAGAGATATAAAAAGTTTTCAAGACAATTTGCATATCATATATTGGACCAGAACTAGAATACTGATTCACAATGCTGAATTCCGTCCAAAAACAAAACAAAAAGCCAATTTTAAAAATATTCCGAAGGTTACTGTAAGGATAATCCATAACATTAAGAGAGAGAATACCAAAGAGAGGCTGAGCAAACTAGCATCACTACAATGGGAAAGAGAAGTGAAAGAGACGACATGATTGGCAGAACTGACCAAATATGTTAGCGCTGACATGTTAATTTCAGAGCTGGTCAAAACTGACATGTTTATTTCAGAACATGTTAACCGACATGTTAAATTTCAGAACATGCTAACTGACATGTTAAATTTCAGAACATGTTAACTGACATGTTAAATTTCAGAACATGTTAACTGACACGTTAAATTTCAGAACATGTTTATTTTCAGAACTGGTCAGCCTCAGGAAGGGTGAGTCTGACCAGATATAACAGTTCCTACACCACGCTTTAAGAACATTACAGATGACCAGTCAATTTATCATGACAACTTCTCGTGGCCTCCTACTTTTCAGTGTTTGACAGACTAAATGGCCTAGCAGGAACAATATATTTTCTGTAAAAATAACTCATCTTTTATCACTGACAGTTGGTATTGTACCAACATCCCCCAAATAACTGATAACTTTTCATTCACCTGGGCTGTAGGAGACTCGAACCCTGGCCCCCACGTGTGTGAGGCCGAAGTGAGGTCGTGAAGTTTATTTGATAACTTCCATATCAATGAAGCAACTAACAGGTATTTCCTGTCTATTCCTCTTCTGGACAACTAAGAAGAGATATATTTCCCATAGTGAGACCAACAGTGTAGGGAAATAACTTTTATAGCATGAAGGAATGGAAAATAGTAAAAAGTACGTAAAAACTAAATAATTATAACAAGAATTAAATGAGTAGTCTTGAAAATGACACATAACAGGTTGAAGTCTCATTCCAAACTGCCCCACAGCCGATATTGGTAAAGGAACAAGTGAGGAAAACAGAGAATACATGAAGATCTATTGAGACTGATTAGGAAGAATCTGCAAAATACAGCAGATGGCTTTAGTAGATCTTAATAT
>NC_091218.1:14271979-14389937 GCF_040958095.1 Procambarus clarkii | reverse complement strand
CCAGCATTATGGAATCCGACTACATCCCTTGCCCTTGACTACATCCGATCCTATCTTAGTGACAGACACCAATATGTAACCATCAATGATACAACTTCTTCCACTCTACCAATTACCGTTGGAGTGCCACAGGGCAGCATCTTAGGACCTCTTCTATTTCTTATATATATAAACGATCTGCCTAATGTCTCTAATATTCTCAAACCTATATTGTTTGCTGACGATACTACCCTTATCTACTCAAACCACATACACTAAATAATGTTGTGAATAATGAATTAAAAAAAGTCCACTTATGGATGTCAACGAACAAACTAACATTAAACATAGAAAAGACTTACTACATCTTATTTGGAAGCAAATCATCAAATGCAATTCAGCTACAGATAGACAACATTAACATCAGTAATAAAAATGATGGCAAGTTTCTTGGCCTATTCCTAGACAAGAGACTCAACTTCAGCACCCACATTCAACACATAACTAAGAAAGTCTCTAAGACAGTTGGTATACTCTCCAAAATCAGATATTATGTTCCTAACTCTGCTCTCCTCTCACTATATTATGCACTAATCTACCCCTATCTTAATTATGGTATCTGTGCATGGGGGTCTACCACTGCAAACCACCTTAAGCCCATCATCACACAGCAAAAATCTGCTATCAGAATAATAACTAACTCTGCTTTCAGACAACACTCAGCTCCCTTGTTTAAATCCCTAAACTTGCTAAATATTAACTCCCTCCACACATTCTCTTGTGTCAACTACATTTACAAAACCCTGTTCATAAATGCAAACCATGCTCTGAAACTCTCCCTGGACAGGTGTAATAGGACCCATTATCACCACACCAGAAATAAATATCTCTTTGATATCCCCAGGGTCAAACTTAATCTGTGTAAACACTCTATGCAAATTAAGGGACCTAGTCTATGGAACTCACTCCCTAGTGAATTGAAAAACTGTAAAACTTTTGCCTTATTTAAAAGCAAAACCAAAAAGTACCTAACTTCATCTATTTAGTTTCCTACACTGAGCTTTAAATTTGCTCTGTACCTAGTGTTACCCAATCTCCTAATTTTTATGTAATATCAAACAACCTTATCATTGTGTTCATTGCTGTCTTCTTTTATGTGCTAGCCATATGCTGTATTGTGACTACCAATTTTTGTCAACTACCATTCAAGCTGTCATTGCAATCAATCATATATTGTTTCTGCTGTATTGTGCCTACCAATTTGTTGTCAACTACCATTTTAAGCTGTCATTGCAATCAATCATAGCTACCTATGTGCTTTAATATACTGTACCTATAATTTTCTCTCATCTTCTTTTTTTTTCATTCCATGTAATCTGTTATCATTTTTTTGTCTATAAATTTTGCAAGTATTTACCTCCTTAAAATTTTCTTAGATTAAGGACCTGCCCGAAACGCTGCGCGTGCTAGTGGCTTTACAAGACTGTAATTACCATATTTGTATCCTCACATTCCTTATGTACATTCTTGTATATGCATAAATAAATAAATAAATAAATAAATAAAATAAATAAATAATAAAAAGCCTAAGATCTCAGGATGACCTCAATAAAAGCCTAACGTGTAAGCATACACTCTGGCTTCCTGTTCCCCGACACAATTTATTATTATTATTAATTGCACTCAACTCTTTAAGCCATAACTGTAACATGCTCGTGTCTGAAACTAGACACAAATGCAACAAAAATAATACAAATATATAAATTTATTTTTTTATTTATATAAATATTTTTTGTTATTCTAGGAGTTACTTTTTTTTATTAGGTACATCTGCATTTGTACAGCTACCCTAGACTATACAAGTTCCAAGTAGCACAGGTTATGGTGAGCCCATAGTGGACTTACCTGGCACAGGAGCGGTGCTGTGTGTGCCTATCCTCCTTCCCTGCCATGTCTTCTGGTCTCATGTGATGTTATTCCTGCACACAGAAATAACATCACATGAGACCAGAAGACATGGCAGGATGTGCAGAATACCCCCGTTGAAAAGCGGAGGTGCAACTGGTACTCTGAGAGAGAACTCTATCAACATCAGAGGCCCGAGACTGTTCAACACGCTTCTGCTACACATAAGGGGTATAACTGGCAATCCCCTCACAGTGTTCAAGAGAGAACTGGATAAGCACCTCCAAAGGATACCTGATCAACCAGGCTGTGACTCGTACGTCATGCTGCGAGCAACCGCGTCCAACAGCCTGGTTGATCAGTCCAGCAACCAGGAGGCCTGGTCGACAACCGGGCCGCGGGGACGCTAAGCCCCGGGAGCACCTCAAGGTAACCTCAAGGTAAGGTATATGAAGGGGAGTACAACGTGTCAAATAACTAGCTACATGATGCTAAAAATCCCCATCACACAGGATGGTAAATTATACAAAGTCATGTGACAAGTAGTCTGCACTGGCAAACTCTGGGTGCATTATGAGGATATCATCATGAACACACACGAGTGAATATGGCAGCAGTGATACTGAAGTCCCCCCATCTCCCCTGATGGTTAGTCATACAGGACCATACGTTCAGTAGCCTGCACTGGTAAATTTTGGGTGCAATATGAGGATATCCTCAAGAACACGAGAGTGAATAAAATAATTACAAAACTCCAGAAGACTTACATCTCAACGTCTAATCAAGTCATCTTTATTGTTATTGTTATTATTATTATTATTTTATTATTATTGTTTGAGCTAGGAAAGCCCCTTTTGGTACTTCCTAAATGTCCATCTATGTGTTGGTGTTATTGAACATACTGCTGCTGTTATCTGCCGTGTACAAATTTAGTAAAAAAATAATTATTCCTCCTGTTTATTCGGTGAAAATTACTATCTATTGTTGTGTTGTAATTTCTGCTTTTCCAGTCACCATGTAATAATTTCAATTTCCCCCATATTTCTCTACTTCAATTCACGTTTGATTTTAATCTCAATTAGTTTTAAGATTGTTCATTTTTTCACACTGTCCGAAACGCTGTGTTAGTGTAAAACCACTATATTATAACACCACTATATACATAAATTAAGACGCTGCCACCATCTGCCTTTCCATTTACTATATCAAGCAACGAGGCAAGAAACATTGCTTGACTTGGAGAGTACTCTTTCTTTAACTGTCAATATTTATAGGACGGTTGTTAGCCAATTATATCCCGAAGCTACGGGGATTCAACAATTGATACAGATGGGAAGTTTAACATGAGTTTATTGAGAACAAATTATGTAATTCACTACTTATAAAATCCTACTTTAACACTGGCAATACTGGCAAATTGTTAGGGGGTCCAGACATGGAAACGTATCAAAGATCACACATTTTTTTTTTTTTTTTTTTTTTTTTTTTTTTTTTTTGAGATATATACAAGAGTTGTTACATTCTTGTAGAGCCACTAGTACGCGTAGCGTTTCGGGCAAGTCCCTGGAATACGATCCCCTGCCGCGAAGAATCGTTTTAATCGTTTATCTTAAGACAAGACCACTCTCTGCCTCTCAGTCGGGTGGATTCACTGTCTCCTGAAGCTTGCCTGATGACCTGCCACCTCACGGACCTGCAGCCTCACACACACTCCGACCCTCCAGCACTCTCTCTTCCTACTAACTATCATACAGGGGGTATATATCCAACTGAATGAGAAGTGGGGGCGTTTTACACTGTTGTGGGAACGTCTGGGGTGGACCTGTTCCCAGCTGATTCAGCCAACTTGGTCAGCACATAAGGGCGTCAGCTGCCCATGACGTACAAAAAAACAATCAAAATGTATCATTAGGTTGTTGTGCTAAGACTATCAGGATTTTCATAAACAGGGAACAAGCTGACTAGGCTGGGGCCAGATGCTATTTCAATTAACTCTAGCTGAATCTGAGGTACAGGCTGATCTTACCAGGGCGTTCCTATCGTGAGTCATGGGTGCACTCTCCCGGCGTTACATTAGTTAGACATAGTACTTGGCTTACCTGTGAATCCTACACTGTTGTATTCTATGTATGTATGTATGTATGTATGTATGTATGTATGTATGTATGTATGTATGTATGTATGTATGTATGTATGTATGTATGTATGTATGTATGTATGTATGTATGTACTTTAGTTTTAAATACAAATATTACTATTATTAAATATAGATACTGTTCTTAAAAGATTTTCCTACTTTGCACCTGCAAGATAACACACTTGAGGGTTGAAAGATGTTAATCCATTGTTCGACTTTTCACCTGAGACAGTTAAGCAAGTCCCAGCTGTGTCTGGGTACAAGTGACAGGATGAACAACCCAGCGGGTTTTATTCCTATTGGGGAGTGTTGTACATGCTGCTATGACGGTGTGTCCACTCACAGGATGAGTGGCGCTGCCCAATAAACTAGCCTTCAAGAGGAAAATAAAAGAGTACCTACATTTGAATATTTATTGCATTATATTTAAAGATTCAGACACCATACTACAGCTGCATTCTCATATATTTGTAAATTTAGGCATCATGCTACAGCTGTATATATATATTTTTTAGATGCCGGCTTTATACTATAGCTGATTACTTATATTTATGTATGCGGGCACCATACTCCTTCTGTATGAGTTCGATTTTCAGTTGCATAGATGCCTGGAGACCGTTCAGGCTTGTTCGCAACTTTTTTTTTTTTGAGATATATACAAGAGTTGTTACATTCTTGTACAGCCACTAGTACGCGTAGCGTTTCGGGCAGGTCCCTGGAATACGATCCCCGCCGCGAAGAATCGTTTTTTCATCCAAGTACACATTTTACTGTTGCGTTAAACAGAGGCTACAGTTAAGGAATTGCGCCCAGTAAATCCTCCCCGGCCAGGATACGAACCCATGACATAGCGCTCGCGGAACGCCAGGCGAGTGTCTTACCACTACACCACGGAGACTGTTTTGAGATGTGGATGTCATCTATCAGCTAGGTTTGGTGTTGGGCTTTAAGTCCTATTAGCCCCAGGCGGGGAATTAAGGCCACAACAATAGTTTACCGCTCAACCAGCAAGTATGCATCAATTTAGTCAATTGAATCGGTGTATATATACCAAGAAGTAGGGTATATCTTGAGGTTATCTTGAGATGATTTCGGGGCTTAGCGTCCCCGCGGCCCGGTCCTCGACCAGGTCTCCTTTTTGTTACACACCCCCAGGAAGCAGCCCGAAGCAGCTGTCTAACTTCCAGGTTACTGCTTTATTACTGCTGGTTATTTACTGCTAGGTAACAAGGGCATCAGGGTGAAAGAAACATTTTGCCCATTTGTCTCCACCTCCACCGGGGATCGAACCCAAAACCTTAGGACTATGAATCCGAAGCGCTGTCAACCCAGCTGTCAGGTGCCCAGGTGTCAGGGTAGACCTCAGTGTATATATGTACCTGCATTTCACCTGAAAACTTCAATGTTTACATACGTTCACCGTAGATATAGATAGGCTTTATCTATACAGAGGCTTCAGCATTAAATTTAAGTTTAATAAAAGTCTGTATATTTTTTGTCTTCAAAATTTTCTTGTATGTGTTATCATTTAGTGTCTAGATTATATCTATTTCGCTTATCTCTCCTAAAATAAATAAATCGTAGGTTCGTATGCCGTAAAAAAAATCAATAGTTTTCTATTACTTATTATGTATGAAGTTATATATATATGAGGTAGTCCTATTTAAAAGTTAGTTAAACAGCATAGTTTGAATACATAAAATATAAAGAATACATCGTAAATTATAAATAAACCGGCAAACAATCGACACAACTAATTAATTGTTGTCGGTAACAACCGACCAGCTTTTGGCAACACTATCTGCTTGATCACCAAAAGACTTGTGCAGACATTTTAACCTATAATCCTTGCCATTCACCTCAGCAACAAATGACACACCAATAAATACACATGAACATTCAACGAACATACAGCTGCAATTAGCATTTAGTAATAAAGCCAGTAGAGTTAATAGTTTGGGGTGATAAAGAGAGAGAAATATGGGAGCAGTGAAAGGCGAGGTAGGGTTGTTGGTGGATCATTAAGGTGGGCGACCACACGCCCCACCACCATCACCCAGGCTACCTCGCCTCTCAAGGTAATGCTCCTCATGCTGCTCTTCTCATCCCCTAACCTTAAAAAGCTGTTTGCTGTAAGGCTTATATAGGTCGTCCGCGAGTGGAGCAGTAAGGCGACGCGTGATGGTTTGTGCAGGCCAAGCAGGGCGGTATAATACTTCAGCCTTGTTACATGGTTCACCACTGATGTTCGGTCAGTGTTGATGCACCGAGAAGCTGGGCACGCCTCGGTCAATGTATCCCTGTGCTTAGATAGTGATAGGAAGGTTAGTTCGTTTATTGTGTACGCTATACTCATCCTGCGGGCGGTAGTGGACCTCATACCCATCCTGCGGGCGTAGTGGGCCCCCATACCCATCCTGCGGGTGGTAGTGGGCCCCCATACCCATCCTGCGGGAGGTAGTGGGCCCCATACCCATCCTGTGGGCGGTAGTGGGCCCCCATACGCATCCTGCGGGCAGTAGTGTACCCCATACTCATCCTGCGGGCGGTAGTGTACCCCATACTCATCCCGCGCTCACCATACCCATCCTGCGGGCGGTAGTGTACCCCATACTCATCCTGTGGGCCTTAGTGCACCCCATACTCATCCCGCGCACCCCATACCCATCCTGAGGGTGGTAGTGCACCCCATACGCATCACGCGGGCGGTAGTGGACCCCATACCCATCACGCGGGCGGTAGTGGACCCCTATACGCTTCCTGCGGATGGTAGTGGACCCCATACCCATCCTGCGGACGGTAGTGGACCCCCATACGCTTCCTGCGTATGGTAGTGGACCCCATACCCATCCTGCGGGCGGTAGTGCATCCCATACCCATCCTGTGGGTGGTAGTGCACCCCATACTCATCCCGCGCACCCCATACCCATCCTGAGGGTGGTAGTGCACCCCATACGCATCACGCGGGCGGTAGTGGACCCCATACCCATCACGCGGGCGGTAGTGGACCCCTATACGCTTCCTGCGGATGGTAGTGGACCCCATACCCATCCTGCGGACGGTAGTGGACCCCCATACGCTTCCTGCGGATGGTAGTGGACCCCATACCCATCCTGCGGACGGTAGTGGACCCCCATACGCTTCCTGCGTATGGTAGTGGACCCCATACCCATCCTGCGGGCGGTAGTGCATCCCATACCCATCCTGTGGGCGGTAGTGTACCCCATACCCATTCTGCGAGCGGTAGTGGACCCCCACACCCATTTTTGGGTGGTAGTGGACCCCACAGCCGTCCTGTGGGAGGTAGTATAGTAAAAGTTACAGAGGTACATAATGGACTCAGGAACTGAACCCCAAAATTAATTTAGCTAAGCAAGTTATAGTTTTATACTAATTCATTGTGTCGGGGGGACAGGAAGCCAGAGTGTATTCATACACGTTAGGCTTATATCGAGGTCATCCTTCCCCTCAGGTCGAATTACTGACCCCGCCCAGGACGCAACCCCACAACAAGCTGACTAACTCATGAGTACCTACTCACTGCTAGGTGAACAGATGCATTAGGTGAAAGGAAATGTGGCCAACCATTTCTGTTCCGTTTCGAAGGATTTGAACCCGGAAGTCTCGATTGTGCGTCGAGAACGGTAGTGGACAGAACGAACCCGACTGTACTACCGGGAATATTAACAATGGATTCGATAACGACCACAGTTACAGTCTCTAAGCTAAACAGCTTACGCATGTGGTCAACCAGTTTCATAATTTGATGTTTTTCCTAGACACTCCTTCCCATTCCATCCAGTAGCAGTCTCCGTGGTGTAGTGGTAAGACACTCGCCTGGCGTTCCGCGAGCGCTATGTCATGGGTTCGTATCCTGGCCGGGGAGGATTTACTGGGCGCAATTCCTTAACTGTAGCCTCTGTTTAACGCAACAGTAAAATGTGTACTTGGATGAAAAAACGATTCTTCGCGGCAGGGGATCGTATTCCAGGGACCATAGGATTAAGGACTTGCCCGAAACCCTACGCGTACTAGTGGCTCTACAAGAATGTAACAACTCTTGTATATATCTCAAAAAAAAAAAAAAAAAAAATTGATGTTTTTCCTAGACACTCCTTCCCATTCCATCCAGTAGGTGGCGGTGTTAAGATTACAGTCACCCACATTTACTACCTACAGATAGCAAATGGGGTATTTGGCTAAAATTTCGGGTGGTAGATAATTCTGAATGAAACATTTATACATTTCTTGAACATTTGTTAAAGAGCTGTCTCTAGAGTCCCGTATGTGTTGGTTCGTCCCATAGTGGCGGAAGGTGCGCGGCTGGTTTTGTTGACACAGTTTACATTTGGTCAGGTCTACATCAGCAGGTAATACAAATTACCAGAGATACCAATACAGGACAAACAATAGTTGGCTACAGCCTTACAGACGACCGGCTTGACTGCCATCACAGGATCAGTACTACACAAAACAACATTATCTAGACTAGTTACAGACACTTGCCACCGTGGGTCGGCAGTTTGCCTATCGGTGATTACAGAGAAGTGAGGTCTGGCTCTTTATACCCCGGCCACTGACCTTGTTGTACCTGTTGCGTTATAATTTAACTTTTATGACAGTCCGGAATAAGATGGTCCCATGATAGGCTATCTCCGTAACTTAGCAATTTAACCTAACATTGTAACCACTGATTCTCTTCCATGGACCTGCTTCCATTGCCTCCTCTGTAGTAAAGATATGGATTTTGAAACCTGTTTGCATGTGTTTATTGGTATTCTCTCTTGCAAAGATGTGGTGTATATCTTTGATATTATTCAGCCTATCCTCTCGCTCACCGCTGTGCTTTTGCATTTGAAATATCTTCATAGTGAATGGTGCTAGTGAAACTATAATCAGTTCTCGACCTCTATATATATGTGCTTGGACGAGCGAGGTCTGATTAGGCACAAGTGTGGAGCAATTTAAAACTTTGTGGGTTGATTTGGATGATTTGTGGTCTTGAATTGTCACCTTATTATATATTTTTTTTAGATTTTAAAATATCTATCTATTTGCTTGATAATATGATTGTTCATAAGCAGTTGTTAAGTTGACCAGACCACCCACTAAAAGGTGAAGGGACGACGACGTTTCGGTCCGTCCTGGACCGAATCGACTTGAGAATGGTCCAGGACGGACCGAAACGTCGTCGTCCCTTCACCTTCTAGTGTGTGGTCTGGTCAACATTCTTCAGCCACGTTATTGTGACTCATCGCCTGCAGTTGTTAAGGTATGTGATTAGTGTGTGTGTGAGGTGTTAGTGTAACTTTAAGAACTCTGTGTCTAGCCTATGCTAGTTAGCCTAATTTAGAACGCCTTTGTGTGTTAGTGACATAACTGTCCTAGTAGATCCATGGTGCTTGCGATTAAATGGTATTACACATTCTAGTACTGTACCTGTGTTTATGGTTTATCGCAGCCTAACACGTTAGTTAATGGTATAAATTATATGTTGGAATTTGTGGTCTTCCATTGTCAGGGAGTGTGTGTGTGTTTGTGGGATTGTGGTCTCCTATTGTCAGAGACAGAGTGTGTGTTTGTGGGATTGTGGTCTCCTATTGTCTGGGACAGAGTGTGTGTTTGTGGGATTGTGGTCTCCTATTGTCAGAGACAGAGTGTGTGTTTGTGGGATTGTGGTCTCCTATTGTCTGGGACAGAGTGTGTGTTTGTGGGATTGTGGTCTCCCATTGCCAGGGACAGAGTGTGTGTTTGTGGGATTGTGGTCTCCCATTGCCAGGGACAGTGTGTTTGTGGGATTGTGGTCTCCCATTGCCAGGGACGGAGTGTGTGTTTGTGGGATTGTGGTCTCCCATTGTCAGGGACAGAGTGTGTGATTGTGGGACTGTGTGTTTCAAAGCGATGCACAACACGCCTCACATTACCCATCGTCCAATTCCTCATGTTGCACGTAAAGGAACCTTCAAAAATACCATCACCCAAGATTTTGCAGCGAAATGGAAAACGTCATGCTCACCTTTGTACTATGGGTCCATTAAAAGTAAATGGAAAACTTGGAAACATGTTAGATATAAAAGCAGAGAAATTGATGTAACGATGACCAGATTAAGGCTGGGATACACCAAACTGGCAGCACACAGCTCAAAGTACAGAACAGACATCAACGAACTCTGCATCCACTGTCAGGTGCCTGAAACAATCGAACACTATCTCCTTCACTGCTTCCGACATTATAGTGCCAGAGTAAATTTCAAACAAGTATTTATCGCACTTAAAATACCCTTTACCATCGAGCATATATTAGGAGGTGACCACTCGTTATAGGAAAAATATCAAACAGTCAAAGCATTGGCTAAATATCTCCAGTCGACCAACAAATTGGGTCACATCTGACCCGCGCCACATTTATACCTGGCGCCACCAACAGCTAAACACAGAAAACAAATGCCTGGTCTCAACACCATGGATCAGCTGACGCCATAAACACAATGTAACGTACGATTATGTTACGTTGTTGGGTAGATTAGATACACATTGTTTAGTGAGTTTTCATATTTATTTAGTAGTCTTGATTACAGTAGTCGGTTGGTGGCATTGTCGTAAACGTTCAGACGGAGCTTGGAGCAGAGCAGAGAGCTGAGCGAGGACGGAGTCGCGGAGCTCTATGCGGCTCGATTGGGAATTGTGAGTGTTTGAACTCGGGGAGCGAGAGCGTTGTAGCTCGATGCGGTCGTAGTCTGCTGTCTGCTCTGTGTCGAAGCTGTAGCGTCTTGGGTCGATTAGAACTGTACACGCCAAGAGCGTGTACAATTTTGCCCTTTTGCTCTACGCGAGGTTTCTGTCCACGCTGAGCTGGCCTTAGGACACCTGCGTTATCATTTGACAGATGTACCGCCACATCAGATGACAGATGACAGATGTAGCTTCTTGACTGTGGAAATTGTACTGTCCGCTATTCCTCATATCGCTTGCTTATATGGTGACTACACCTCAGCTCCCTCCAACAAGATGAGAAGAGTATTACTTGTAATTGGGGAATGGATTGTAGCTTCTATAATTAGTGCTAATTTGTTATGCTATTAAGATGAGATAATGGAGCAAGTATAATTTTAACTTGCTACAACAACATACCGCCCTACGGTGCTGTGGCAAGTCTCCCTCTAATATCCACCTCTGTTCTAGTCGCCGCTCTATCTACAGCACAACGCAACAAGCACTTTTGAAACTCTCATCATCCTCAACATTAACGCGTCTCCCAACATGTGTACTGGTGCAGCCATCTGGAGGACTCGCTCTTCATGCAAACTGCACCTACTATCAGGAAGAAGAAGAGTGCGTGTTCGTGAGATTGTGGTCTTCCATTGTCAGGGAGAGTGTGTTTGTGGATTATGGTCTTCCATTGTCAAGAACAGTTCAAGTTCAAGTATGTTTATTGAGACAAGTAAAAAAAAAAATAATCTCAAAGGGATAGAGTAGCTTAGGCTATTTCTACCTCCCCCCCCTCCCCGTACTTCAAGTCCCTCAAGGGGCGCACAAATTCAGTGAGTACAAATACACAAATCACAATACAAGAATCCCATTCAATGCACAGTCCTTTACAGTACAAGAATACAGTTTAATCCCATTTAACATTTCAGGCTAATATAGTACTTTTTAAGAGTATAATAGTGTACATCCACCGCACTAGTTTTTAACCCATTAACGTTCCAATATAAGGATATATAATATCCTCACTCTACTTTCATCCATTAATAATAAAACTACCATTACCCTGTCCGTCACATTCCATGAGATACGAGAGTACCTTAGAGACTTCCTCCCTACACTAACATTTTTGCTTTCTCCTCACTTGCACAACAACTACTACTAACATCAAAGGTAATATTATTCATTTCAATTTTTTTAAATTTCTGTATACCGTTTTACTTTAACCTTTGTTTCAACATTTGTCACTACACATAAGGTTGAACCCCGCTAACACTACTAGAAAGCTCATTTTCCTGACTATTCTCTATCATCAATACGTCATGTTCTTCCTTACTTTCTTCTACGCACGTTTCACTTTCCATTTCACGTCCTGTTTCACCACCATCTTCACTCCGTCTACCCTCCATAGCAAATTTTTCTAGTGCCTTAATCCTCTTGTCTAGTTTTTTTTTATATTCCAATATTTGAGTACCAACCTCAGAGTTCACTATATTGTGCTGAACCTTATCTCCACAAGGTTTAATTTTTCCAACTGCATTTCCTACTTTCCCTAGGCTCGCCTTAACTGTCTCCGTTCCTTTCTCCCAAACATTGTTCATAGGGGCTGTCATTGGCTTCCAGCTGTTTTCTCCATGTTCCTGCTGCACAATCTTTCCTTCCTTCGAAGATTCATCTATCGTAATTGTAGGACCCGTCCTGGAGTCTCTCAGATGAGGCTTCATGCGGCATAGATAGGAACCACTGGCTGCCTCGACAATTGCAACAATATGGCAAGAAGTTTTCCCCGTTTGCAATCTTGACTCTATACTCTCTCGAGTCGTGTTTCTTACCACAGTACCGACACCTGGGGTCAAACTGGCATTTCCAAGCCATATGTCCGCAATGAGAACACTTCATGCATAATATGGGCTCCTCAATGTATTTTGCAACTTTCCTGTAGCCTAGCCCTTGTATAAAAATTCTTTCTGGAGCCAGACCTTTACCAAAGCAACAACCTGGCTTTGTTTTTCACCACGAACACTGTTTCTCTTAGCCCATACAACACTATCATTGTTGTGAAGAAGAAAATCAGGATCCAAATAAGTTGGATACTTACAAACTATGACCTTAGTGTACATCATACCTTCTTCCGGAGTAACCATCACAATATTCTTAAACCCATCCGTCGTTAGTTGTTTTACGGCCTATTCTGTCCCAACTGTTATGTAGGGCCGGTAAGCACCCTCCTTGAATAGTGGTTCATATTCACTAAACTCCATAGTCAGATGAACTGTCCACTCCAGCTTTTGATGAAAGTTCAGTTGGCATGTTGTCGGGAATAACAGTCGTTTCCTTCTATTAATCTGCGTCTCTTGTGTCCTACTGATTAGGGTTTCATTTTTCGGTCGCTTTTTTATTTCATCTTCACCGTCACTGTCTCCCTGACTGTGAATATTTCGCCGTTTCTTTCTGTTCATTGCTGCTTGATACGGCCTGGTATCATCTTGTCTGTCATCCTCACTCTCATATTCTTCAGGCCAGTGCAGGATCGTCTATCACTTAAGCAGACAGATCTCAGTCATTTCCTCGTCACGCAAAGGCACTGTATCACTGCAACAGTCGGGAACAAGTTCACAATATCCAGCTGCAGCAGCCACGTGCAAACACGAAGGGTGCAGAGCAGCAAACCGCACTGTCAGGGACAGTGTGTGGTTATGGGATTGTGGACTTCGATTGTCATGGACAAAGAACTTGTCAGGCTTCTCGAGGTTCATCTGTGACAACTACTTAACTACCTTCCTCAGGGTATAACCCACAACAATTGATAACTCCCGATGACGTATTCTTTTCTGTAGGTTAGTAGAGGCATTAGGCGATAGAAAACGTGGCCAAATACGTCTGTCCTGACGAGGGAATCCAACCCGGGTTCTTCGGTTATGATCCGACTGAGCTGATCACTGTGTTGACCAGATCCGACTGAGCTGATCACTGTGTTGATCACTGTGTCATGGCGAAAAACAAAAATAGAATTTAAATGTTTAAAGCACACGTTAAACTCGTAAGAGGCTCCTAGGTTATTTTTATTCCTGAAAACCGGTAAATTTATTTCCTGACAAAAAATATAAATATTATATATTTTAAAAGAGATGTTTTCATAAGTATCTTTAAAGAAAATATTCGAAATTCGTTTATTTACGCGTTAGTTAATTAAATTTCTTATTTACAATTTTTTTGTAATTTAGTAATTCACTGGTAAATATTCTAAGTTAATTTAAATGATAGAAAAAACAACACTTTATTGTTTATATGTATTTTTCTATGGTAAACATATACACTCTTATATGTTAGAACAAATATATAGCTTACGAAGACCAATATTCGTGATGAATGAAAATTACTGGATATATTTACAGATATTTATTCTGGAAGAGCTGAATGAGGCTTCTATTTAACTTGGATTGAAACTCGTTTTAATTATATTTTGTCCATTATTTTTGTATGCTTCAAAATGCCGACTAAGCATAATGTAATTGTGTGATTGACAATAACATGTCTTTTATAAGGTTGACGCTGATGTGGCTTCGCTCCTCCACAGATGGCGTCCCTCAGCCAGCCTAGCATTAACGAAAGAGTAAGTGCGTTGAACATCAAGCGAGAAGACAGGGAGGAGATACAGCATAAGCCCGGGCCGACAATTAGGACTCCAGAACGAGGGGAAAGTTGCAAGCTGCAACTGCCTGGCCAGAATGGTCTGATCATGAAGGAGACGAAGAAGACTAACTCACCATCCACCGCATCTGAACACACCCCGGCCCACAGGCCATGCCAGACAAGAAAGATCTTACTATGTAAAACTACGTTTACTAACTCATCGACTAGCAAAATGAACCGTTTTGTTAATGTATCAGGAAATATGACCAAATATCCAAGTTCATTTAATAGCAAGAAGAACATCAATGATCGAAAGCGCCAGGCTATAGGTAGTTTCCAGAAGTTTTCAACTTCCGCTTTTAAAATGGCGAGAGGTCAAACTGGTTGTAGTTTCTCAAAAGATTTTTTGGATTGCAATCAAGGTGATAAATATCAGCAATCAAGGTGTGGTAGTAGTCAACAAAATGTAAACCCTCAGGGCAGTAAAGAGATGCAACCTCTCGTGGATGGTACATCTTTATCACCAGGAAAAATTAATAACGGCAAAAAACCTACGCGAAGTGGAATCGAGTTCGGTGTCGTGTGCGATGTTTGTGGCGCTGTGGCGGTGACGAAAGGTGGGCTGGTCGCCCACCAGCGCGCTCACCGAGAAAAGAACACATCCTGCAAGCACTGCTGTTCTGTGTTCCTCACGGCTTACGCCTGTGACCTTCATCAGAATCTTCACACTGAGAGGCAAACGAGTGAAGTGGATGATTACTGTGAGTGTGGTCTCTGTGGAGGTTCCTTCATCAGCATCCTGTACCTAGAGCTTCACCTCTCAGAGATGCACGGACCTGACGCCCTCTATGACTCTCAGTCTTTCGTTCTTGGCTCCTCGCCTATCTCTCATCCCACGCATTTATACGAAACACAAAGTGCAGCACAGTTGTTCCGATGTGGAATATGCTTTGCTAAATTTACCTACAGCTTTAATCTTGACTGTCACATGGCTCTCCACACACAACTCTCATATGCCTGTGGTCTCTGTGATTGCATTTATTCATCTCTAAATTTGCTAGTGAGTCATTGTAAGGATCACTTAGAATATGGTACGACAGTTGCGCCTCTTCACGGTGCACCACTGGCAGTTGAGAACACCTGTATACCAGTGGCCCGGTGTTCTCAGCTTCCAGATTGCAGTTATGATATGTGGGCAACACATAATGGTAACACTCTCAACTCTAGTGCCTCTACTTTCTCAGATCCAGTCCGCGCCGCTGAACTCTTCACTGCTGCCGTATCTACGCCTCACACATATACAGTTTATAAGTCTAATAATGCCTCAACCACAGCCATTAATTCTGCTTTAGAATATAATAATACAACAACGTCCAGGTCAGCCTCTAACTTTAGTGCTTCCAAAGCCTCATGCTCTGCTGTGGCCTGTGACCCATACTCGTCCATCATTGACGCCCCAACCTCAGAACCAAGCTCTACTACATTAAAAACCGAGGCACCTGTCACCTCGCCACGGGGACTCGATACAGACCTGTACTCAGAGCTATCCTCCAGCGCCGCCGGTAATATTACTGGCTACAATACATCACCAACCTCTGCCACCGTCAAAACAGAGGAACCTGATACCTTTCAATGGGGCCTTGATGCAAACCATCCACAGATTCCATCTATTATGCAGTTCTTACTCATGATGCCTTTATTGGCTGGAAGAGACCCTAGGCCTCTGGGTACACATCTGCCCGCGAGGCAAGACTCCACTAGTGCCACCACTGACAGGTCCGATGGTTACTGTAATCCATTTCTTCTGAATGAATAAGTTGTCAATAGGATGCAAGAAAGTGTTCTGGACCAGGATTCGTTAAACATTCATGCAACCGCTTATGAAACCTGTATATCTTTCCTCAATTATGGCGGTTTATTTACATTTATTATAGAGTTTTTGAACTCCGAAGCATTACGAGGTCGTTTGTAACAACAATAATCTTGGGTTTGTGAAATTCCCAAGCTCGCAAACTGTTAAATAAATGTAAACAAAGCCCCCAGATTAAGGAAAGATGTACAGGCGTAAGTTGTTGTCTAAATGCTTCATGAATCTTGCCTTGGTCTTACGATGAAATGACAATGCCAATAGATTAGAATATATTGGTTCTTGATGGCTTATCTTCGTAGATGTATATATTGATAGTATTACCTGTTTCTTAAGTGTGATTATGAAATATTGAACTTATCGGCGTGGATCAGTCACCTCCTGGGAGTCAGTAGGCTTGTGCGTGGATCACGTCCAAGGAGTTAGTAGGCCTGTGTGTGGATCAAGTCCAGGGAGTTAATAGGCTTGTGTGTGGATCACGTCCAGGGAGTTAATAGGCTTGTGTGTGGATCTCTTCCAGGGAGTTAATAGGCTTGTGTGTGAATCACGTCCAGGGAGTCAGTAGGCTTATGTGTGGATCACGTCCAAGGAGTCAGTAGGCTTATGTGTGGATCACGTCCAAGGAGTCAGTAGGCTTATGTGTGTGGCTCACGTCCAGTAAATCATGATGCCTTTCCACTATGCATAATTTGAACAAGTGGAATGAATGTCAAATTGGTGTTTAGTTATTAAACAGATGATTAGAAATATGTATTTTTTTTTTTATTTCTTTGGTGTTAATATTTGGTAGTGTCATTGCGAATATTCCCGCTCCGTTTTCTTTAAGTGATTTTTCTTGCTTCACTAAATATGGGAGTGTGCTTTTTGAGTTCTATGATACACGAGTGTATTTTGTTCAGAGTTCCGTGATATACGAGTGTATTTTGTTCAGAGTTCTGTGATATACGAGTGTATTTTGTTCAGAGTTCTGTGATATACGAGTGTATTTTGTTCAGAGTTCTGTGATATACGAGTGTATTTTGTTCAGAGTTCTGTGATATACGAGTGTATTTTGTTCAGAGTTCTGTGATATACGAGTGTATTTTGTTCAGAGTTCTGTGATATACGAGTGTATTTTGTTCAGAGTTCTGTGATATACGAGTGTATTTTGTTCAGAGTTCTGTGATATACGAGTGTATTTTGTTCAGAGTTCCGTGATATACGAGTGTATTTTGTTCAGAGTTCTGTGATATACGAGTGTATTTTGTTCAGAGTTCTGTGATATATGAATGTAGTTTGTTCATAGTTTTGTGATACTTGAGTGTATTTTGTTCTGAGATACAGGAGTGTACTTTGTTTGGTTCTGTAATTATACTAGTGTTCTTTGTTCAAAGTTCTATAATACACGACTGTACGTTGTTCAGTGTTCTGTAATTCACGAGTGGACTTTGTTCTGGGATTTCCATGAATTACTAAAACGTTGTACTTGAATTTGTTCAATAAAAATTTAACTTTGGTTAGAAGATAAAAATTTTGGTATTAGCACAAAATTACTGTACATCAAGCACGACACTAGAAAAGCCACCGACACATACGATATTAATTGAAAGTGACGACGTTTCTGTCCGTCTTGGACCCTAATGTGACGACGTTTCTGTCCGTCTTGGACCCTTATGTGACGACGTTTCTGTCCGTCCTGGACCCTTATGTGACGACTTTTCTGTCCGTCCTGGACCCTTATGTGACGACGTTTCTGTTCGTCCTGGACCCTTATGTGACGACTTTTCTGTCCGTCTTGGACCCTTATGTGACGACGTTTCTGTCCGTCTTGGACCCTTATGTGACGACGTTTCTGTCCGTCTTGGACCCTTATGTGACGACGTTTCTGTCCGTCTTTGACCCTTATGTGACGACGTTTCTGTCCGTCTTTGACCCTTATGTGACGACGTTTCTGTCCGTCTTGGACCCTTATGTGACGACTTTTCTGTCCGTCCTGGACCCTTATGTGACGACGTTTCTGTCCGTCCTGGACCCTTATGTGACGACGTTTCTGTCCGTCCTGGACCCTTATGTGACGATGTTTCCGTCCGTCCTGGACCCTTATGTGACGACTTTTCTGTCCGTCCTGGACCCTTATGTGACGACGTTTCTGTCCGTCCTGGACCCTTATGTGACGACGTTTCTGTCCGTCCTGGACCCTTATGTGACGACGTTTCTGTCCGTCCTGGACCCTTATGTGACGACTTTTCTGTCCGTCCTGGACCCTTATGTGACGACGTTTCTGTCCGTCTTGGACCCTTATGTGACGACGTTTCTGTTCGTCCTGGACCCTTATGTGACGACTTTTCTGTCCGTCTTGGACCCTTATGTGACGACGTTTCTGTCCGTCTTGGACCCTTATGTGACGACGTTTCTGTCCGTCTTGGACCCTTATGTGACGACGTTTCTGTCCGTCTTTGACCCTTATGTGATGACGTTTCTGTCCGTCTTGGACCCTTATGTGACGACTTTTCTGTCCGTCCTGGACCCTTATGTGACGACGTTTCTGTCCGTCCTGGACCCTTATGTGACGACGTTTCTGTCCGTCCTGGACCCTTATGTGACGATGTTTCTGTCCGTCCTGGACCCTTATGTGACGACTTTTCTGTCCGTCCTGGACCCTTATGTGACGACGTTTCTGTCCGTCCTGGATCCTTATGTGACGACTTTTCTGTCCGTCCTGGACCCTTATGTGACGACGTTTCTGTCCGTCCTGGACCCTTATGTGACGACGTTTCTGTCCGTCCTGGACCCTTATGTGACGACGTTTCTGTCCGTCCTGGACCCTTATGTGACGACGTTTCTGTCCGTCCTGGACCCTTATGTGACGATGTTTCTGTCCCTCCTGGACCCTTATGTGACGACGTTTCTGTCCGTCCTGGACCCTTATGTGACGATGTTTCTGTCCCTCCTGGACCCTTATGTGACGATGTTTCTGTCCCTCCTGGACCCTTATGTGACGATGTTTCTGTCCGTCCTGGACCCTTATGTGACGATGTTTCTGTCTCTCCTGGACCGTTCACTGTCCGCCGGCATGAGTGCTGATATTCCTCCCATATCTGCCCTCAGGAAAAGTGGTCCTCGGCCTTTTATTTTGTTCTGCTATATGAAGCTATTGTGATTGCTATTATGAGGCTATTATAAGATTCTGATTACTATTTTGAGGCTATTCTGATAGCTATTATGAGGTTATTATAAGATTCTGATTACTATTATGAGGCTATTCTGATAGCTATTATGAGGCTATTATGATATTCTGATTACTATTTTGAGGCTATTCTGATAGCTATTATGAGGTTATTATAAGATTCTGATTACTATTATGAGGCTATTCTGATAGCTATTATGAGGCTATTATGATATTCTGATTACTATTTTGAGGCTATTCTGATAGCTATTATGAGGTTATTATAAGATTCTGATTACTATTTTGAGTCTATTCTGATAGCTATTATGAGGCTATTCTGATATTCTGATTCCCATTGTGAGGCTAATCTGATATCCTGACTGATATTATGAGGCTATCATAATTACTATTATGTGGCTATTCTGATTGCTATTGTGATTTTGTTGCTATTTATACTTGCTAGGACAAACAATGACATCGACAAGTCTGCGGTGTATGCACTCATAGGCTTCATTACGAATATGTAGCGAAAATATTGCTAGAATTTTTGGTTGGCCACATTTTTAAATTAAATTTTGCCCCGAGGGGCGAGTTTATTGGGCAGCGCCACTCATCTTGTGAGTGGACATACCGCCATAGCAGCATGTACAACATTCCCCAATAGGAAGAAAACCCGTTGTGAGTGTATATCTTACTCTGGGCCTTACATCACCGCCCACTGGATGGGTGTGGCTGTAGGCCTTACACCACCGCCCACTGGGTGGGTGTGACTGTAGGTCTTACATCACCGCCCACTGGGTGGGTGTAACTGTAGACCTTACACCACCGCCCACTGGGTGGGTGTAACTGTAGACCTTACACCACCGCCTACTGGGTGGGTGTGACTGTAGGTCTTACATCACCACCCACTGGGTGGGTGTAACTGTAGACCTTACACCACCGCCCACTGGGTGGGTGTAACTGTAGACCTTACACCACCGCCCACTGGGTGGGTGTAACTGTAGACCTTACACCACCGCCCACTGGGTGGGTGTAACTGTAGGCCTTACACCACCGCCCACTGGGTGGGTGTAACTGTAGGCCTTACACCACCGCCCACTGGGTGGGTGTAACTGTAGGCCTTACACCACCGCCCACTGGGTGGGTGTGACTGTAGGCCTTACACCACCGCCCACTGGGTGGGTGTAACTGTAAGCCTTACATCACCGCCCACTGGGTGGGTGTAACTGTAAGCCTTACACCACCGCCCACTGGGTGGGTGTAACTGTAGACCTTACACCACCGCCCACTGGGTGGGTGTAACTGTAGACCTTACACCACCGCCCACTGGGTGGGTGTAACTGTAGGACCTTACACCACCGCCCACTGGGTGGGTGTAACTGTAGGCCTTACACCACCGCCCACTGGGCAGGTGATACACAAATTGGAACCAATTGTAAATAACACCAAATATGATTTAATTATCCTAAAATTGTGTTGGGTTTAACTTAACTCTTGACGTGCCTTTGACCCGGAGGATGGAGCCCATGGGATGAGTGATGAAGCAAAACTAACTAAGATTCACTGTTATATATGTTAGCAAAGTAACTAATTCTTCAAAATATATAGGGCTTGGCATTGGGTGTGCAGATAGTGAACTAACTATGCTGCATATTTGTTTGCGATTAAACTGTGTTCTTATATCTAATGTTTTATATACTTGAAAAAATTTAGGCTTTGTGTGTATACATTTCCTGTTACTTGCATATCCCTTTATTACTGATATGTTAGTATCATAATGTAAATCTCAAGGGGCCAGATTCACGAAGCAGTTAAGCAAGTACTTACGAACGTGTACATCTTTCCTCAATCATTGACGCCTTTGGTTACATTTATTAAACAGTTTACAAGCATGAAAACTTGCCAATCAACTGTTGTTATTGCTATAAACAGCCTCCTGGTGCTTCGGAGCTCATTAACTGTTTAATAATTGTAAACAAAGCCGCCAAAGATTGAGAAAAGATGTACAGGTTCGTAAGTGTTTGCGTAACTTCTTCGTGAATCTAGCCCCAGGACAGCAGGTATGGTAGTCTCCAGGCATATCAGGTATTTTATTATTTATTATTATTATTTTCTACCACAGACGTGGCCGGACATTACAGTGCTAACCAGCATATATACATTTTCTTCTGTCCTCCATGGACAGGGTTAGAGAAGTGTTAAACATATAGTTCAAGGGTTTATTGAACACTCAACCACAGAAGGTGATTCGGTGCTTTTAAAATGCTAAGCTAACCTACATACGTAAATACATAGATACACAGATTTACGTATGCCCTACATAAAGTGTTTGATGTGTCTTTTACATAGTGTCATTAATGTACATTCACAAATGTGAAATGTAATTCTGATCAGCTTCCATATATACTTTATACCCATACATATACATACATATATACACACACATGCATTCACATACATCTGTCTCATTTACTCTGACAGGGTGAGATAGCTGATAAAGAAACTAGTGTGCAATTAATCACTGAAGGTGATGAAGGTGCTTTTACAAGCTCAGGTTATATAGTTACATCATATATATACATTGTATAATTGATATATTACATGGTCAATCTTGGATACAAGTCCAATATATCATCAAGTGTTCCAGTACTCATATAGTAATTACAGAGTTCAGCATACCTTAGCCCAGGAGGGCGAAAGTCAGTCAGTATGGGACATTCTACAATATAATGTTCAAGAGAGTGCATGTTTTCTCTTTCACAAAGTTGACGTGTATACTCATTGGCTCGACAAAATCTTCAGACAGATGGGAGGGGAACCCTTGACAAGCCGCCGGCTTCCTGCCCTTGTCGAGGCCACTAGAGTTAATGGGGCTCAAAGTAAATTTCGGTAAATCACGACGAAAGTAAAGAATAAGAGTTTCATTTCCTTGAGACAGTTAAGCAAGTCCCAGCTGTGTCTGGGTACAAGTGACAGGATGAACAACCCAGCGGGTTTTCTTCCTATTGGGGAGTGTTGTACATGCTGCTATGGCGGTGTGTCCACTCACAGGATGAGTGGCGCTGCCCAATACTGTCACTATGGCGGTGTGTCCACTCACAAGACGAGTGGCGCTGCCCAATACTGTCACTATGGCGGTGTGTCCACTCACAGGATGAGTGGCGCTACCCAATACTGTCACTATGGCGGTGTGTCCACTCACAGGATGAGTGGCGCTGCCCAATACTGTCACTATGGCGGTGTGTCCACTCACAGGATGAGTGGCGCTACCCAATACTGTCACTATGGCGGTGTGTCCACTCACAAGACGAGTGGCGCTGCCCAATACTGTCACTATGGCGGTGTGTCCACTCACAGGATGAGTGGCGCTGCCCAATACTGTCACTATGGCGGTGTGTCCACTCACAGGATGAGTGGCGCTACCCAATACTGTCACTATGGCGGTGTGTCCACTCACAGGATGAGTAGCGCTGCCCAATACTGTCACTATGGCGGCGTGTCCACTCACAGGATGAGTGGCGCTACCCAATACTGTCACTATGGCGGTGTGTCCACTCACAAGACGAGTGGCGCTGCCCAATACTGTCACTATGGCGGTGTGTCCACTCACAGGATGAGTGGCGCTGCCCAATACTGTCACTATGGCGGTGTGTCCACTCACAGGATGAGTAGCGCTGCCCAATACTGTCACTATGGCGGTGTGTCCACTCACAGGATGAGTGGCGCTGCCCAATACTGTCACTATGGCGGTGTGTCCACTCACAGGATGAGTGGCGCTGCCCAATACTGTCACTATGGCGGTGTGTCCACTCACAAGACGAGTGGCGCTGCCCAATACTGTCACTATGGCGGTGTGTCCACTCACAGGATGAGTGGCGCTACCCAATACTGTCACTATGGCGGTGTGTCCACTCACAGGATGAGTGGCGCTGCCCAATACTGTCACTATGGCGGTGTGTCCACTCACAGGATGAGTGGCGCTACCCAATACTGTCACTATGGCGGTGTGTCCACTCACAAGACGAGTGGCGCTGCCCAATACTGTCACTATGGCGGTGTGTCCACTCACAGGATGAGTGGCGCTGCCCAATACTGTCACTATGGCGGTGTGTCCACTCACAGGATGAGTGGCGCTACCCAATACTGTCACTATGGCGGTGTGTCCACTCACAGGATGAGTAGCGCTGCCCAATACTGTCACTATGGCGGCGTGTCCACTCACAGGATGAGTGGCGCTACCCAATACTGTCACTATGGCGGTGTGTCCACTCACAAGACGAGTGGCGCTGCCCAATACTGTCACTATGGCGGTGTGTCCACTCACAGGATGAGTGGCGCTGCCCAATACTGTCACTATGGCGGTGTGTCCACTCACAGGATGAGTAGCGCTGCCCAATACTGTCACTATGGCGGTGTGTCCACTCACAGGATGAGTGGCGCTGCCCAATACTGTCACTATGGCGGTGTGTCCACTCACAGGATGAGTGGCGCTGCCCAATACTGTCACTATGGCGGTGTGTCCACTCACAAGACGAGTGGCGCTGCCCAATACTGTCACTATGGCGGTGTGTCCACTCACAGGATGAGTGGCGCTGCCCAATACTGTCACTATGGCGGTGTGTCCACTCACAGGATGAGTGACGCTGACCAATACTGTCACTATGGTGGTGTGTTCACTCACAGGATGAGTGGCGCTGCCCAATACTGTCACTATGGCGGTGTGTCAACTCACAGGATAAGTGACGCTGCCTAATACTGTCACTATGGTGGTGTGTTCACTCACAGGATGAGTGGCGCTGCCCAATACTATCACCATGGCGGTGTGTCAACTCACAGGATAAGTGACGCTGCCTAATACTGTCACTATGGTGGTGTGTCCATTCACAGGATGAGTGGCGCTGCCTAATACTGTCACTGTGGCGGTGTGTCCACTCACAGGATGAGTGGCGCTGCCCAATACTGTCACTATGGCGGTGTGTCCACTCACAGGATGAGTGGCGCTGCCCAATACTGTCACTATGGCGGTGTGTCCACTCACAGGATGAGTGGCGCTGACCAATACTGTCACTATGACGGTGTGTCCACTCACAGGATGAGTGGCGCTTCCCAATATTGTCACTATCGCGGTGTGTCCACTCACAGGATGAGTGACGCTAACCAATACTGTCACTATGACGGTGTGTCCACTCACAGGATGAGTGGCGCTGCCCAATACTGTCACTATGGCGGTGTGTCCACTCACAGGATGAGTGACGCTGCCCAATACTGTCACTATGGCGGTGTGTCCACTCACAGGATGAGTGGCGCTGCCCAATACTGTCACTATGGCGGTGTGTCCACTCACAGGATGAGTAACGCTGCCCAATAAACTCGCTCCTCGGGGCAAAACTTAAGTACAAGTCCCACCTAAGCCTGGCTATATGGGTTTTCTTTGACGTCGCCAAGATCTCGTTTTCTGGTGGGCGTGAAGAGGCTTGGGGGCGGCCGCTGCTCGTCCCAATGATAGCGCTGGGCCCCTCGCCAGAACCCCGGCTGCCGCTCAACCCATATTACCAATTTTAGTACCTGCACGACGTACACATTTGGTTCTATAACCTCGAACACTTTCTTTAACACGAAAGCGACTGCCCGGCAGGGAAGTCGACCATTGCAGTAATGTGGAATACTATGTCCGTCAAGGAAAAAGATATTAATTTGTTTTTGTGGCAGGCCATGTGTCGGAGGGGCTGTGTAAATGCCTAAATTAGACATAGGTTTTGGAGACACTGCCCCGGCCTCTTGTAACGACACTAGTAGTAGGCCTACACTGTTAACTTGCGTGTCCCAGGATCACGAAAATCGTGGGTTAATAAGCATTTGACGCATTGGTGAGGCAGAGATACTTAAATTAAGCACCTATGTCATATGAATGGGTGTGTGTGTGTGTGTGTGTGTGTGTGTGTGTGTGTGTGTGTGTGTGTGTGTGTGTGTGTGTGTGTGTGTGTGTGTGTGTGTGTGTGTGTGTGTGTGTGTGTGTGTGTGTTTGTGTGAATGCGAATGTGTGTGTGTATGCGTGTGTATGCGTGTGTATGCGTGTGTGTGTGTGTGTGTGAGTGTTGGGGCAGGTGGGAGTGTGCCAGCGAGCCAGTGTGTGTGTGTGCGTGTGTGTGGGGCGGCGGTGCAGCGGCGGCGGTGGATTACACCGTACATTTACCGACGGTGAGACCTAAACCTTTCGGAAACCATATACGCCGAACACGACCACCAAACCTTAGAGGCCTTGTCCCCCCCGACTCCCCCCGGTGGACCGACCATGGCCTGAGACCATGTGTGTTGATCAATATAAACGGTGATTAATAAGGAATGCAGGGAACTCTCAGGAAGTCACTCGAGATGAGGCTACATTACGCACGGGGGAAATAGAGGAAGTTGTAGAGGAATGCGTCCCGGGCTGAGGGGCCCAGGGACGCTGTCAATATTGGTGTCACTGAGGTAGATGAAGGTAGGGATCACCTTGCAACCGGCTGGCTGCAAGTGGCGCCGTCTGCTGTGCCAGCAGGAGGGGGTGTTAGCGTCTGCTGAGCCAGCTGCTGGTGGTGTTAGCGTCTGCTGTGCCAGCTGGTGGTGTTGTTAGCGTCTGCTGAGCCAGCCAGAGGTGTCGTTAATGTCTGCTGTGCCAGCTGGAGGGGGTGTTAGCGTCCGCTGAGCCAGCTGCTGGTGGTGTTAGCGTCTGCTGTGCCAGCTGCTGGTGGTGTTAGCGTCTGCTGTGCCAGCTGGTGGTGTTGTTAGCGTCTGCTGAGCCAGCCAGAGGTGTTGTTAACGTCTGCTGTGCCAGCTGGAGGGGGTGTTAGCGTCCGCTGAGCCAGCTGCTGGTGGTGTTAGCGTCTGCTGTGCCAGCTGGTGGTGTTGTTAGCGTCTGCTGTGCCAGCTGGTGGTGTTGTTAGCGTCTGCTGTGCCAGCTGGTGGTGTTGTTAGCGTCTGCTGTGCCAGCTGGAGAGGGTGTTAACGTCTGCTGTGCCAGCTGGAGGTGGTGGAGTTAACGTCTGCTGTGCCAGCTGGAGGGGGTGTTGACCACCACTAAGCCAGCTGGAGGTTGTGTTGACCACCACTATGCCAGCTGGAGATGGTGTTGACCACCACTAAGCCAGCTGGAGGGGGTGTTGACCGCCACTAAGCCAGCTGGAGGTGATGTTGACCGCCACTAAGCCAGCTGGAGGGGGTGTTGACCGCCACTAAGCCAGCTGGAGGTGATGTTGACCGCCACTAAGCCAACTGGAGGTGATGTTGACCGCCACTAAGCCAGCTGGAGGTGGTGTTGACCGCCACTAAGCCAGCTGAAGGGGGTGTTGACCACCACTAAGCCAGCTGGAGGGGGGTGTTGACCACCACTAAGCCAGCTGGAGGTGGTGTTGACCGCCACTAAGCCAGCTGGAGGGGGTGTTGACCACCACTAAGCCAGCTGGAGGTGATGTTGACCGCCACTAAGCCAGCTGAAGGTGGTGTTGACCGCCACTAAGCCAGCTGAAGGGGGTGTTGACCACCACTAAGCCAGCTGGAGGGGGGTGTTGACCACCACTAAGCCAGCTGGAGGTGGTGTTGACCGCCACTAAGCCAGCTGGAGGTGATGTTGACCGCCACTAAGCCAGCTGAAGGTGGTGTTGACCGCCACTAAGCCAGCTGGAGGTGGTGTTAACCATCACTAAGCCAGCTGGAGCTGGTACCGTGTACAACATAAAAGATATATTATCGTCCTCCGCACATCCACTCATATTCTGCTAAGCCAAATAATTACACCAAGGACTCCTGGTTCCACCTTGACGCCGAGCGGACGTCTGGACGCCTCCTCCGCCGGGGAGCCGCCTGGTCACGTCATGTTTTCGGGTTTTGGCTTTGTTACTGCCGTTTGGCATCCCTCTTCAACGGTCCGGTTGTACGACGCCTGGCGCACATATCGCCTTGGGTCACGGGGTTGTTGATAGATTTTTTTTTACGTGTTCTGGCTGGTTCTCTCAGCGGGGTGACGGTGTTCGGGGGCCGGCTTGGCCGAGAGGTGCCGGGGGTTGGCGGGTCTTGGTGGGCTCCTGGTGTGCCCTCAGCCGTGGTGGGCTCCTGGTGTGCCCTCAGTCGTGGTGGGCTCCTGGTGTGCCCTCAGTCGTGGTGGGCTCCTGGTGTGTCCTCAGCCGTGGTGGGCTCCTGGTGTGCCCTCAGCCGTGGTGGGCTCCTGGTGTGCCCTCAGCCGTGGTGGGCTCCTGGTGTGCCCTCAGCCGTGGTGGGCTCCTGGTGTGCCCTCAGTCGTGGTGGGCTCCTGGTGTGCCCTCAGTCGTGGTGGGCTCCTGGTGTGTCCTCAGTCGTGGTGGGCTCCTGGTGTGCCCTCAGCCGTGGTGGGCTCCTGGTGTGCCCTCAGTCGTGGTGGGCTCCTGGTGTGCCCTCAGCCGTGGTGGGCTCCTGGTGTGCCCTCAGCCGTGGTGGGCTCCTGGTGTGCCCTCAGCCGTGGTGGGCTCCTGGTGTGCCCTCAGCCGTGGTGGGCTCCTGGTGTGTCCTCAGTCGTGGTGGGCTCCTGGTGTGCCCTCAGCCGTGGTGGGCTCCTGGTGTGCCCTCAGCCGTGGTGGGCTCCTGGTGTGCCCTCAGTCGTGGTGGGCTCCTGGTGTGCCCTCAGTCGTGGTGGGCTCCTGGTGTGCCCTCAGTCGTGGTGGGCTCCTGGTGTGCCCTCAGTCGTGGTGGGCTCCTGGTGTGCCCTCAGCCGTGGTGGGCTCCTGGTGTGCCCTCAGTCGTGGTGGGCTCCTGGTGTGCCCTCAGTCGTGGTGGGCTCCTGGTGTGTCCTCAGTCGTGGTGGGCTCCTGGTGTGCCCTCAGCCGTGGTGGGCTCCTGGTGTGTCCTCAGTCGTGGTGGGCTCCTGGTGTGCCCTCAGCCGTGGTGGGCTCCTGGTGTGCCCTCAGCCGTGGTGGGCTCCTGGTGTGCCCTCAGTCGTGGTGGGCTCCTGGTGTGCCCTCAGCCGTTTGAAAATGTTGTTTGAAAATAGCAAGACATGGGTTGACGTTTGAGCATTTCTAGTTTAAGTCGCACTCTTGGAATATCAAATAGGTATTTGTTTCTGGTGTGGTGCCCAGGGGTTCTGTTACAACTTTCTAACAAGCGTTTAAGGTCAGGATTGCCATTACAGTTCAGAGTTTTAAATATTTAGAGTACACATGAGAGGATGTGCAGTGACTTAATATCTAACATATTCAAAGATTTAAGTAAGGGTACCGAGTGCTGTCTGGGGCCAGAGTTAGATATTGTTCTAATAGCAGCTTTGTGTTGAGTAATTAGAGGACGTAAATGATTTTGGGTAGTAGAACTCCAAGCACAGATACCATAGTTGAGATAAGGATAGATGAGAGAATAATAGAGCGTCACCAGGGCAGGGCGAGGCACATAATATCTGATCTAAGAAAGAATGCCAACAGTTTCAGAAACTTGTTTTGCATTATTTAGAATGTGACCCTGGAAACTCAGCTTGTGGTCAATGAGGACACCAAGGAATTTACCATCAACTTTACTACTAATTTCATCTACTCAGTTACTAATTTGTATATTGTTTATTCTTAGATTAATTTCATTTGAGGATTTATTACCAAACAAAATATAGAAAGTTTTGTCAATGTTAAGGGTGAGTTTGTTAGCAGTTAGCCAAAGATGGACTTTACTCAGGTCAGTATTCACTCTATCATTCAAAGCAAGAGGGTCAGGACTGGAGAAAATGAAGGTTGTGTCATCAGCAAATAGAATTGGTTTGAGGTGTTGAGAGGCGTTTGGAAGGTCATTAATGTACATGAGAAAGAGGAGAGGGGCCAAGTATGCTGCCCTGAGGAACACCAATGTTGAACACCAATGAGCTGCCTCATCGTATACTTCCTTCATCACCAGCTGTATTGCTGGATACATTTACTTGTCATATGTAAATAATTTTTTGCACATAGTAAGCACTTAACAAAATATTCCAAAATCACATGTAACTATATGAGTACAAACTAATCTTATGATTAGTAAACATATATATATATATATATATATATATATATATATATATATATATATATATATATATATATATATATATATATATATATATATATATATATATATATATATATATATATATATATATATATATATATATATATATATATATATATATATATATATGTCGTACCTAGTAGCCAGAACGCTCTTCTCAGCCTACTATGCAAGGCCCGATTTGCCTAATAAGCCAAGTTTTCATGAATTAATTGTTTTTCGACTACCTAACCTAACCTAACCTATAGAGATAGGTTAGGTTAGGTTAGGTAGGGTTGGTTAGGTTCGGTCATATATCTACGTTAATTTTAACTCCAATAAAAAAAATGACCTCATACATAATGAAATGGGTAGCTTTATCATTTCATAAGAAAAAAATTAGAGAAAATATATTAATTCAGGATAACTTGGCTTATTAGGCAAATCGGGCCTTGCATAGTAGGCTGAGAAGTGCGTTCTGGCTACTAGGTACGACATATATATATATATATATATATATATATATATATATATATATATATATATATATATATATATATATATATATATATATATATATATATATATATATATATATATATATATATATAAATAATGTGTAAAATAAATGGGTATACGTAGGACTATAAAGTAAATACATATTGTGGCAAGATTGAGGCGAAAATGGCCGTATCTTCTACGTGAAAATATTAATTTTTGGCCCAGACTAGACTAGAGCACCCAGACTAGACTAGAGCACCCAGACTAGACTAGAGCACCCAGACTATACTAGAGCACCCAGACTATACTAGAGCACCCAGACTAGGCTAGAGCACCTTCGACGCAAACAAATTATTTGGAAATTCCTGAGATTTTTCGCTGGCACTAGGCTCTGGGCTGCTTCCAGTTGGCTGTCTGTTCTTGCTCATTTTCAGGCCAGGGATCGAGTCTGCCACGTCAGGTGCTGGGTTATGATCCCCATGGGTCCCTAATTACTATTTGGCAGGATAATATCTACGGGTTCCAGGAATTATTGTTAAATTGGTTTCCATTTACAGGGGGGGCTTACCTCTGGCCGGCATTTAGGCTATGTCCTCTAAATAAGTAATCCCAGGCCTAATATACGCAGACTTTGCCCCAATTTAGTATATTTATGTACTATAATAGGCCTAGGAATAATAGTTTGGCTTGGTTGCTGCCTTCTCTCTCGGTTCCTCTACGAAGTTAATAGCATAAACACGAATCTTTTGGGAACAATTCTTATGTTATTGTGATACGCACAGTAAGTACGGGTACGATCAGTGCTTGTACTCGAATAGTTGTGCTTGCGGGGGTTGAGCTTTGGCTCTTTGGTCCCGCCTCTTAATTGCCCATCAACTGGTGTACAGATTCTTGAGCCTACTGGGCTCTATCAAATCTAGATTTGAAATTGTATGGCGTCAGCCTCCACCAAATCACTGCCAAATGCCTTCCATTTGTTAACTACTCTGACACTGAAAACAATTCTTTCTAATGTCTCTGTGGCTCATTTGAGTACTAAGTTTCCACCTGTGTCCCCTTGTTCGTGTCCCACCCGTGCTGAAGAGTTTGTCTTTGTCCACCCTGTCAATTCCTCTAAGAATTTCGTAGGTGGTTATCATGTCTCACCTTACTCTTCTGTTTTCCAGGGATGTGAGGTTCAGCTCCCTTCGTCTTTCCTCGTAGCTCATACTTAACACTTCTGGGACTAGCCTGGTGGCATAGCTTTGAATCTTCTCTAACTTTGTCTCATGTTTAACTAGGTATGGACTCCAGGCTGGAGCTGCATACTCCAGGATTGGTCTGACATAAGTGGTATACAGGGTACTAAACGATTCCTTATACAAGTTTCTAAAGGCAATTGTTATGTTGGCCAGTCTAGCATATGCCGCTGGTGATATCCTTTTGATTAAGGTTTCTGGGGACAGGTTCGGTGTGATATCAACCCCCAGATCTTTCTCTCTATTTGTCTCGCAGGATTTCACCTCCCAGATGGTACCTTGTGTTCAGCCTTCTGCTCCCATCGCCTAATTTCATTACTTTACATTTTCCTGAGTTAAACTTTAGCAGCCATTTTCTAGACCATTCCTCCAGTTTGTCCAGGTCGTCCTGTAGTCTCTGTCTTGATTCTTCTCATAATTTTTGAATCATCAGCAAACATTGAAAGGAATGAGTCTATACCCTCTGGAAGATCGTTTACATATATTAGAAACAGTTTGGGTCCAAGTACAGAGCCCTGTGGGACTCCGCTGGTGACATCTCGCCACTCTGATGTCTTCCCCCTCACAGTTACTCACTGTTTCCTGTTGCTTAGATACTCCCTTATCCACTGGAGCACCTTCCCTTTTACTCCTGCCTGTTGCTCCAACTTTCGTAACAGCCTTTTATGGGATACTGTGTCAAAGGCTTTCTGACAGTCCAAGAAAATGCAGTCTGCCCGCCCTTCTCTTCCTTACCAAATTTTTGTCGCCAGTTGTGGCCAAAAGCGACTGTGCGTCTCGGAGCATCCTGTGGCACGCACAGTAAGTGTGGGTGCTGTCAGTGCTTGTGTAGCTTGAAGCGAGCGTGCGTCTCGGGGTGGGGTGGGGGAAAACACACACACACACACACACACACACACACACACACACACACACACACACACACACACACACACACACACACACACACACACACACACACACACACACACACACACACACACACACACACACACACACACACACACACACACACACACACACACACACACACACACACACACACACACACACACACACACACACACACACACACACACACACACACACACACACACACACACACACACACACACACACACACACACACACACACACACACACACACACACACACACACACACACACACACACACACACACACACACACACACACACACACACACACACACACACACACACACACACACACACACACACACACACACACACACACACACACACACACACACACACACACACACACACACACACACACACACACACACACACACACACACACACACACACACACACACACACACACACACACACACACACACACACACACACACACACACACACACACACACACACACACACACACACACACACACACACACACACACACACACACACACACACACACACACACACACACACACACACACACACACACACACACACACACACACACACACACACACACACACACACACACACACACACACACACACACACACACACACACACACACACACACACACACACACACACACACACACACGAAGGAAGTGTGGAAGGAAGGAAATGAGGAAGCTTTTAGGGCGCTTTACACTGCCTACGTGAGACCCGTCTTAGAGTATGCCGCGCCATCATGGAGCCCCCACCTGAAGAAACACATAAAGAAACTGGAGAAGGTTCAGAGGTTTGCGACGAGGCTTGTCCCAGAGCTACGAGGGATGGGATATGAAGAGCGGCTGAAGGAACTGAACCTTACGACACTAGAGAAAAGAAGGGAGAGAGGAGATATGATAGGGACATATAAAATACTCAGGGGAATTGACAAAGTGGAAATAGATCAAATGTTCACACGTAATAATAACAGAACGAGGGGACATGGGTGGAAACTGGAAACTCAGATGAGTCACAGAGATGTTAGGAAGTTTTCTTTTAGCGTGAGAGTAGTAGAAAAATGGAATGCACTTGGGGAACAGGTTGTGGAAGCAAATACTATTCATACTTTTAAAACTAGGTATGATAGGGAAATGGGACAGGAGTCATTGCTGTAAACAACCGATAGCTAGAAAGGCGGGATCCAAGAGTCAATGCTCGATCCTGCAAGCACATATAGGTGAGTACATATAGGTGAGTACACACACACACACACACACACACACACACACACACACACACACACACACACACACACACACACAAGGGGGCCTCGTAGCCTGGTGGATAGCGCGCAGGATTCGTAATTCTGTGGCGCGGGTTCGATTCCCGCACGAGGCAGAAACAAATGGGCAAAAGTTTCTTTCACCCTGAATGCCCCTGTTACCTAGCAGTAAATAGGTACCTGGGAGTTAGTCAGCTGTCACGGGCTGCTTCCTGGGGTGTGTGTGGTGTGGGGAAAAAAAAAATAGTTAGTAAACAGTTGATTGACAGTTGAGAGGCGGGCCGAAAGAGCAAAGCTCAACCCCCGTAAAAAACACAACTAGTAAACACAACTAGTAAACACACACACACACCTTACATGCACCTTACGACACTGGAAGACAGAAGAGTAAGGGGAGACATGATCACAACCTACAAAATCCTCAGAGGAATCGACCGGGTAAACAAGGATAAACTATTCAACACTGGTGGGACGCGAACAAGGGGACACAGGTGGAAACTGAGTACCCACATGAGCCACAGAGACGTTAGAAGGAACTTTTTCAGTGTCAGAGTAGTTAACGGATGGAATGCACTAGGCAGTGATGTGGTGGAGCCATACACAGTTTTAAGTGTAGATATGATAGAGCCCAGTAGGCTCAGGAATCTGTACACCAGTTGATTGACAGTTGGGAGGCGGGACCAAAGAGCCAAAGCTCAACCCCCGCAAGCACAAATAGGTGAGTACAAATAGGTGAGTACACACACACATTTATATATGTATATATATATATATATATATATATATATATATATATATATATATATATATATATATATATATATATATATATCAAGACTCCGCTCCAATATAGAAGCATCAAGAAATATGGACCAATAGGCTTTCTACAAACACTTCTATTCAATATATATATATATATATATATATATATATATATATATATATATATATATATATATATATATATATATATATATATATATATAATGAACAAGAGTGTCAGTTGGCAAAAGTGTCCCACTGGCCAGCTCCCTCTGTGCATTTGGGATCATAAATCCCAGTGGAGTCTCTTAGGTACTCTGGTTGTTAAGATGTCTCTGGTGATGATCTGATTGTGTGAGATTATATGTTCCTTGATGGAGCCCTGTTGCTTGTGCATTGTTAATCGCCTAGAGAGAGAGAGACGGTGTTGTCTTGCCTATATACCTTGAGGTTACCTTGAGGTGCTTCCAGGGCTTAGCGTCCCCGCGGCCCGGTCGTCGACCAGGCCTCCTGGTTGCTGGACCGATCAACCAGGCTGTTGGACGCGGCTGCTCGCAACCTGACGTATATATACTGAGATCTTTGGGGCTGAGAGTCCCGAAGTGGGCATGTGAAAGCATAGACGACGTTGGTCTTTTTTAAGGCGTTCTGTTTAGTGTCTGGAGAGTTCTTAATGTGAAGGTTGGCGGTCATCTTGTTTTTGTAGTAAATTGTTAATTGTATCTTCTGATTGGTGTCTGTGGGGATAACGTTCCTATCAATAATATCTTTCAGAACACTTTCCTCCGGTTTATAAGCCGTGGAAAAGAAGTTCCTGTAAAACACTCTAATAGGAGGTACAGGTGTTGTGTTAGTTGACTCTTCAGAGGATGAATCCTATTTTGTGGTATTTTTTCTAAAATAATTTTTTTAAAACACTGCCTATATTACACAGGTTTACTGCATTCAAACAGTAAAAATACAGAATTAGAAGAAATTAATATTCCGTTGTATTTTCGCTGGAACAGCTAATCTAAACAAATTAACTAACTTCACGAAGTAAAGGAAGTAGCCTATGTAACATTTATAATAATTTTTAGAGAGGCCTCCACAAAGACAATTTTTTTTTATCTTTATTTAAGAAAATGCAATATAAATTACATATATATAAGTTTTGCAAGGCAAAGATACATTACAATTCTACGTGAACAAGTGTTTCAGTAGTACAGAACAACATCTTTAAAAACAAATAAACTGAATGTTATACTTATTTACCTATAAACGATTTACAAAAATTGGAAAATAAATTTACATTAAAAGGACGTCTTGCTACCCTTCTAAATGGATAGTTGGACTCGTAGTCCCTCCGGCCTAATATAAATCTCATTGTACACAGATAACCCCCATTAGCTGCGTTACCCCATTTATGTACCATGTACGCTGATGCCTCAACCCGTCCTTCTAATAGAACGTCGCATTTTGACGTATAATCTGCCTAAGGCCAAAAATTGTCGTACTAGAAAATAGAAGCGGCTCGCGAAATTGACGTACTGTACCGTTTACTGTTTTGGGTCCAGTGGTAGGTTAGCTTTAAGTGCATTTTAGTACGACAGTTTCTTGACGTTGGGGAACCTTATCTTGAGATCTTGAGATGATTTCGGGGCTTTAGTGTCCCCGCGGCCCGGTCCTCGACCAGGCCTTCACCCCCAGGAAGCAGCCCGTGACAGCTGACTAACACTCAGGTACCTATTTTACTGCTAGGTAATAGGGTGAAAGAAACTCTGCCCATTGTTTCTCGCCGGCGCCTGGGATCGAACCCAGGACCACAGGATCACAAGTCCAGCGTGCTGTCCGCTCGGCCCACCGGCTCCCCACCTTAGCAGGACGGGCTGAATACCTATGGAGTGTGTTCCAAAAAAAACGAGGTAAACACTCCTTACTCTATACAAATTATACTCCTAAATTAAAATATCTATTCGGTTAACGTATTATTGAATTCAATTGTATAACGCATTCTGCATTTTTATTTGTCTCAGATTTTCAAGCAGCATTTGCAGCTTTGCAGTAATTAGTTTCGACCTCTTACAGAATAAAATGATACGCGGCTGCCAGATGAAAAACAAATAATTTACCTTCTGTTATTCTCCTTTTTTCTAAATCTTGTACATAATTTTTAAATCAAACTACTATATTATGTTTATAGGATATAATATATATCAGACAGTCTAAGCCAACTAATCTGGCTTGTTCGAGTATTAATTTGCGAGGCTGCTAGTTCACGGTGACTTAGAATATGGTAAATAAAATATATATATATATATATATATATATATATATATATATATATATATATATATATATATATATATATATATATATATATATATATATGTCGTACCTAGTAGCCAGAACGCACTTCTCAGCCTACTATGCAAGGCCCGATTTGCCTAATAAGCCAAGTTTTACTGAATTAATATATTTTCTTTAATTTTTTTCTTATGAAATGATAAAGCTACCCATTTCATTATGTATGAGGTCAATTTTTTTTTATTGGAGGTAAAATTAACGTAGATATATGACCGAACCTAACCAACCCTACCTAACCTAACCTAACCTATCTTTATATGTTAGGTTAGGTTAGGTTGCCGAGAAAGTTAGGTTAGGTTAGGTTAGGTAGGTTAGGTCGTTTAAAAAACATTATTTCATGAAAACTTGGCTTATTAGGCAAATCGGGCCTTGCATAGTAGGCTGAAAAGTGCGTTCTGGCTACTAGGTACGACATATATATATATATATATATATATATATATATATATATATATATATATATATATATATATATATATCTGTGGTGGGTTCTCAGTAGATGGTCCTTTAGAGCTAAGCTCCCACATATTTTGGTCCAACGAACCGCAGATTAAGCACGAAATCTCAGTTTTGGTCCATATCAGTCTTCGTAAACCATGGCTAGAAAAGATGTTTTCCACATGTCCTGAACGATAACATAACCCGGCAAGGCTTGGAGCAACGCAATGTAATTATCGGGACATATCCAATAAAATTCCCTTACAAAATGTATGGTTTATATAATGAATGAATCATTTATTGAAATGTTGTCGGGGTGGGAATGCTTCCAATATAATATTCGTTCAGATTAGGCTTCCGTCTCATCAAAACAATTCACGCACCGCGGATTTATTCAGTAATTGAATTAAAAACTCAAGAATTTCGTGAGAACTATATCATTAATATTTAAGATGTGTCATATATTTATCCCGGATGACATATTACCCAAAGTTCTATAGTCAAATACCACAAGGTTTACTATTGTAGATAATGTACACATTGTTAATGTTTGGCTGGAGGAAGACATTCGTTGCGTTTTAGCTTTGTTTATTTACCCAAAATCCCGTCGACGCCGTTATAAACTTCATGTCAAAAACATAAGATAAATGAAAACATAACACAATCAATATAATAATATTAATTTAACATAGGTAATGCTAAGTACTCAATTCTGACACACCAGCCTAACTTAACTGAGGACCTATGGATAAAAAACGAGCCATCACGTCAATTTTGCGAGCCACCATGATTTTAAGTAAATCAATTTTTGGCCTTAGGGGCAAAATACGTCAAAATGCGTTGTAGTGCTACTTGAGAGGACGGGTTGAGTACAGTTAGAGCAGTATCGTTGACCACACAGTTATTTCCGTTACGTAGAGGCTGGCTAAAGGGGATTTACCTGTAATCCGTGGATATGACCAGTTGGTTCAGCTGTGCCAACACCCATGTGTGTCAGACGTAGAGGTGCCAACACCCAGGTGTAGCACAAGTGCCAGTTTGGATTGTGTAGTGAGAGGGGTGACACGCGCCTCGCTGAAGGCTCTCTGAGGGATACGCTCAAGAGGTTGTCATCCACTTGAGCGTCTGCTTAGACCTCTATTAGTCACAGGATCTGTGTAGTGCCCTGTATCACATTTTTAAGACTGATACTGTAGTGAAAATTAAAAATACAAGTCAAGTGTTCTGGTAGAATCTGTAAGGTCGTCTCTGAATACCTTTTATTCTCTTCTCCGAGTCCCTAGAGTTGCACCAGACGTGGCAGCCCTTTAACTAAGATATATTGAACAGAATTATAGTGTATACCGCACAGAAAAGAACCATGTGTTTTGTAAAATGTATATAATTCAAAAATGTGTTTCTGAAAGAAAGTGTTGTCGCCATAATTGTTTAAACCCACCAAATTTATTTCAAAATTTGTCAGTACATATAATAGCATTATGATAATTAAATCCGTTGGTTGCAGGGCTGGTGGAGAAGTGTTGTGGGTGGAGGGAAGTAGAGTGTAGGCTGCGAGAGGAGGCTACAGTCGACACCACCAACACCTCACCCAGAAAACCACGTAAAACTGCACAAAAAAATAACGAAACTACGGCTTAAACCGAATCGACTCACGACTTATCGAAACGCACTGACACGAGGCAACCGAGGAAGAGCGGTGGCCATACTGGCCGATCAGAACCAGGATCAGAATCAGAATCAGAACCATCAGTTCACCAGGCTTCCCCATGGTCATCAGGCTTCCACGTGGTAACCCGCAATTTCCGGGATAATCAGGCTATCCCACTCGGCTTGTCTGTGATTCAAAGTTTTGACTATATACCTGGCTTCAAGAGGACGTGAAAACCAGGTTATCACCAAACCAATCATCCACGTGTTCAAGCTTTCACGCGGCAATCACATTACAAGTGCTTACCAGACAGGACATCAGATTTCCAATGGTCACAGGACTCACGTGACCTGTCATTAAGACTCGAGGCTCCACGTGGCACATTATAAACGTTCCTGGCTCCCGTGGACCACTACAAAGGCTCCTGCTCTACGTTGCTACTGACAGAGGCTCCCGGCTTTTCCTCGGCCCGTCATAAAGGCTCCAGGTTTCACGTGGCCAGTTATATAAACTGGAGCAATTGGACATCACAAAGTCTTCTGGCTCCACGTGGCGCGTCATTAAGACTCTTGGCTCCACGTGGTGCGTCATATAGGCTCCTGAATCAAGGTGTTGCGTCATAAAGGCTCCTGAATCAAGGTGTTGCGTCATAAAGGCTCCTGAATCAAGGTGTTGCGTCATAAAGGCTCCTGAATCAAGGTAGTGCATCATAAAGGCTCCTGACCACGTGGTGTGTAATAAAGGCTCCTGCTTCACTTTGTGCGTCATAAAGGCCCCCCCGCCGCCCTAGCTTCACTTTGTGCGTCATAAAGGCCCCCCCCCCACCTTGGTTCACTTTGTGCGTCATAAAAGCTCCCAGAATCTACACGCCGCGTCATTAAGGCTCAAACGTCCTCCGAGTTACCTTTCTCTCACAAAAGGAATTTGCTTCTGGATCAGAAAGCACCTCAGAGCAGGTGACGTGCTGGGTGTTGCGGGTTCTGACACTAATCAGTGGGCAGTTGACACTGACCAAGATGTCTGGCCGTGGTCGTGAGGGGGGCGAGGACCCTGACCCCCCAAAAGGACCCCCTGGCGGCGGGGGCCCCACCATCAACGGATCCATCGAAGCCATGCTGACTCCTGAACTTCTCTTCCGCATGAACAAGAAAATCGCCCAGCTCACCAAGGTAAGTTGGAGCCTTCTGTTTCTTAGTAAATGGACGTTACAATAGTTTTGGGTTTTCCTTCGAAACGCACAATTGTTTGATGGTTTACCGATTAAACTGCAGGTATGAACGGGTATTGAAGTAAACTATCTTCAAGTTCTTTCTAAGCATGCACATATTTTGTTGCACCTTTCTAATTAAACCTTCGTAACCTCAGCAAGAACAACTAAATAAGGCGACGATTTCATGATTAACCAGCCTAATCATAGCCCCAGTAGGGCACAGTATCTACGAGCAGCGTTAGTTTGACATTGAATCAGCGTTAGTTTAACGTCAATATCAACGTAGAATCAACATGATGTTGATTCTAAGTTGCTCTTCGATAGTATTCCTACTGGGATATAAATGTTCTTTTCACTAGGCGCCATCTTCCATTACTTAAACAATATTTGGAATTGCTAAACAGTTTTTGATTGTACAAACGCAACGATTTCTCCCATACACATTGTTTTTGTCTATTATACAACTGCCTGGTTATTTTGTTTATAGAAATCAGCTGATGTAACTCGCATGATTGGTCAGTTATGTATATATTGCCGCTCTTTGTTCTCCGAAGACTCGCAACAATCATGCTATTTTGGGAATTGAAATTTAGGTGAAAATGCTGAGGAATCCTCGTCTCTCCTCGCGACACCTTGACCTAAGGCTTCATTCCTTGTGAATTAGGTCAGATACTTTATTCCTAACAACTTGGATAAAGCATTACACATGTGGATGCATAGAACAGTGATGTTCATCAGTAAACCCCAAAAAATAAATCATAAAATTACCCAAAATATCTTAGAAATACGTAAATAAGGAATAAATGAAATATTTATTAACAATAATGTCAGTAATGAATGTTGGAACGTGAATAAACATATTTTTACTCGCATTAAAGATTTTTTTAATAGAGGAAAAACACCAACGTTTGATGCTCAGGGGCCAGATTCACGAAGCACTTACGCAAGTACCTACGAACGTGTACATCTTTCCTCAATCATTGACGGCTTTGGGTACATTTATTAAACAGTTTACGAGCATTAAAACTTGCCAATCAACTGTTGTTATTGTTATAAACAGCCGCCTGGTGCTTCGGAGCTCATTAACTGTTGAATAATTGTAAACAAAGCCGCCAAAGGTTGAGAAAAGATGTACAGGTTCTTAAGTGCTTGCGTAACTGCTTCGTGAATTTAGAGCCCCATTTAGAGCGTTGATTCCATTTAGAGCCCCATGGCTATAAATGGAGTAACTCTATGACGTTATGGGTCTAGAAATTCAACTACTTACAATTGTAATACACACAGCTGATTGTAAATCTTGGAAAGACTAATAAATAGTTGTATGAGACAGTGTTGGTGATAGTGTACATGTATGAGGCAGTGTTGGTGATAGTGTACATGTATGAGGCTGTGTTGGTGATAGTGTACATGTATGAGGCTGTGTTGGTGATAGTGTACATGTATGAGGCTGTGTTGGTGATAGTGTACATGTATGAGGCTGTGTTGGTGATAGTGTACATGTTTGAGGCTGTGTTGGTGATAGTGTACATGTATGATGCAGTGTTGGTGATAGTGTACATGTATGAGGCAGTGTTGGTGATAGTGTACATGTATGAGGCAGTGTTGGTGATAGTGAACATTGTAACAGACTAGGCTGTTGTAAGAATTATCCAGAGTGGTTTATCGACAAAAGAGAATGGGAAGCTGAGCCGCATGGTGACCTGACCCCCAGGGGAATTCGCGGTGGAAATAACCGACGCTTTGTTCATATCTGCGTATAATGAATCATCCTATAGTATTCAGTAATTTAGAGAAAATTAGCCTTTATTCATTTTTATTAAAATTGTATTGTATAATAGTACTGGATACAATATCAAGAGTATTCTAATTATTGAGTTAAGTCACCATCAGTGACGTCACGAATCGGATCTAACTTTTAAGGCGGAGTGACCGGCGGTCATAGGTCATCAGGGGTTGACAGGTCTACTATTTCTCAGTTTTAATAACCATTTTTGTGATCGGGAACAGCTCTGCCGTTAGATGTTTGTAATTTAATTCAGTAAAATAATTCAACCAGTCTGGATCAATTAAGTACAACAGAGTTTAATTGTTATAACTTAACCTTGCTAAAGTAACTGGGTAAGCGATGCGGAACAATACAATACTCTGTCTGGGGTAGTCCAGACAAGGAAAAAATCAGTGTGGTCACGGAAGCAGCTGGGATAAGAGGTCAACATCTTACCTCTCCCCAACAAGACCAGCACAACACCCAGAGCTGTGGTCGCCCAAGGTATAGTTGCTATTGTAAATTATAGGGATAGTCTTCTCATTTGCCATTCAGGTCAAGTAGGGAGTGTTAAAGTGATAGGGAGTGAACACATTTAGATTTTGTTCTAGTTTTCTTTTAATAAATTAAATTTGTTATTAATTTGCATTTTATTGTTTCCATGTGTTTTAGGTGTATACTTGTCCTGGTCACGTGGTCCACACGAGGCAGAGTTGCATTGGGCGCCGATTCTAACATCGAATCGGAATTATCATTACCGTGTAATTTATTCCACACTCAAGGTCATCGTTTATAGTGGGGATCAAGCCCCTAGGTTGATTAATTAGCGTGATCGATCCAGACCTCGATCATTGCTCTTGTATTACTGGTCTGGTGGTGGCAGCAGAGGTGACTCTAGGGTTTTGTTCAGAGCTTAGGTCACGTCATACTGGGTGTAGAATCCTAAGTCGGTCAATCGTCTTAGGACCACGTGGCGTGGAGTGGGCTTTGTTAAAAGTTTTGGAGTCCCTTGGTTTAGAAATAAAAGTAAGAATACGGGTAGAGGGAGTAGAAAGAAGGAAGTAAAGAGAGAGGAACCCTAACCCGTGTTACAATGGTGCACAGCGGTGGTTTCAACAATTTTGTTTGAAATTGTTGAAAGGCTCACGCGTCTAGCCGTTCGAACACGTGCGCGGATGCTAAGGAGACAGCCGCGGGCCAGGATTAGCAGTGCGCCCCACAAGTGCGTTTGAGTGGGGATTGGCGAATCTTGGGTCATGTGGGCTGATATGATTAAGGTTAGTTAGTAAGATTAGAATTAAAAAAAAATAGATTTATTGAAAAGGAGACCGCTCCGAGTTGATTGGACTGGGTACCATACTCGACCCATTGCAATTAATTCAGAGGTGTTGGGAGCCACCATACTCTCAACAGCAGTTCCTTGAGGGCTGTCGGGGGCGGATATATCTGTGGGACGCCAGTAGATAGTCCGAGGGCGTTATTAGACGACCCAAAACGCTAGGAAAAACGTAATCCGTGAAGGGCGTTGCGGCCTCCGAGGGACGGACTAGTAACCTACCTAGCAGCGATTCAACAACTAAGTGATCGCACACTTAGTGGAGGTTGAGTCGTCCCTAGTCATAATTGTTGCTGAAAGCTGCGTGTCGCTCTGTTGGAACCTAGATGGTGTGGCCTCTAGGCTAGGTGTGGTACGGCGAGCCGGTAAGGACAATTATAGGATTAAGTCGAGTGCATTTTTTTTAATTAAGTATACTTAAATTTATAAAGTAATTTCCGTTTATTTGCGTTGTTCTAGATTAATTTTTTTCCCCTAAATTCAATCCCCGGTTAAAATTTTTTCAAAGTGTTTAGCATTTTCTTGCATATTAGGCTAAGTGCGTACGTTAAGTTTTGTTATTCCCTGTTCTGTTAGTCTAAGTCAGAGGCGTTGTTAATCCTCTGGACTTAGGGCTATATGTCGGTCACGATAGATAAGTGAAGGAGTTTAAGGGATAGTAAGTTGCGTGTAAATGTTATTTGTCCGTGGAATATTTCTAAGTATTTTGGGATAAGTTTTCGGCTAAGTCGATGTCGGAAAGTCGTTAACTGTAATTAATTTGTACTCGTGGGTCACGTGTATGATCTGGGCGTCATTAGGATTCCCCAGTCGATGCGAGTGATAGTTTCTAGTTTTACCAGTAAGACGGTAGAATTGTGTTTTTAGACTTAGAATTCTGTTTTCAGTAGAAACGTAGGTGGAAAATTTTCTAAGTCCAGCTTGGGCTAGAATCTGACTGTTTGGCGAAAATTCGAATTTTCATGTTTTGTGTATATTCTGGGGTCAGTATTACTCTCTAGTGCGCGCAAGGGACGTAATTCTGTTCGTAAAACATTAAACAGTGATAATTACATTTTTGCCGAATTTAGTTATTTTTCGAGAAAATCGTGTTGTAATTTTGTCAGAGTCCATTTGAGGTGAAAATCTCTGATTTTGACGAAAAATCGAATTAGTGAGTGTTGAAACCGCCCGAAGTGTCAGTATTGTTCTGTATACAACGTCAGTAGTAAATAATAACGTATTTATACCTGGGAACGAGAAACCCAAATTTTTGTGAATTAAAGGAGTTTTGTGATATTTGGGGTGATAGAATATTTTTCCCTCGGAGTCAGAAAAATTGGCAGAGTTCAGCAATTGAGTAAAAACGCAGTTTTTGATAAAAATTCAATTTTTAGTAAGCATTTATAGGTCCTGGGTGTCTATATTAATCGCTAGAGCGGTTTATTAACGTAAAACTAGTTATTTTCCTTCAGAACAAAAATTTTGATTTTTCAGCGTTTAAGCGAAAAAGCGCGGGACTTAGTTTTTTTTCAGCGCAGCTGGTCCCGCTCCATCAGTCATCAGTGGCCACGCTGCTCACTTCAAGCGCGTGTAGTATTCAAGTACAGTAAATATTCTTTATTAATCCATCACGAGTGCTGTGCGTTAGTTGCGTTATCATTTAAATTGTTTTATATAAATTAGATTCTTTAATTATTTTTAACGTAAAGGACTTAGGTTTCAGCAATAGAACTGCGGGATATTTCACGGGCAGACACGAGTGCGGGGCAGACACTCATTCATTGGATTCACTTCAGCGATTCTCTCGATAAATCGTTGTATTTCCTGTTTTGGGAATTTAGTAGTTTTCTCTTAGAAAAAGAGTTGTGATTTTTTTTTATTGGTGTAAGATCACGGTTGTAGTGAGTCCGGGTCGAGGGTGTACTAAAGGGTAGTTTAGAAGAGACGTGGCACACCAGGAATCACAGAAAATGTTTAACCCTGATAATGACCAGTCAGTAGGGACCAGTGGGAATGGGAGTGTAGAGGATAGAACCTCTTCCGACACCACTGGGGATCGCTCAGGTAGCGATACTATTATTGACATGAGTGGGGAGTCTTGCGAGGAGTCGTCCCATGAGTGGGGAGAGCCGTCTTGGGTTCCCCCACAAATAACATCGACGCCATGCCAGCAGGGTAGACAGGGGGCCTCAGTTAGTATGGCAGGACGTCCCACTTCGCTCGGTAGAGAACAGCAACCCGTTCAACGGGAACATGAACAACCACACCAACAGCAGGAACTACCCAACATAACACCAATACCACAGCACCCACAACACCTAGGTACACCTCATCCGTCACTACAACAAAACCTACCCCATCCTCAATTCCCATACCTACCCCATCCTCAATTCCCATACCAACCCTTCCCCCAACCCCAGGCCACTCCATACCCATTCCAACCCCAGGCCACCCCATACCCATACCCATACCCATTCCAACCCCAGGCCACCCCATACCCATTCCAACCCCAGGCCACCCCATACCCATACCCATACCCATTCCAACCCCAGGCCACCCCATACCCATTCCAACCCCAGGCCACCCCATACCCACCCCAACCTCAATCCACACCCCAACCCGAGGCCACCCACACCATACCTCAGCCTCAACCCCAACCTCAATCCACACCCCAACCCGAGGCCACCCACACCATACCTCAGCCTCAACCCCAACCTCAATCCACACCCCAACCCGAGGCCACCCACACCATACCTCAGCCTCAACCCCAACCTCAATCCACACCCCAACCCGAGGCCACCCACACCATACCTCAGCCTCAACCCCAACCTCAATCCACACCCCAACCCGAGGCCACCCACACCATACCTCAGGCCAAACCCCAACCTCAACCCAGTCCCCAACCCCGGGACCCACCCACTGCCAGTAGCTCCGCGTCACATGCAGAGGGACTTGTGAGTCTGATTCCCAAGTTGACTCTGCCGACACTCAGAGGTAGGGAGTTGTCGCTCATTAAGGTGGAACGCAACCGCCAGGTGGAAGACTGGCTTTGTGAAATTGGTTCGATGCTGGAAGCTGTCCCGGGGGATAGATCGAAAATTGCTCTCGCTATGGGGGCTTGCGTGCACGTAGCCGGTCCACTGGCGGGATTTACAGAGTTTCAGCACCTGACATCTTGGCCTCAGTTTGTCCAAGCGATTAGGGGCAGATTCAAAGACAGGGTTTCGGAGGATGAGGCTTACTTTTATCTCGAGTCCCTTAAGAGGGATGACCGAAGCACTGTCAAGGATTTCGGGTCAATATTAAAGAGAAGGGTTGACGACCTCACTAAGGAACTGGGGTTCGATTCGAGTCAGGCAGAGCAATTCGCTAAAGAGTTGTTCTGCAAAACGTTACCTTCCGATATGGGGCCATTGTTCCTTGCGGGGAGAGCGGGTGTGAGTTATGAAGACCTAGTCCAACAGGCCGCCACAGCCCTAGACAGGCAGACGCGCGCAGGGACATCGGGCACTCAGTTGTCGCCATACGTAGAGGCGGTAAGTAAAGGCGAGGGAGCCAAGCCGAGTCACTGTGGCGCGGGTTCATCAAGCGGGAGGCAGCCCTCAGCGGCAAGTTCGAGCCACCCTGCGCGGGGTAACAACAGGGATCCGCGTAGGTGTTACTCCTGCGGGATGCGTGGGCACATACAGAGGGACTGCAAAGTCACTATTACGAGAGCATGAAAGCAGTCTCCTAGTGATGGTAGGCCTACGTTTGAGGTGAAAGTGGAGGGTGTGAGATTGACAGCTTTTGTTGATACAGGAAGCCAGGCAACGGTAATTAAAAAGTCAGCCTTCAGCAATTTTAAGTATGCACGTCTTCAACGTTGCGCAAAGACATTAACAGCAGTCAATGGGGAAAAGATTGAGATCGTAGGTCAAGGTACTGTTAATTTTGAGATTGATGGGGCATTGCAGCCTCACACATGTACGATCGTAGAGAACCTTGATTTTCCTGGTCACATCTTAATGGGAACTGATTTTCTGTCGCGATTTGATTATTCCTTGTCTGCTCAAAAAGGGGCTAGGAACTGCAGGTTGCAGTTGGGACAGACTTCCTACCCAGTGGAGATGATCGACCATCCCCCAGTTGTAGCTTCGATTAAGAGGAAGCTGAAATATAATGCGCACTATCCAAAATTGATTTTCAAGTCTCTTCCAGACACAGTTAAGAGGTCATGCGCATTGCATGCATTGACCAAACAGAGTTGCCCACCACATTCTGTTAAATTTATTAAAGTAGCCGTGGGACGTCACATACAACCAGGTACCACCCTTCAGGTGGCTGGGAGATGTGATAGTTTATTAATTCCTCATCACTTAGTTGTAGTGCTCGATAAAGGTGCACTCATTCCAGTTGTCAATCTTTCACATAAGACTTTTCGCTTCAGGGCAGGTGATAGGGTATCTCAGGGAACCATGGTGGAGGACACAGAAATCTTTCACCATGAGTCAGCTGAGACGCCAGCCGTCACTGCACAATGTAGTGCACTGAATATGTTGAAAACTAAAACACCATCCAAAGTACAATACGAGACGAGAAATGTTGCACAGAATGTTGAGGAAGTGGAAAAATTAATTTCAGCACTTGATTTGCAACATGTTGCACAGGCAGATAGGAAGGCACTGAGAGGAGTTTTACGAAAATTCCCGAAATTGTTTGCGACAGAGGATGACCAGATTGGTCTCCTTGATAAGATCGAGCACACCATTCCAACTGGTGATCATTTGCCTGTGTACACGAGACAGTGGAGGTTGCCGGAACAGGCAAAGAACATTATCAGGGAGGAGTGCCAGAAAATGTTGAGACAGGGCGTGATAGAGCCTAGTACGTCACCGTGGCTCTCTCCTGTTGTGCTAGTTCGGAAACCGGACGGTAGTTATCGTTTCTGTGTTGACTACCGGAAGGTGAACGAATTAACTAAGGGTGATGTGTATCCGTTGCCCCGAATACAGGAGATAATAGATCAATTTGGTGCTGCTAAGTATTTCTCAACTCTTGACGCAAAATCGGCGTATTGGGCGATTCCGGTGGCAGAACAGGATAGGGAAAAAACAGCATTCTCGGATGGTAGGCACACTTATCAATTCCGTAGGATGCCGTTTGGTTTGAAGACAGCGCCTTCGTCGTTTCAGAGGGCCATCAACTTTATCCTTAGTCCGGTACTGGGTAGGCATTCTTTAGCGTACCTGGATGATGTTGTGATATATTCCAGGACGTTTGAGGAACACCTACAGGACTTGACTGAGACTTTGAAATTGTTAGATCAGGCAGGTTTCAGGCTGAATGTTCAGAAGTGCACCTTGGCGGCTCAGAAATTCAAATTTCTGGGGTTCCAGGTGTGCCCAGACGGTATCCGACCTGACCCAGATTCTTGCCGCGCCATTGCTGACATGCCTATTCCAAGGACAGCAAAGGACGTGCGTAGGTTTTTGGGGGCGGCCGGATATTTTCGTCGTCACATTGAAGGTTTCGCTGGCATTTCAGCACCCCTGACTGATCTGACAAAGAAAAATGCGAAGTTTGTGTGGAAATCAGAACATGACGAGGCCTATCGCAAACTGAAAGACCAACTAATCACGACACCGGTATTGGCTATTCCTGATTTTGATAAAGAGTGGGAAGTGCACACTGACGCCAGCGGTATAGCTATTGGCGGGTGCTTAATTCAGCGAGACGCAGATAATTTACCCCATCCAGTAGCCTATTTCAGTAGGAAGGTCAAAGGACCTGAAGTTCGTTATTCAGCTACGGATCGGGAGGCACTGGCAGTAGTAGAATCAGTTAGGTATTTCGAGCCTTACCTATTTCAGCGGCATTTTGTAATCTACACAGACCATCGAGCGTTAACACATATATTTAAAAAGCGAACGAAATGCCCACGAATGTCACGCTGGTCTCACGAACTTTCGGCCCACTCATTCCAGATCTTGTACAAGCCTGGTCCAGCACATGTTGTGCCAGATACGCTAAGTAGAAATATAGCGGCAATGCAGATTAATGAAAACATTGAAACCATTCCATCAGATAAAATGAGAAAATACCAGATGAGCGAGCCTAGATGGAAAGAAATTATTGAGTATTTAGAGGGAGGAAAATACCCGAAAAAGAAAAAGAACTTACCTATACATGATTTTGAGATGAAACAGGGCGTCCTGTATTATGTTAATAGCCAGAATGATAGGGCAGTATTTCAGCTAGTTATTCCGGACGCGTTGCGGTCATCAGCGTTAAAGCTTGCGCATGCTTCAAAAATTGCAGGGCATCCGGGGATCTTTAAAACCCACTTAAAAGCAAAGTCTCTATTTTATTTTCCAGGATTACTTTCTGAGGTAATCAATTTCGTGAAGTCGTGCCCTCGTTGCCAGAGGAGGAAAGGTACCCTTAAGGTACAAGCCCCACTTCAGGAATTCCCTGAAATTCGTGAACCGTTAGATCGTGTGGGGGCCGATCTGATTGATTTACACCACAGTCATTCAGGAAATAGATATGTGTTGGTACTAGTTGACCATCTGTCTAGATACACTACACTAGTTGCATTACCTCAGAAGGATTCTCGTACGGTTGCAGATGCGTTCTTGCGTAGGTTCGTTACTGTATTCGGACCTCCTAAAGTTTTAGTCTCTGACCGGGGTCAAGAATTCAATGGGAATATATTTAGAGAAGTTTGTAAGATTTTAGAGACAACTTCGGCTTTTACAACGGCCTACCACCCACAAGCAAACGGAATGACGGAACGGACTAATCGTTCAGTCAAGGATATGCTTGCAATCCTTGCTGAACATGATGCAAACACCTGGGATGAACACCTACCCTATGTTCAGTTCGCCTTGAATACTGCCATCCACCAATCAATTAACACCCAACCACTTCATTTGTTTACTGGTAATTCATGCAATTTCCCCTCAGGTCTGCTTAACAGACATAATGTTGCATACGGGGAGGACTATCCTTCAGAGGTCCTTGGAAAAATGAGAAATGCATGGAATATTGCAGCTGAAGCGTCCAAGAAGGCACGGACTCGGTATGCTCATTTTTATGACAAGAAAGTGCGCCCTCTTGAGTTGAAGGAAGGAAGCCTCGTATTGAGAGTGAATGAGGCTGCGCCCGCCAATCAGAGCAGGAAACTAGCTCCGAGGTGGCGAGGACCCTATAGAGTAATTAAAAGGGCGGGGCCGGTTAATCTTGTTATAAAAGGAGTGTTCGAGGACCAGGTGGAAAGGACAATTCACGTGAATAAATTGAAACATTATCATGCTAGAGAGGAATTAGAACTGCCTTCAGCGGGTCTAGTTCCTGACTCAGCAGTGCTGACTCATGGCTTCACCGACGAGTCAGAAGATGAGGATGACCCTCTGTCATCGCTCATCAGTAGTCAGGTGCAGTCTCGCCACCCTATGGTGACGAGATCTCGCGCTGTACAGTAAAGTAACTTCCTTAGTTAGTATAATTTAGTATTGATTAGATTTTCCTGTAAAGGCAATGAGATGTACTATGTCTATACTTAACTCAGGTAGCAACTTTTACCGTGCTCTGGGGTTCCACCTCCACCAAACCCAGAGTATATCTATGCTTCCGCTGTGTTGTGTCTGTCTGTTCCCAGGTCTGATTGGTACACCGACCCAGTTGTTCCAGCCACACGTGAACCCTTGTCTGTAAAGACCGAGGGGGAGGCACGTTACACAAAGCCCTCCCCCACCAGACCCAGTAACCCATACATCAGTTACTTTGGGGATGAGTGACTGTCCAAGAGTCACCCGGCCGACGCCTCACGTCACTAACGAGGTTGTCAGGGCCAGCGAGCTGTCCACATTATAGCAGTCACCGGAGGTGCCATACAACGCCGGGGTAGCTGTCTCGAGATCACCACTACCCACCTGCTACGTCATCAAGACTGCAGTCATTCCAGCAGTGTTGGAGGAGAGGTCAAGAAATGGAAAGCACGTAGCAGTACTCAAGAATTTCGCCGGAAGATTAATGATTACGTCATCTGAAGTAACAAGAAAGCAGAAGTAAGGCGGTCACAGGTGGAAGGCACGGTTTCCCTACAGAGTACCGGGACTCGCCAATAGAAGGTCGCAAAATTGTCTCCTTTGGCCTAAAGTCGGCGGTACGAGGGTATACACAGTTGGTGTTTACGGCCTAGTAACCTGGTGACATCAAGAAACGCCTGAGATGACGTGAGCAATGATGGAAGACGAGATTCACCTGTTCTGCAAACAAGCAACCCGCCTCTACGACCTTCTGACACCACTCCTGCTAAGAGACACCGTTGGTACATCCAGTCCTGCTCTGCTGTGGTCATCTGCGACAAGTTTAACATCAAGACTACCGTGTGAACTGTGATTGATACGAAGGCGTGTGGACTGTCGAGAGCAAGATTAATGGCCGAAGTAACAGTATTCTACAGCTGTCACTTGGCACTCCGCTCTACTACACTCTGTCGTCATTCAAGAGTACCGGATGGGAGTACAAGAGGACCAGGTATTGATGTCTACACATGAGAAGAAGCAAGATCGACACCGTCATCGTCAGCGACTACATTCAGCATCCAGCAGCATCGATTTTTTTTCGATTACTCAATATGAACAATTGATACAAACAACAAAGTGGCTCTGAACATCTGTGTAAAGAACATCTGGACACTTTTGTTTAAATGTTGAAAAACAGATTTAGAATCAATACTTTATAAATGTTGAAAAACAGATTTAAAATAATAATTGGTATAATATGAATTTTACTCTATAAATTGGTCAGTAATCAAAATCGAAGCCCCTGTGTAATTGTCTCAGCCCAGAACAAACGGTTATGGAAAATTATGTTGTGCTATTTTTTTTTTCAGAATGTTTGAACACAGGAGAGGCGGACCAATATAAACATTGACACTTCTAGTGAGTGAGAACACTTGGCTGTACAGTCAGCTGAAACCTGTGATATAGTATAGGAATTTTTTTTTTATTTTTAGATACATGTAATAAACATTAGGTGTGTTCCTTAGCATGTCAAGGTTGACATTGATGGGGAGTGGTTAGTACACGGATGTGAACTTGATAGTTCCGTAGTACGCTCCCGGATGACAAAGTTCAGTCTGAACTTATAACTTTAATGTTTGTTTGAGCACGGTGTGGCCGGCTCTAGAGGACACATGGACTTGGCTAGTGAAGAGCCAAGAGAGTTTAATAGCTAGTTTTTGATGGTAGAGTAGGGACATGTTATTTAGCTATGTCAGTAAGGATAGGATGTATGTTTCCTGATATTGGAGGATTGCTGTCAGTTGACAGCTGAGAAATTTATGAAATATGAACATGTTCATTATGATGTTGGACTATTATTTGTCAAATTTTATTAGTTAGGTTAGCTTTTGTTTGTGGCATGAGTTGAATTGTGGGTTTGGATACTAAACCTCGTGAATTTTAACAAATTAACAAGGTTTACTAAGTGCTTGTGCGGGGGGGTTGTAACAGACTAGGCTGTTGTAAGAATTATCCAGAGTGGTTTATCGACAAAAGAGAATGGGAAGCTGAGCCGCATGGTGACCTGACCCCCAGGGGAATTCGCGGTGGAAATAACCGACGCTTTGTTCATATCTGCGTATAATGAATCATCCTATAGTATTCAGTAATTTAGAGAAAATTAGCCTTTATTCATTTTTATTAAAATTGTATTGTATAATAGTACTGGATACAATATCAAGAGTATTCTAATTATTGAGTTAAGTCACCATCAGTGACGTCACGAATCGGATCTAACTTTTAAGGCGGAGTGACCGGCGGTCATAGGTCATCAGGGGTTGACAGGTCTACTATTTCTCAGTTTTAATAACCATTTTTGTGATCGGGAACAGCTCTGCCGTTAGATGTTTGTAATTTAATTCAGTAAAATAATTCAACCAGTCTGGATCAATTAAGTACAACAGAGTTTAATTGTTATAACTTAACCTTGCTAAAGTAACTGGGTAAGCGATGCGGAACAATACAATACTCTGTCTGGGGTAGTCCAGACAAGGAAAAAATCAGTGTGGTCACGGAAGCAGCTGGGATAAGAGGTCAACATCTTACCTCTCCCCAACAAGACCAGCACAACACCCAGAGCTGTGGTCGCCCAAGGTATAGTTGCTATTGTAAATTATAGGGATAGTCTTCTCATTTGCCATTCAGGTCAAGTAGGGAGTGTTAAAGTGATAGGGAGTGAACACATTTAGATTTTGTTCTAGTTTTCTTTTAATAAATTAAATTTGTTATTAATTTGCATTTTATTGTTTCCATGTGTTTTAGTGTGTATACTTGTCCTGGTCACGTGGTCCACACGAGGCAGAGTTGCATTGGGCGCCGATTCTAACATCGAATCGGAATTATCATTACCGTGTAATTTATTCCACACTCAAGGTCATCGTTTATAGTGGGGATCAAGCCCCTAGGTTGATTAATTAGCGTGATCGATCCAGACCTCGATCATTGCTCTTGTATTACTGGTCTGGTGGTGGCAGCAGAGGTGACTCTAGGGTTTTGTTCAGAGCTTAGGTCACGTCATACTGGGTGTAGAATCCTAAGTCGGTCAATCGTCTTAGGACCACGTGGCGTGGAGTGGGCTTTGGTAAAAGTTTTGGAGTCCCTTGGTTTAGAAATAAAAGTAAGAATACGGGTAGAGGGAGTAGAAAGAAGGAAGTAAAGAGAGAGGAACCCTAACCCGTGTTACAACATGTATGATGCAGTGTTGGTGATAGTGTACATGTATGAGGCAGTGTTGGTGATAGTGTACATGTATGAGGCAGTGTTGGTGATAGTGTACATGTATGAGGCAGTGTTGGTGATAGTGTACATGTATGAGGCTGTGTTGGTGATAGTGTACATGTATGAGGCTGTGTTGGTGATAGTGTACATGTTTGAGGCTGTGTTGGTGATAGTGAACATGTATGATGCAGTGTTGGTGATAGTGTACATGTATGAGGCAGTGTTGGTGATAGTGAACATGTATGATGCAGTGTTGGTGATAGTGAACATGTGTGAGGCAGTGTTGGTGATAGTGTACATGTATGATGCAGTGTTGGTGATAGTGAACATGTGTGAGGCAGTGTTGGTGATAGTGTACATGTATGAGGCAGTGTTGGTGATAGTGTACATGTATGAGGCAGTGTTGGTGATAGTGAACATGTGTGAGGCAGTGTTGGTGATAGTGTACATGTGTGAGGCAGTGTTATTGAATGTGTACAATATTAGGCTTTGTTATTGATAGTGTACAATATGAGGCTGGGTTATTGACAGTGTACAATATGAGGCTGGGTTATTGACAGTGTACAATATGAGGCTGGGTTATTGACAGTGTACAATATGAGGCTGGGTTATTGACAGTGTACAATATGAGGCTGGGTTATTGACAGTGTACAATATGAGGCTGGGTTATTGATAGTGTACAATATGAGGCTGGGTTATTGACAGTGTACAATATAAGGCTGGGTTATTGACAGTGTACAATATAAGGCTGGGTTATTGATAGTGTACAATATGAGGCTGCACATTAACAGTGTACAATATGAGGCTGCACATTAACAGTGTACAATATGAGGCTGCACATTAACAGTGTACAATATGAGGCTGGGTTATTGACAGTGTACAATATGAGGCTGGGTTATTGATAGTGTACAATATGAGGCTGGGTTATTGATAGTGTACAATATGAGGCTGTGTTATTGATAGTGTACAATATGAGGCTGGGTTATTGACAGTGTACAATATGAGGCTGGGTTATTGACAGTGTACAATATGAGGCTGGGTTATTGACAGTGTACAATATGAGGCTGGGTTATTGACAGTGTACAATATGAGGTTGGGTTATTGACAGTGTACAATATGAGGCTGGGTTATTGACAGTGTACAATATAAGGCTGGGTTATTGACAGTGTACAATATAAGGCTGGGTTATTGACAGTGTACAATATAAGGCTGGGTTATTGATAGTGTACAATATGAGGCTGCACATTAACAGTGTACAATATGAGGCTGCACATTAACAGTGTACAATATGAGGCTGCACATTAACAGTGTACAATATGAGGCTGCACATTAACAGTGTACAATATGAGGCTGCACATTAACAGTGTACAATATGAGGCTGCACATTAACAGTGTACAATATGAGGCTGCACATTAACAGTGTACAATATGAGGCTGCACATTAACAGTGTACAATATGAGGCTGCACATTAACAGTGTACAATATGAGGCTGCACATTAGGATATATTGTTTTTTCACACACTTCCAACACTTCACCTGAAGCCTTGTCCTATTACTTTCCCCTAAAATTCGACCCGTAAATAGGTTTACAACCAGGTCTCCCCCGTTGCCCAATCGTCAATCTCTTGCCCCGGGCAGGCAAGGCTCACCACCCCTATTGTTCATGATTGTACACGGTCACGTGCACAATTTTGCAATTACAACGTCCTCTTCGCAACGGACGCTTGAGGTATGATCAAACAAACTTTTTCCGTGGTGATATTTCCTGATGGGGTAGAGGCGGGTGTGTGGCACAGCTACTGCAGGCTTCCTGTCCCCATGATAGTGGGGGGGGGCAGTTGGCACTTGGCACTCATCCACGCACACTGGCAAACTACATATACAGTGCCCACTGGGTCGTAGACAAAGCAACAAATACAGATTTCCTTTGTGCTTAGGATTGATCATAATAGGCTAAGAAAAGATTGGGTTAGGTTATTATTGTTTCTATGCGCTTTACAATTTCAATACTAATTCAATAGTGAAATTTTCAATAGTAAAAAAATAGTAACATTTTCAATGGTAAAAAATAGTATATTTGTCAGAACGTAATTGTATTTGTAGTTCGTGCGTCAAGTATTTAGTCGCCTGTACACAGGCTAGGCTCGTCCAAGCAGCGGCCGACCCCAGCCTGTTTACAGGCAACCCGTCCTCGGACCAAGTCCATTCCATCCAGCGGTCGACCCCACAGACGCATTTATCAATTTTAACATGCTGTTCATTCAAAACAGGAATTTTCTCAAATATAAATATATTTATATTAATATTATAATATATATTGTGCATATATAGTTATAGGTTAGGTTAGGTGTTTAGGTTCTGTTGGCGAGTATTTGTATTTGTAGTACGTGGGTGAAGCATTTACAGCGTTGTGGTTCGAACACAAGTCGTCAGTGAAGCACTTGTTCCGGAAGTGTTCGAACGTCAGCAGTTGTGAGTCGTGTGTAAACTGTTTTTAATTCACAAACAGCGGGTGTGTCGGGTGGATGGAATGGACTTTCGGTCTGTGTTTGGAGGACGGGCTGCGTCCTCGCATACAAAGATCCAAGCTCGTTAATCCAGCCGCCAAACCCCCTGTTTATGAATGAAATATGATTCACACAAGTAGGGGAAAGTTCGACTATGAGGGTCCCGTCCATCGCTGAAATGGATGAGTGTGATGGATGAGCGTGATGGATGAGTGTGATGGATGAGTGTGATGGATGAGCATGATGGATGAGCGTGATGGATGAGTGTGATGGATGAGCGTGATGGATGAGTGTGATGGATGAGCGTGATGGATGAGCGTGATGGATGAGTGTGATGGATGAGCGTGATGGATGAGCGTGACGGATGAGTGTGATGGATGAGTGTGATGGATGAGCGTGATGGATGAGCGTGATGGATGAGCGTGATGGATGAGCGTGATGGATGTGTGTGATGGATGAGCATGATGGATGAGCATGATGGATGAGCGTGATGGATGAGTGTGATGGATGAGCGTGATGGATGAGTGTGATGGATGAGCATGATGGATGAGCGTGATGGATGAGCGTGATGGATGAACATGATGGATGAACGTGATGGATGAGCGTGATGGATGAGCGTGACGGATGAGCGTGATGGATGAGCGTGACGGATGAGCGTGACGGATGAACGTGATGGATGAGCGTGACGGATGAGCGTGATGGATGAGTGTGATGGATGAGCGTGATGGATGAGTGTGATGGATGAGTGTGATGGATGAACGTGATGGATGAGCGTGACGGATGAACGTGATGGATGAGCGTGACGGATGAACGTGATGGATGAGCGTGATGGATGAACGTGATGGATGAGTGTGATGGATGAACGTGATGGATGAGTGTGATGGATGAACGTGATGGATGAGCGTGATGGATGAGCGTGATGGATGAGCGTGATGGATGAGTGTGATGGATGAACGTGATGGATGAGTGTGATGGATGAGAGTGATGGATGAGTGAGATGGATGAACGTGATGGATGAGTGTGATGGATGAGAGTGATGGATGAGTGGGATGGATGAGCGTGACGGATGAGCGTGATGGATGAGCGTGATGGATGAGCGTGACGGATGAACGTGATGGATGAGTGTGATGGATGAGAGTGATGGATGAGTGGGATGGATGAGCGTGACGGATGAGCGTGATGGATGAACGTGATGGATGAGAGTGATGGATGAGCGTGATGGATGAACGTGATGGATGAGTGTGATGGATGAGCGTGACGGATGAGCGTGACGGATGAGTGTGATGGATGACCGTGATGGATGAGCGTGACGGATGAGCGTGTGCGAGCCGGATGAGGTTTCCGGTTACCCGGCACTCTTGAAGCGTGATCTTGTGCTATAAAGGCTCCTCTTTGTCATCGGAGGTGATTGATAGATGGATGACGGATGACCGTGGTGGATGTGGATAATCCAGACGCTTGGGGGTGGGTGAGGGGGGGGGGCGGGGTCCTTCCACACGTGGCCCCAAGTGCCCTCATCAGTATTATTATGCTCCCCATACCCACCCTTGTTGATGTGTACTCACCTAGTTGTGCTTGCGGGGGTTGAGCTCTGCTCTTTCGGTCCGCCTCTCAACTGTCAATCAACATTTTTTACACACACACACACACACACACACACACACACACACACACACACACACACACACACACACACACACACACACACACACACACACACACACACACACACACACACTGTGTGTCTTAGTAGTTTAAACATTCGTATTTTTGTACATAGTAAACACCTTTTCATTTGCTATATAGATTTAGATTTAGATTTAGATTGCTTATTCAGGTATATACATTGAGATACATATAATGTTGTCATAATCCCTGCCAGTATAGCGAAAATGTAGACATATGTTTTGATAGAGATTAAATGATGTTTTTTCAACTAAGCTTCTCAAGGCCATTCATACATTCCATTCTGTTCATTACCTGCTTCTAGCACAGACCTGCGTGGGTCTGTCTCGCTTCATGCAGGTCGGCGTTCAATCCCCGACCGTCCAAGTGGTTGGGGCATCTTTCCTGTCCACCACGTCCCATCCCAAATCCTTATCCTGACCCCTTCCCAGTGCTATATAGTCTTGGCTTGGCGCTTTCCCCTGACAATGTCTTCCTTTCTCTCTCTCTCTCTCTCTCTCTCTCTCTCTCTCTCTCTCTCTCTCTCTCTCTCTCTCTCTCTCTCTCTCTCTCTCTCTGTCTGTCTGTCTGTCTGTCTGTCTCTTTCTCTCTCTCTCTCTCTCTCTCTCTCTCTCTCTCTCTCTCTCTCTCTCTCTCTCTCTCTCTCTCTCTCTCTCTGTCTGTCTGTCTGTCTGTCTGTCTGTCTCTTTCTCTCTCTCTCTCTCTCTCTCTCTCTCTCTCTCTCTCTCTCTCTCTCTCTCTCTCTCTCTCTCTCTCTCTCTCTCTCCATACTATATCTATGGTATCACATCGTATTTCAATAAGTTACTAAGGTGTAAATCAGTCTTATTATTTAAATTATAATAATAAGATATCATACTGCAGATATCATACAGTCACCTTTTCGTGTCAGTCACCTACCACTACACTTGATGCATCAGGGACACACTAAATACTTCTACCCAAGTTTGTGTCTGAAACTTATTAATGTTACCAAGTTTATTGGTCTGAACATATTTCATTCACCATCTTTATGTCATATAATGCCTGCTAAGGCATTATATGACTGTATGTAAGGCAGCGTGAAGGTTAACGGTCCCGGCGAGCATTCTAGCAAGCGTGAAGGTTAACGGTCTCCAGCTCACATCCTGGCGAGCGTGAAGGTTAACGGTCTCTAGCTCACATCCTGGCGAGCGTGAAGGTTAACGGTTTCCAGCTCACATTCTAGTGAGCGTGAAGGTTAACGGTCTCTAGCTCACATTCTGGCGAGCGTGAAGGTTAACGGTCTCTAGCTCACATTCTAGTGAGCGTGAAGGTTAACGGTTTCCAGCTCACATTCTAGGGGATGCACACAGCAGTGTACTACACCCCAGAGAGTACACAGAGCACCGTACTACACCCCAGAGAGTACACGGAGCAGCGTACTACACCCCAGAGAGTACACAGAGCAGTGTACTACACCCCAGAGAGTACACAGAGCAGTGTACTACACCCCAGAGAGTACACAGAGCAGTGTACTACACCCAGAGAGTACACAGCAGTGTACAACACCCCAGAGAGTACACAAAGCAGCGTACTACACCCCAGAGTACACAGAGCAGCGTACTACACCCCAGAGAGTACACAGACCAGCGTACTACACCCCAGAGTGTACACAGAGCAGCGTACTACACTCCAGAGAGTACACAGACGAGCGTACTACACCCCAGAGAGTACACAGAGCAGTGTGCTACACTCCAGAGAGTACACAGACCAGCGTACTACACCCCAGAGTGTACACAGAGCAGCGTACTACACTCCAGAGAGTACACAGACGAGCGTACTACACCCCAGAGAGTACACAGAGCAGTGTGCTACACTCCAGAGAGTACACAGACCAGCGTACTACACCCCAGAGTGTACACAGAGCAGCGTACTACACTCCAGAGAGTACACAGACCAGCGTACTACACCCCAGAGAGTACACAGAGCAGTGTGCTACACTCCAGAGAGTACACAGAGCAGTGTACTACACTCCAGAGAGTACACAGAGCAGTGTGCTACACTCCAGAGAGTACACAGAGCAGTGTGATACACTCCAGAGAGTACACAGAGCAGTGTACTACACTCCAGAGAGTACACAGAGCAGTGTACTACACTCCAGAGAGTACACAGAGCAGTGTGCTACACTCCAGAGAGTACACAGAGCAGTGTGCTTCACTTCAGAGAGTACACAGAGCAGTGTACTACACTCCAGAGAGTACACAGAGCAGTGTACTACACCCTAGAGAGTACACAGAGCAGTGTACTACACTCCAGAGAGTACACAGAGCAGTGTACTACACCCTAGAGAGTACACAGAGCAGTGTACTACACCCCAGAGAGTACACAGAGCATCGTACTACACCCAGAGAGTACACAGAGCAGCGTACTACACCCCAGAGAGTACACAGACCAGCGTACTACACCCCAGAGAGTACACAGAGCAGTGTACTACACCCCAGAGAGTACACGGAGCAGCGTACTACACCCCAGAGAGTACACAGAGTAGCGTACAACACCCCAGAGAGTACACAGAACAGTGTACTGCACCCCAGAGAGTACACGGAGCAGCGTACTACACCCCAGAGAGTACACAGAGTAGCGTACAACACCCCAGGGAGTACACAGAACAGTGTACTGCACCCCAGAGAGTACACAGAGTAGCGTACAACACCCCAGAGAGTACACAGAGCAGTGTACTACACCCCAGAGAGTACACAGAGTAGCGTACAACACCCCAGAGAGTACACAGAGCAGTGTACTACACCCCAGAGAGTACACAGAGTAGCGCACAACACTCCAGAGAGTACATAGAGCAGCGTACTACACCCCAGAGAGTACACAGAGCAGCGTACTACACCCCAGAGAGTACACAGACCAGCGTACTACACCCCAGAGAGTACACAGAACAGTGTACTGCACCCCAGAGAGTACACAGAGTAGCGTACAACACCCCAGAGAGTACACAGAGCAGCGTACTACACCCAGAGAGTACACAGAGCAGCGTACTACACCCCAGAGAGTACACAGAGCAGTGTACTACACCCCAGAGAGTACACGGAGCAGCGTACAACACCCCAGAGTACACGGAGCAGCGTACAACACCCCAGAGAGTACACAGAGCAGCGTACAACACCCCAGAGAGTACACAGAGCAGCGTACTACACCCAGAGAGTACACAGAGTAGCGTACAACACCCCAGAGAGTACACATCCCTGTCTAGTGTTGGTGGCAGTCTCTGCTATATATACACCTGGGCTGACTGCGATTGTGTAGTCAACTTGGCCCCGCGACGCTCTGGGCTCAGTGCTGTGTGGGCCCTCTCTCTCTGACTAAGGAACGTTCTGTGGCTGATCTGGGAACGTTCTGAAGCTGACCTGGGAACGTTCTGAAGCTGACCTGAGAACGTTCTGAAGCTGACCTGGGAACGTTCTGAAGCTGACCTGAGAACGTTCTGAAGCTGACCTAAGAACGTTCTGAAGCTGACCTGGGAACGTTCTGAAGCTGACCTGAGAACGTTCTGAAGCTGACCTGAGAACGTTCTGAAGCTGACCTGGGAACGTTCTGAAGCTGACCTGAGAACGTTCTGAAGCTGATCTGAGAATGTTCTAACGCTGGTCTAAGAACGTTCTGAAGCTGTTCTAAGAATGTTCTGAAGCTGATCTAAGAACGTTCTGAAGCTGATCTAAGAACGTTCTGAAGCTGATCTAAGAACGTTCTGAAGCTGACCTAAGAACGTTCTGAAGCTGACCTGGGAACGTTCTGAAGCTGACCTAAGAACGTTCTGAAGCTGACCTAAGAACGTTCTGATGCTGATCTAAGAACGTTCTGAAGCTGACCTAAGAACGTTCTGAAGCTGACTTAAGAACGTTCTGAAGCTGACCTAAGAACGTTCTGAAGCTGACCTAAGAACGTTCTGAAGCTGACCTAAGAACGTTCTGATGCTGATCTAAGAACGTTCTGAAGCTGACCTAAGAACGTTCTGAAGCTGACCTAAGAACGTTCTGAAGCTGACTTAAGAACATTCTGAAGCTGACTTAAGAACGTTCTGAAGCTGACCTAAGAACGTTCTGATGCTGATCTAAGAACGTTCTGAAGCTGACCTAAGAACGTTCTGAAGCTGACCTAAGAACGTTCTGAAGCTGACTTAAGAACGTTCTGAAGCTGACTTAAGAACGTTCTGAAGCTGACCTAAGAACGTTCTGAAGCTGACCTGGGAACGTTCTGAAGCTGACCTAAGAACGTTCTGAAGCTGACCTAAGAACGTTCTGAAGCTGACTTAAGAACGTTCTGAAGCTGACTTAAGAACGTTCTGAAGCTGACCTAAGAACGTTCTGAAGCTGACCTGGGAACGTTCTGAAGCTGACCTGGGAACGTTCTGAAGCTGACCTGGGAACGTTCTGAAGCTGACCTAAGAACGTTCTGAAGCTGACCTAAGAACGTTCTGAAGCTGACTTAAGAACGTTCTGAAGCTGACTTTAGAACGTTCTGAAGCTGACCTAAGAACGTTCTGAAGCTGACCTGGGAACGTTCTGAAGCTGACCTGGGAACGTTCTGAAGCTGACCTGGGAACGTTCTGAAGCTGACCTAATAACGTTCTGAAGCTGACCTAAGAACGTTCTGAAGCTGACCTAAGAACGTTCTGAAGCTGACTTAAGAACATTCTGAAGCTGACTTAAGAACGTTCTGAAGCTGACCTGGGAACGTTCTGAAGCTGACCTGGGAACGTTCTGAAGCTGACCTAAGAACGTTCTGAAGCTGACCTAAGAACGTTCTGAAGCTGACCTGGGAACGTTCTGAAGCTGACCTAAGAACGTTCTGAAGCTGACCTAAGAACGTTCTGAAGCTGACTTAAGAACGTTCTGAAGCTGACTTAAGAACGTTCTGAAGCTGACTTAAGAACGTTCTGAAGCTGACCTAAGAACGTTCTGAAGCTGACCTAAGAACGTTCTGAAGCTGACCTGGGAACGTTCAAAATAGCCTAACAAAATAGTCACATATTGGGTCTCTGCTCCTGCCCACCGTATGTACGTGGTCGTAGTTCCAGGTGTGTCTGTACTCACCTAGTTGTGCTTGCGGGGTTGAGCTCTGGTTCTTTGGCCCCGCCTCTCAACTGTCAATCAACATGGTGTACAGGTTCCTGAGCCTACTGGGCTCTATCATATCTACATTTGGAACTGTGTATGGAGTCAGCCTCCACCACATCACTGCCTAATGTATTCCGTTTATTAACTACTCTGACACTGAAAAAGTTCCTTTCTAACGTCTCTGTGGCTCATCTGGGTACTAAGTTTCCAGCTGTGTCACCTTGCTCGAGTTGCACCCGTGCTGAAGAGTTTGTCTTTGTTCACCTTGTCAATTCCCCTGAGAATTTTGTAGGTGGTTATCATGTCTCCCCTTACTCTTCTGTCTTCCAGGGATGTGAGGTTCAGCTCCTTTAGCCTTTCCTCGTAGCTCATACCTCTCAGTTCCGGGACAAGTCTGGTGGCATACCGCTGAATCTTCTAACTTTGTCTTGAATTTAACTAGGTTAAATTCAAGACAAACTCCAGGCTGGAGCTGCATACTACAGGATTGGTCTGACATAAGTGGTATACAGGGTCCTGAACGATTCCTTACATAAGTTTCTAAAGGCAGTTCTTATGTTGGCCAGTCTAGCATATGCCGCTGATGATATCCTTTTGATGTGGGCCTCTGGGGACAGGTTCGGTGTGATATCAACCCCCAAATCTTTCTCTCTATTTGACTCTTGCAGGATTTCACCTCCCAGATGGTACCTTGTATTCAGCCTTCGGTTCCCTTTGCCTAATGTCATTATTTTACACTTTCCTGAGTTGAACTTTAGCAGCCATTTTCTAGACCATTCCTCCAGCTTATCCAGGATCAGTCCTGTAGTCTCTGTCTATCTTCATCTGTCTTGATTCTTCTCATAATTTTTGCATCATCAGCAAACATTGAGAGGAATGAGTCTATACCCTCTGGAAGGTCGTTTACATATATTAGAAACAGTTTGGGTCCAAGTACAGAGCCCTGTGGGACTCCGATGGTGACATCTCGCCACTCTGATGTCTTCCCCCTCACAGTTACTCACTGTTTCCTGTTGCTTAGATACTCCCTTATCCACTGGAGCACCTTCCATTTTACTCCTGCCTGTTGCTCCAATTTTCGTAACAGCCTTTTATCGGGTACTGCTGTCAAAGGCTTTCTGACGGTCCAAGAAAATACAGTCTGCCCACCCTTCTCTTTCTTGCCTAATTTTTGTTTCTTGGTCATAGAATTCTATTAACCCTGTGAGGCACGATTTACCATCTCTGAACCCATGTTGGTGGTGTATTACAAAGTTATTTCCCTCCAGATGCTCTACGAGCCATTTTCCTCACGATCTTCTCCATCACCTTGCATGGTATACAAGTTAAGGAAACTGGCCTGTAGTTCAGTGCCTCTTGCCTGTCACCCTTCTTGTATATTGGGACTACATTAGCTGTCTTCCAAGCTTTCCGGTAGGTCTACTTTTTCCAGTGACCTGTTATACACCATAGAGAGTGGCACACTTAGTGCTTCTGCACCTTCCTTTAGTATCCACGGTGATATTCTGTCCGGCCCAACAGCCTTTGTCACATCCAGCTCCAGCAGACACCTTTTGACCTCATCACTGGTGAGGTTAAATTCCTCCAAGGTTGCTTGGTTTGCCTCCTCCTCATTTAGTGCAGGGGACTTCTCCTTGTTCTATTGTGAATACCTCCTGGAATCTCTTGTTGAGTTTTTCACACACCTCCTTGTCATTCTCTGTGTGTCTGTTCTGCCCTTTTCTCAGTTTCATCACTTGTTCCTTCACCGCTGTTTTCCTCCTGATGTGGCTGTGGAGCAGCTTTGGTTGGGTCTTGGCTTTACTTCGCGATGTCATTTTCAAACTGTCTCTCTGCTTCCCTCCTCACTCTGAGGTACTCACTTCTGGCCCTCTGGTATCTCTCCCTGCTCTCTGGTGTTCTGTTATTCCTGTAGTTTCTCCATGTTATTGTACTCAATTGCTTCGCTACCTTACATTCCTGGTTGAACCATGGATTCTTCATGTTGCTTTTCGCTTTTCTCCTTTTGGGCTGGGATAAACCTGTCTGCAGCTTCCTGGCACTTCTGGGTGACATAATCCATCATATCCTGTACAGTCTTGTCTCTAAGTTCTGTTTCCCATGGTATTCCCATTAGGAAGTTCCTCATCTCGTCATATTTTCCTCTTCGGTAATTTAGTCTTTTCCCTTCCGATCCCATCCCAGGATAGGTTATCCCTGCCTCCACCAGATACTCAAAGGTCAGTACACTGTGGTCACTCATTCCTATGGGGGCTTCAACTTTGACTTCGCTTATTTCAGACTCATTTAAGGTGAATATCAGGTCGAGTCTAGCTGGTTCATCATTGCCTCTCATTCTTGTGGGTTCCTGACATGTGTGTGCGTATGTGTGCATTCACCTAGTTGTGCTTGCGGAGGTTGAGCTCTGCTCTTTCGGCCCGCTTCTCAGCTGTCAATCATCTGTTACTAACTACTATTTTTTTTCCACACACACACCGGGAAGCAGCCCGTGACAGCTGGTACCTATTTACTGCTAGGTAACAGGGGCATTAGAGTGAAAAAAACTCTGCCCATTGTTTCTCGCTGGCGCCCGGAATCGAACCCTGGACCACAGGATCACCCGTCCAGCGTGCTGTCCAGATAGCCACCAGCCCCCGGTGGGGGCCGGTGTGTGTGTGTACTCACCTAGTTGTGTCTGCAGGATCGAGCATTGACTCTTGGATCCCGCGCGCGCGCGTGTGTGTGTGTGTGTGTGTGTGTGTGTGTGTGTGTGTGTGTGTGTGTGTGTGTGTGTGTGTGTATGTGTGTGTGTGTGTGTGTGTGTGTGTGTGTGTGTGTGTGTGTGTGTGTGTGTGTGTGTGTGTGTGTGTGTGTGTGTGTGTGTATACTCGCCTATTTGTACTCACCTAGTTGTGCTTGCGGGGGTTGAGCTTTGGCTCTTTGGTCCCGCCTCTCAACTGTCAATCAACTGGTGTACAGATTCCTGAGCCTACTGGGCTCTATCATATCTACATTTAAAACTGTGTATGTAGTCAGCCTCCACCACATCACTGCCTAATGCATTCCATCCGTTAACTACTCTGACACTGAAAAAGTTCCTTCTAACGTCCTCTGTGGCTCATGTGGGTACTCAGTCTCCACCTGTGTCCCCTTGTTCGCGTACCACCAGTGTTAAATAGTTTATCCTTGTTTACCCGGTCGATTCCCCTGAGGATTTTGTAGGTTGTGATCATGTCCCCCCTTACTCTTCTGTCTTCCAGTGTCGTAAGGTGCATTTCCCGCAGCCTTTCCTCGTAACTCATGCCTCTTAGTTCTGGGACTAGTCTATTAGCATACCTTTGGACTTTTTCCAGCTTCGTCTTGTACTTGACAAGGTACGGGCTCCATGCTGGGGCCGCATACTCCAGGATTGGTCTTACATATGTGGTGTACAAGATTCTGAATGACTCCTTACACAGGTTCCTGAACGCTGTTCTAATGTTAGCCAGCCTCGCATATGCCGCAGACGTTATTCTTTTTATGTGGGCTTCAGGAGACAGGTTTGGTGTGATATCAACTCCTAGATCTTTCTCTCTGTCTTTTTCATTAAGTACTTCATCTCCTATTCTGTATCCTGTGTCTGGCCTCCTGTTTCCACTGCCTAGTTTCATTACTTTGCATTTACTTGAGTTGAACTTCAACAGGCGTTTGTTGGACCATTCACTCAGTCTAAGTCATCTTGTAGCCTCCTACTAATCATCCTCTGTTTCAATCCTCCTCATAATTTTTGCATCATCGGCAAACATTGAGAGAAACGAATCTATACCCTCTGGGAGATCATTTACATATATCAGAAACAATATAGGTCCAAGGACTGACCCCTGCGGGACTCCACTCGTAACGTCTCGCCAATCTGAGACCTCACCCCTCACACAGACTCGTTGTCTCCTGTTGCTTAGGTACTCCTTTATTCAATGGAGTACCTTCCCTTTCACTCCAGCCTGCATCTCCAGCTTTTTCACTAGCCTCTTGTGTGGCACTGTATCAAAGGCTTTCTGACAATCCAAGAATATGCAGTCTGCCCACCCTTCTCTTTCTTGCCTTATTTTTGTTGCCTGGTCGTAGAATTCAAGTAACCTTATGAGGCAGGACCTGTCATCCCTGAACCCATGTTGATGCTGTGTTACAAAGTTCCTTCGCTCCAGATGCTCCACTAGCTTTCTTCGCACAATCTTCTCCATCAGCTTGCATGGTATGCAGGTTAGGGACACTGGCCTATAGTTCAGTGCCTCCTGCCTATCCCCTTTCTAGTATATCGGGACTACGTTAGTTGCTTTCCAAATATCTGGCAGTTCCCCTGTTGCCAGTGATTTGTTATACAAGTCACTGTGTGTGTGTGTGTGTGTGTACTCACCTAGTTGTTCTCACCTGGTTGTGTTTGCAGGGGTTGAGCTCTGGCTCTTTGGTCCCGCCTCTCAACCGTCAATCAACAGGTGTACAGATTCCTAAGCCTATTGGGCTCTATCATATCTACACTTGAAACTGTGTATGGAGTCAGCCTCCATGTGTGTGTGTGTGAGTGTGTGTGTGTGAGTGTGTGTGTGTGTGTGTGTGTGTGTGTGTGTGTGTGTGTGTGTGTGTGTGTGTGTGTGTGTGTGTGTGTGTGTGTGTGTGTGTCGGGTGTGTAGGAGGCAGGTGCCTGGCACTCCATATGAGGTGTGACGCCCTGGCTCGCCTTATCACGGCCCTCCTGTCTTTGGCACAGTGTGACATGACAATGTGTATGACTGTGTCACACCCCCCTCTGCCTAATGTGGCTCCCCTTTACTATATATAGCTCCCACGCTTGTGTGTGTGTGTGTGTGTGTGTGTGTGTGTGTGTGTGTGTGTGTGTGTGTGTGTGTGTGTGTGTGTGTGTGTGTGTGTGTGTGTGTGTTAGTTTAATAAGAGAAGAAAACATTAAAAGGTTTAGTGAGAATCCACAAGGTCTTCTCTGAATACTTTTTATTTTCTTCTTCGAGGCTGTGGGTCCTTACAATTGCACCAGAGGTGGTACCCCTATTACACACACACACACACACACACACACACACACACACACACACACACAGGTTCAAAGGTTTGCCACCAGACTAGTACCCGAGCTGAGAGGTATGAGCTACGAGGAGAGACTACGGGAATTAAACCTCACTTCGCTGGAAGACAGAAGAGTTAGGGGGGACATGATCACCACATTCAAGATTCTGAAGGGGATTGATAGGGTAGATAAAGACAGTCTATTTAACACAAGGGGAACACGCACAAGGGGACACAGGTGGAAACTGAGTGCCCAAATGAGCCACAGAGATATTAGAAAGAACTTTTTTAGTGTCAGAGTGGTTGACAAATGGAATGCATTAGGGGGTGATGTGGTGGAGGCTGACTCCATACACAGTTTCAAGTGTAGATATGACAGAGCCCGATAGGCTCAGGAATCTGTACACCTGTTGATTGACGGTTGAGAGGCGGGACCAAAGAGCCAGAGCTCAACCCCCGCAAGCACAATTAGGTGAGTACATACATATATATATATATATATATATATATATATATATATATATATATATATATATATATATATATATATATATATATATATATATATGTGTGTGTGTGTGTGTGTATCACGAAAATAAACACGTGATTGAGAATGTGACAATGTCAGACCACGGAGGAAAATGAAACAGGAATTTCCTTAAGTACTTTCGTATATTAAATACATCTTCAGAAGGACCTTCTGAAGATGTATTTAATATACGAAAGTACCTAAGGAAATTCCTGTTTCATTTTTCCTCCGTGGTCTGACATTGTCATATATATATATATATATATATATATATATATATATATATATATATATATATATATATATATATATATATATATATATATATATATATATATATATATATATATATATATATATATATATCATACCAGTGGTAGTGTGGTGCCGGTATCATGTTGGTTGGATGTGTGAGGGTGTGGGTGTGAGTGAGGGTGAGGGTGAGGGTGAGGGTGTGGGTGTGGGGCCGCTCGAGTCAGTTTACTTAAGCTCAGCAGGCTGTCGGACTTGATTATGACGTATTAAATCTGACGTCATGAAGAAAAGTTGTGGTTTTGTTGATAAGTGAGTGAGGTTGTGGTCGGGGCTGTTGCTTGGAGCGGCCCTCAGGCCTACATACCCACCACAACCTGGTTGGTCCGGCACTCTTTAGAAGAAACAGTCCAGTTTCCTCTTGAAGATGTCCACGGTTGTTCCGGCAATATTTCTTATGCTCGCTGGGAGGGTGTTGAACAACCGCGGACCTCTGATGTTTATACAGTGTTCTCTGATTGTGCCTATGGCACCTCTGCTCTTCACTGGTCCTCTGATGTTTATACAGTGTTCTCTGATTGTGCCTATGGCACCCCTGCTCTTCACTGGTCCTCTGATGTTTATACAGTGTTCTCTGATTGTACCTATGGCACCTCTGCTCTTCACTGGACCTCTAATGTTTATACAGTGTTCTCTGATTGTGCCTATGGCACCCCTGCTCTTCACTGGTCCTCTGATGTTTATACAATGTTCTCTGATTGTGCCTATGGCACCTCTGCTCTTCACTGGTTCTATTCTGCATTTTCTTCCATATCATTCACTCCAGTATGTTGTTATTTTACTGTGTAGATTTGGGACCTGGCCCTCCAGTATTTTCCATGTGTATATTATTTTGTATCTCTCTCGACTCCTTTCTAGTGAGTACATTTGGAGAGCTTTGAGACGATCCCAATAATTTAGGTGCTTTATCGCGTCTATGCGTGCCGTATATGTTCTCTGTATTCCCTCTATTTCAGCAATCTCTCCTGCTCTGAAGGGGGGAAGTGAGTACTGAGCAGTACTCAAGACGGGACAACACAAGTGACTTGAAGAGTACAACCATTGTGATGGGATCCCTGGATTTGAAAGTTCTCGTAATCCATCCTATCATATTTCTGGCTGTCGCAATATTTGCTTGGGTATGCTCCCTAAACATTAGGTCGTTTGGGATTATTCGCAAATCCTTTACATGCTGTTTTCCTACTATGGGTACATTTGATTGTGTTTTGTACTCTGTATTATGTTCAAGGTTCTCATTTTTACCGTACCTGAGTACCTGGAATTTATCACTGTTAAACATCATGTTATTTTCTGCTGCCCAATCGAAAACTTTATTAATATCTGCTTGTAATTTTTCAATGTCTTCAGCAGAGATAATTTTCATGCTGATTTTTGTGTCATCTGCAAAGGATGACAAGAAGCTGTGACTTGTATTTGAGTCTATATCTGATATTAGAATAAGGAGCAGCAGTGGTGCAAGGACTGTACCCTGAGGTACAGACTGTACCCTGAGGTACAGAGCTTTTAACTGCGCTTGGACTCGATTTTATTTGATTTGCTGTTACTTCTCTGTGTTGTTTCGACAGGAAATTGAGTATCCAGCGTCCTACTTTACCAGTTATTCCCTATTGACTTCATTTTGTGAGCTATCACCCCATGGTCACATTTGTCGAACGCCTTTACAAAGTCTGTGTATACAACATCTGTATTTTGCTTTTCTTCTAAAGCTTCTGTGATTTTGTCATAGTGGTTGAGTAACTGTGACAGACAGGATCTGCCCGCTCTAAATCTATGTTGTCCTGCGTTGTGTAGCTCATTATTTTCCATAAACTAGAAATTTGATTCCTAATCATTCTTTCAAAAACTTTTACTATGTGTGATGTTAGTGCAACTGGCCTATAATTGTTTGTCAAGGCTTTACTACCCCCCCCCCCCTTGTGCAGAGGAGCTATATCTGCAGATTTAAGTGCTGCTGGTATCTCCCCTGTATCCAGGCTCTTTCTCCATATTACGCTGAGTGCTCTCGCTACTGGTACTTTACATTTCTTTATGAATATTGAATTCCATGAGTCCAGGCCCAGGAGCTGAGTGCATGGATATGTTGTCAATTTCTCTTTCAAAGTCTTCTGAGATCGTGTTAATATCCGTTATATTATTAGCAGCTTGAATGTCATTCATAAAGAAGCTGTCTGGATCATCAACTTTCATGTTGTTTATTGGTGTGCTAAACATAGCCTCATACTCTTTACTCACAGAAATCACAATAGCATGATGTATCAAATGATGCATCACGCTATTGTGATTTCTGTGTGTAATGAAGTAAGGGCGAAGAGGGAGAACGGCCTATTGACATAGCTCGAGTGCAGGGGGGAGTTGTGTAAAACCCTGGTTTGTGTCTCGGAGAGGCTGCAGAACCCAAGTAAGTCCAGAAGAACTTCTGGTTGCAATTCTTTTACCATGTCGTAGCTCAGTCGATTAAGGCAGCGTCTGGGATGCTCTCGGATGTAGGTTCGAATCCTCATCATGGCCCTTGTGGATTTGTTCATAGCCTCATACTGTCCTCATAGAATTTTACTCATTTCTTTGTTGTCCTCTGTGTACGTACCTTCGGTTGTAATTAAAGGTCCAATACTGGTGGAGGTTTTTGATTCTGTGTATGTGAAAAAATATATTGAATTTTTCTTTATCTCTTGTATAGCTTTCTGTCCCAATTCCATTTCCTCAGACTCATATGATCGCTTCAACGTTTGTTCTATTTCTTCGATCTCCCTGCTTAGGTTTATTTTCCTTGCTTGTGATAGTTGTGTCTGCCGAAGCATTTCCGTTATTTTTTTCCTTCTCCTGTACAGCCGTCTCCGTTCTCTTTCTAGAGTGGTCCTCTTTCTGCCCCTCCTCACAGGCACGTGCTTCAAGCAGACCTTGTAAGCTTCAGCTGTCAGTTGAGCTATTCCCTGTGTGGGAGTTTTGTCGCTTAAGACCGTCTCCCATTGAATGGTTGCAAGGTCTACATTTATTTTTTCCCAGTCGATCCTCTTATTGTTGAAATTGAATTGATTGAATATTCCTTCTCGCTTGTTGGGTCTCTTAGACCTACTACCGTTATTTATGCTAGTTCGCACTTCAATGAGCTTATTGTCTGAGTATGTAGTATCTGAGATTGTAATGTCTCTGATTAGTTCATCATTGTTTGTGAATAACAGGTCTAGTGTGTTTTCGTTCCTAGTTGGTTCTGTAATCTGTTGATTGAGCGAGAATTTGTCACAGAACCTCAAAAGTTCTCTGACCTGTGGTTGGTTATTTCCCGGGTCATTCCCTGCTATGATATTTGTGTTTGCCATTCTCCATCTTAGACTCGGTAAATTGAAATCTCCAAGGAAGATAATATCTGGAGCTGGGTTTGCCAGGTTGTCAAGTATGTTCTCTATTTTGTGCATCTGCTCTGTGAATTCCTCAACCGTTGTATCTGGCGGTTTATATATTAGGATAATAATTAGGTTTATTTTCTCTACCTTAATTCCAAGTACCTCTACCACCTCATTAGTTGAGTTTAGTAGCTCTGTGCATACCAGGTCCTCTTTAATATACAGACCTACTCCTCCATTTGACCTAGTTTCTCTATCACATCTATATAAATTATAATTTGGATTCCAAATTTCACTATCCATGTAATCTTTCGTATCAACTTCCGTGAATGCCCCAAATATTGAGTTTGACTCTACTAGGAGACCATGTATGAACTTAACTTTATTTCTTGACTTTGGCTTTAAACCTTGAATGTTTGCAAATATGAATGATTGTCCATATTGTGTGTCACTTCTGGAAGGTTTTGGTGGTTCTCCCTCCTCTCTACCCTGACCCAGGGTGTGTTCTCTCTACCCTGACCCAGGGTGTGTTCTCTCTACCCTGACCCAGGGTGTGTCCTCTCTACCCTGACCCAGGGTGTGTTCTCTCTACCCTGACCCAGGGTGTGTCCTCTCTACCCTGACCCAGGGTGTGTCCTCTCTACCCTGACCCAGGGTGTGTTCTCTCTACCCTGACCCAGGGTGTGTTCTCTCTACCCTGACCCAGGGTGTGTCCTCTCTACCCTGACCCAGGGTGTGTCCTCTCTACCCTGACCCAGGGTGTGTCCTCTCTACCCTGACCCAGGGTGTGTCCTCTCTACCCTGACCCAGGGTGTGTTCTCTCTACCCTGACCCAGGGTGTGTTCTCTCTACCCTGACCCAGGGTGTGTTCTCTCTACCCTGACCCAGGGTGTGTCCTCTCTACCCTGACCCAGGGTGTGTCCTCTCTACCCTGACCCAGGGTGTGTTCTCTCTACCCTGACCCAGGGTGTGTCCTCTCTACCCTGACCCAGGGTGTGTCCTCTCTACCCTGACCCAGGGTGTGTCCTCTCTACCCTGACCCAGGGTGTGTTCTCTCTACCCTGACCCAGGGTGTGTCCTCTCTACCCTGACCCAGGGTGTGTTCTCTCTACCCTGACCCAGGGTGTGTCCTCTCTACCCTGACCCAGGGTGTGTCCTCTCTACCCTGACCCAGGGTGTGTTCTCTCTACCCTGACCCAGGGTGTGTCCTCTCTACCCTGACCCAGGGTGTGTCCTCTCTACCCTGACCCAGGGTGTGTCCTCTCTACCCTGACCCAGGGTGTGTCCTCTCTACCCTGACCCAGGGTGTGTCCTCTCTACCCTGACCCAGGGTGTGTCCTCTCTACCCTGACCCAGGGTGTGTTCTCTCTACCCTGACCCAGGGTGTGTTCTCTCTACCCTGACCCAGGGTTTGTCCTCTCTACCCTGACCCAGGGTGTGTTCTCTCTACCCTGACCCAGGGTGTGTCCTCTCTACCCTGACCCAGGGTGTGTTCTCTCTACCCTGACCCAGGGTGTGTCCTCTCTACCCTGACCCAGGGTGTGTTCTCTCTACCCTGACCCAGGGTGTGTCCTCTCTACCCTGACCCAGGGTGTGTCCTCTCTACCCTGACCCAGGGTGTGTTCTCTCTACCCTGACCCAGGGTGTGTTCTCTCTACCCTGACCCAGGGCGTGTCCTCTCTACCCTGACCCAGGGTGTGTTCTCTCTACCCTGACCCAGGGTGTGTTCTCTCTACCCTGACCCAGGGTGTGTTCTCTCTACCCTGACCCAGGGTGTGTTCTCTCTTCCCTGACCCAGGGTGTGTTCTCTCTACCCTGATCCAGGGTGTGTTGGTCTAGTGACACGAGTGTATACTGGGTGTATACTGGCAGAGGTGTATAGTGACAGGGGTGTATACTGGCATGGGTGTATACTGGCATGGGTGTATACTGGCATGGGTGTATACTGGCATGGGTGTATACTGGCATCGGTGTATAGTGGCCTGGGTGTATACTGGCATGGGTGTATACTGGCATGGGTGTATAGTGGCCTGGGTGTATACTGGCATGGGTGTATAGTGACAGGGGTGTATAGTGACAGGGGTGTATAGTGACAGGGGTGTATAGTGACAGGGGTGTATATCAACATAAGACTTACTACACCAGGAGTCAGAGAAAGAAAAAGACTTGGGAGTTGATATCACGCCAGACCTGTCTCCTGCAGCACATATCAAGAGGATAACATCAGCGGCATATGCCAGGCTGGCCAACATACGAACGGCATTCAGAAACTTGTGTAAAGAATCATTCAGAACTTTGTATACCACATATGTCAGGCCAATCCTGGAGTATGCAGCCCCAGCATGGAGTCCATATCAAGTCAAGGATAAGACTAAACTGGAAAAGGTTCAAAGATTTGCCACCAGACTAGTACCCGAGCTGAGAGGTATGAGCTACGAGGAGAGACTACGGGAATTAAACCTCACTTCGCTGGAAGACAGAAGAGTTAGGGGGGACATGATCACCACATTCAAGATTCTCAAGGGAATTGATAGGGTTGATAAAGACAGGCTATTTAACACAAGGGGCACACGCACTAGGGGACACAGGTGGAAACTGAGTGCCCAAATGAGCCAGAGATATTAGAAAGAACTTTTTTAGTGTCAGAGTGGTTGACAAATGGAATGCATTAGGAAGTGATGTGGTGGAGGCTGACTCCATACACAGTTTCAAGTGTAGATATGATAGAGCCCAATAGGCTCAGGAACCTGTACACCAGTTGATTGACGATTGAGAGGCGGGACCAAAGAGCCAGAGCTCAACCCCCGCAAGCACAACTAGGTGAGTACAACTAGGTGAGTACAACTAGGTGAGTACAACTAGGTGACTACCTAAATATCCAACTTGTTCTCTGTAAGTCCTCCTGCCCCCCCCCCTCCCCCCTTGTATGGAGGGCCCCATATTGATGACGTCATGCCCCGGGACGCAGAATGAATTGTTCTACTCGCCTCCCAATTGGTCAATGACCACGCCCGAAGTTACGGGCTCACCATAGCCCGTGCTACCTGGACCTGTTTGTTCCATGTAGCGAATCTTAAACAACCTCCCTGAGGCTATTACAGAAAATGGCCATTACAGAAAATGGAGCTCTGTGTAAAGGGCTCACTATACTATTTACTTGCCATTCACCCACCCTTTTCACATATTTTTTACTTCAAATACTAACGTATTGTATCCTAAACACATATTCAATATACACAATCATTGAAATACACATTTGGGGGTCTGGGTGTATGGACTACCACCCGTCCTATCATCTAGTCAGGCCATACTGAACGACTCGTGCCCTAATCTAACAACTTAAATTTTTTTTCACTATTCCGCCCCCAGACTATGATTGGAGATGATACTGCCCAATCGTGTCAGGAAATTAATTCCTTATTTGTCTCATTTTATCCTACTCACACCAACACTGTCAGTGTGCCCCACACCAACACTGTCAGTGTGCCCCACACCAACACTGCCAGTGTGTCCCACACCAACACAGTGTGCCCCACACCAACACTGCCAGTGTGCCCCACACCAACACAGTGTGTCCCACACCAACACTGACAGTGTGTCCCACACCAACACAGTCAGTGTGCCCCACACCAACACTGTCAGTGTGCCCCACACCAACACTGCCAGTGTGCCCCACACCAACACTGTCAGTGTGTCCCACACCAACACTGTCAGTGTGTCCCACACCAACACAGTCAGTGTGCCCCACACCAACACAGTCAGTGTGCCCCACACCAACACTGTCAGTGTGCCCCACACCAACACTGCCAGTGTGCCCCACACCAACACTGTCAGTGTGTCCCACACCAACACTGTCAGTGTGCCCCACACCAACACTGTCAGTGTGCCCCACACCAACACTGTCAGTGTGTCCCACACCAACACTGTCAGTGTGCCCCACACCAACACTGTCAGTGTGTCCCACACCAACACTGTCAGTGTGCCCCACACCAACACTGTCAGTGTGCCCCACACCAACACAGTGTGTCCCACACCAACACTGTCAGTGTGTCCCACACCAACACTGTCAATGTGCCCCACACCAACACTGTCAGTGTGCCCCACACCAACACAGTGTGTCCCACACCAACACTGTCAGTGTGTCCCACACCAACACAGTGTGTCCCACACCAACACTGACAGTGTGCCCCACACCAACACTGTCAGTGTGTCCCACACCAACACAGTGTGTCCCACACCAACACTGTCAGTGTGTCCCACCAACACTGTCAGTGTGTCCCACACCAACACTGTCAATGTGCCCCACACCAACACTGTCAGTGTGCCCCACACCAACACTGTCAGTGTGCCCCACACCAACACAGTCAGTGTGCCCCACACCAACACTGTCAGTGTGTCCCACACCAACACTGTCAGTGTGCCCCACACCAACACTGTCAGTGTGCCCCACACCAACACAGTGTGTCCCACACCAACACTGTCAGTGTGCCCCACACCAACACAGTGTGTCCCACACCAACACTGACAGTGTGCCCCACACCAACACTGACAGTGTGCCCCACACCAACACTGTCAGTGTGCCCCACACCAACACTGTCAGTGTGCCCCACACCAACACTGCCAGTGTGTCCCACACCAACACAGTGTGCCCCACACCAACACTGTCAGTGTGCCCCACACCAACACTGCCAGTGTGTCCCACACCAACACAGTGTGCCCCACACCAACACTGCCAGTGTGCCCCACACCAACACAGTGTGTCCCACACCAACACTGACAGTGTGCCCCACACCAACACTGACAGTGTGCCCCACACCAACACTGTCAGTGTGCCCCACACCAACACTGTCAGTGTGCCCCACACCAACACTGCCAGTGTGCCCCACACCAACACAGTGTGCCCCACACCAACACTGTCAGTGTGCCCCACACCAACACAGTGTGTCCCACACCAACACTGCCAGTGTGCCCCACACCAACACAGTGTGTCCCACACCAACACAGTGTGCCCCACACCAACACTGTCAGTGTGTCCCACACCAACACAGTGTGCCCCACACCAACACAGTGTGTCCCACACCAACACAGTGTGTCCCACACCAACACTGCCAGTGTGCCCCACACCAACACAGTGTGCCCCACACCAACACAGTGTGTCCCACACCAACACAGTGTGCCCCACACCAACACAGTGTGTCCCACACCAACACTGCCAGTGTGCCCCACACCAACACAGTGTGTCCCACACCAACACTGTCAGTGTGCCCCACACCAACACAGTGTGCCCCACACCAACACTGCCAGTGTGCCCCACACCAACACAGTGGGCCCCACACCAACACTGCCAGTGTGCCCCACACCAACACAGTGTGCCCCACACCAACACTGCCAGTGTGCCCCACACCAACACTGCCAGTGTGTCCCACACCAACACAGTGTGTCCCACACCAACACTGCCAGTGTGCCCCACACCAACACAGTGTGCCCCACACCAACACAGTGTGTCCCACACCAACACTGTCAGTGTGCCCCACACCAACACAGTGTGTCCCACACCAACACAGTGTGTCCCACACCAACACAGTGTGCCCCACACCAACACAGTGTGTCCCACACCAACACTGCCAGTGTGCCCCACACCAACACAGTGTGTCCCACACCAACACTGCCAGTGTGCCCCACACCAACACAGTGTGTCCCACACCAACACTGCCAGTGTGCCCCCACACCAACACTGCCAGTGTGCCCCACACCAACACAGTGTGCCCCACACCAACACTGCCAGTGTGCCCCACACCAACACAGTGTGTCCCACACCAACACAGTGTGTCCCACACCAACACTGCCAGTGTGCCCCACACCAACACAGTGTGTCCCACACCAACACTGCCAGTGTGCCCCACACCAACACAGTGTGCCCCACACCAACACTGTCAGTGTGCCCCACACCAACACTGCCAGTGTGCCCCACACCAACACAGTGTGCCCCACACCAACACTGTCAGTGTGTCCCACACCAACACTGCCAGTGTGCCCCACACCAACACAGTGTGCCCCACACCAACACTGTCAGTGTGTCCCACACCAACACTGTCAGTGTGCCCCACACCAACACTGTCAGTGTGCCCCACACCAACACTGCCAGTGTGTCCCACACCAACACAGTGTGCCCCACACCAACACAGTGTGTCCCACACCAACACTGCCAGTGTGCCCCACACCAACACAGTGTGCCCCACACCAACACTGCCAGTGTGCCCCACACCAACACAGTGTGCCCCACACCAACACTGCCAGTGTGCCCCACACCAACACTGCCAGTGTGCCCCACACCAACACAGTGTGTCCCACACCAACACAGTGTGCCCCACACCAACACTGCCAGTGTGCCCCACACCAACACTGCCAGTGTGCCCCACACCAACACAGTGTGTCCCACACCAACACAGTGTGTCCCACACCAACACAGTGTGCCCCACACCAACACTGCCAGTGTGCCCCACACCAACACTGCCAGTGTGCCCCACACCAACACAGTGTGTCCCACACCAACACAGTGTGTCCCACACCAACTCAGTGTGCCCCACACCAACACTGCCAGTGTGCCCCACACCAACACAGTGTGCCCCACACCAACACAGTGTGTCCCACACCAACACTGCCAGTGTGCCCCACACCAACACAGTGTGCCCCACACCAACACAGTGTGTCCCACACCAACACTGCCAGTGTGTCCCACACCAACACTGCCAGTGTGTCCCACACCAACACTGCCAGTGTGTCCCACACCAACACAGTGTGCCCCACACCAACACAGTGTGTCCCACACCAACACTGCCAGTGTGCCCCACACCAACACAGTGTGCCCCACACCAACACAGTGTGTCCCACACCAACACTGCCAGTGTGCCCCACACCAACACAGTGTGCCCCACACCAACACTGCCAGTGTGCCCCACACCAACACTGCCAGTGTGCCCCACACCAACACTGTCAGTGTGCCCCACACCAACACAGTGTGCCCCACACCAACACTGCCAGTGTGCCCCACACCAACACAGTGTGCCCCACACCAACACTGCCAGTGTGCCCCACACCAACACAGTGTGTCCCACACCAACACTGCCAGTGTGCCCCACACCAACACAGTGTGCCCCACACCAACACAGTGTGTCCCACACCAACACTGCCAGTGTGTCCCACACCAACACAGTGTGCCCCACACCAACACAGTGTGTCCCACACCAACACTGCCAGTGTGCCCCACACCAACACAGTGTGTCCCACACCAACACTGCCAGTGTGCCCCACACCAACACAGTGTGCCCCACACCAACACTGCCAGTGTGCCCCACACCAACACAGTGTGTCCCACACCAACACTGCCAGTGTGTCCCACACCAACACAGTGTGCCCCACACCAACACTGTCAGTGTGCCCCACACCAACACTGCCAGTGTGCCCCACACCAACACAGTGTGTCCCACACCAACACTGCCAGTGTGCCCCACACCAACACAGTGTGCCCCACACCAACACTGTCAGTGTGCCCCACACCAACACTGTCAGTGTGCCCCACACCAACACTGTCAGTGTGCCCCACACCAACACTGTCAGTGTGCCCCACACCAACACTGTCAGTGTGCCCCACACCAACACTGTCAGTGTGCCCCACACCAACACAGTGTGCCCCACACCAACACTGTCAGTGTGCCCCACACCAACACTGTCAGTGTGTCCCACACCAACACTGTCAGTGTGCTCCACACCAACACTGTCAGTGTGCCCCACACCAACACTGCCAGTGTGCCCCACACCAACACAGTGTGCCCCACACCAACACTGTCAGTGTGCCCCACACCACCACCACCACCGCCCTCATAACATAGCATTAAACAATAACACCACCCAGATCACCCGAGCAAGGTCACGCTACCCTCGCTAACATTAGCGTGACTAGCGCCTCTCTCGCACAAATTGAGCAACAGGCGCGTGTGAGTGACCGCGCGCGTGCACAGCTCTCATTATAATCCTGCCATGAGCCAAGGGCCTGGTTAAGGCCAACCCTTGACAAGCCCCAACACTAAATTGTCCTCAAGTGCATCTAGAGTGTCACGTGATCTGGAATAGAACAGTAACTATTCTGACTGTTGTTGTGCCACTCTCACATTAATACTTCACAGTCACACAGTCTTCACGGAGACCTCACAGTCTCCGTGGTGTAGTGGTAAGACACTCGCCTGGCGTTCCGCGAGCGCTATGTCATGGGTTCGTATCCTGGCCGGGGAGGATTTACTGGGCGCAATTCCTTAACTGTAGCCTCTGTTTAACGCAACAGTAAAATGTGTACTTGGATGAAAAAACGATTCTTCGCGGCAGGGGATCGTATTCCAGGGACCATAGGATTAAGGACTTGCCCGAAACGCTACGCGTACTAGTGGCTCTACAAGAATGTAACAACTCTTGTATATATCTCAAAAAAAAAAAAAAAAAAAAAAGTAAAATAAAATAAAATAAACCTGCTGGATCCTTTTACTGTCTGTCAATTGCGGCCAAAAAAACAAAGAGAATAAAAAGTTTAAACATTTAATATAACAAAAATTACTTTAATTTTACACAAAATGATAAGGAACAATTAATGAAAACAAAACCCGTTATTCACTTGGCTTAAACATGAACAAAAGAGAAATACGTATAGGTGAATTTTACGTTAAGAACAAAGGTGAAGGTAAAACTGTATACCAAATGCTATGTGCGTCTACCGTCACCCGTGGGCGAGGATAGATACTACAGCAATGAGCACTAGAAGGGTAATCTGGTGTATTGAAGAGAGAAGATTAAGCCACCCAAAAGGTGGCTTGGGCATGAATAGCCCATAAGTGGTGGCCCTTTCGAGCCATTACCAGTATCAAGAGATGATACTGGAGATCTGTGGAGGTGCAACTGCACCCTGCGTGACGGGAGATGTCTCCCGGACCAAGTGGTGACCAAATGGTCGTGTATTGAACACTGGGGAGCCTTTATATACGGGGCGTGACGTCTTTTTGACGCGAATTCTGAAGCTGTAGACTACAAGCCGGTAAGATAACTGCCAACATGATGCTTTGTTTGGAGTCACGATGGTCGGTGTGTTGTCTGTGCTCAGTCTTCACGAGACTCGTTTTATGGGGCTAAGTCGATATTCCCTTGGCAAGCAAGCCTTGTCCATTTTAATAGCTGATATATTCCCTTGTTTTACTTAAATTCCACACTTAACGTAAACTCATAACCCCCCCCCCCCAACAACCAGGTAAACCCTCCCCCCTTTCAACGAAATTGGGGATAACTCACCCAATTTCTACCTGCCGAAATTTCTGCCTCCTCCCTACCGTGGAAGGTAGGGTAGAGGGGGGGGGGGGAGGGATGTCTAGACAATACGTGTGGCACATATTGTTGTTGTTGACGATGAGTCACAATAACGTGGCTAAAGTATGTTGACCAGACCACACACTAGAAGGTGAAGGGACGACGACGTTTCGGTCCGTCCTGGACCATTCACAAGTCGATGGAAACGTCGAAATGTCGTCGTCCCTTCACCTTCTAGTGTGTGGTCTGGTCAACATATTGTTGTTGTTGTTTATGTTGAGTCTTGATGTTGGAGCATGCAGATACGTTGGTGATAAGGAACAGACACAATCTACTGCTTTGCAGGAGATATCCATAACAGCTCCTCTCGGAAGCCTGTTCTTATCACCTGAGATGCTCCTGTGGAGTGGAGACTTGAAGTGGGAGGTTCCACCTCGTGGACTCGGGATAGTGCGTCAACGATGATGTTGTCTGAGCCTTTGAGGAAGATGATGTTGACGTTATAATTCGGCAGGTACAAGGCCCAGCGAAGCACGCGCTGGTTGGAGAACTGGGCCTGCTGCAGGAACCGAAGCGGATTGTGATCGGAGAAGATGTTGATGGGAAGGTAACCTTAGAGATATGGTTCGTAGTGTTGCAAGCAGAGGATGATGGCCGGTAGCTCCTGTACTATAGTACTATAGTACTGTACTATAGTTCCTTTGATGTGGTTTCAGCTTGTAGCTGTAGTAGCTGACTGGGAGAATCTCCTCGCCTCGCTGCTGCAGTAAGACACCTTCAGTGCCATCGACATTGAGGACAAAGGGTTTCTTTACATCTGGTGAGGCGAGAATAGGATTAGTACATAATAAGGTCATCAGTTGCTCGAATGCAATGGATTGAGAATTTGTCCAAAAATATTTTTGCTTAGGGTTGGTCAGGTTAATGAGAGGTGTAGCCACTGAACTAAAGTTCCTGCAAAATCGACGATAATATGATGCTAATCCTATGAAGCGCATGAGCTGCTTCCGTGTAGTAGGCTGAGAGTAATGCTGAATGACTTGAGGGTGGATATCAAGAGGTGCTATGATTCCACTGCCTATTATGTGACCTAGATAGCGCACTTTACCTTTGGAAAATGTTGACTTGCCCAAATTAATTGTGAGGCCAGCCTGGCGGAGCTTGTGGAACAATTGTTGTAGGTAGAGCAGGTGGTCACTCCAGGTGGAGGTTGCCACAACGATGTCATCCAAGTAGGCGTAGGTGTCTTCAAGGGCCCTGGATGACGATGTTGACAGCTCTCTGATAGGTAGCCGGGGCATTGCATAATCCAAAGGAAAGTCGCTCATACCTGAATAGGCCAAAGGGAGTGATGAAGGCGGAAATATTTTTCGCACGCTCTGTCAAGCTGATCTTGTAGTAACCCTTCAACAGGTCGATCTGAGAGAGATATTTAGCATTACCAATTTCATCAAGAATGTCGTCGATTCGTGGCAAGGGATAGAAGTCCTTTAGCACGACAGTATTTAGTGTACGATAGTCGGTGCAGAGTCATGCCTTGGCGCGTAACTTTGGCACCAATATACAGACTGAGGCCCAAGGGGACGCACAAGGTGTGGCCAGCCCGTTGTCGAGGAGGTGAGCACTTTGACGAACATAGCTTCCTTCTTCTGTGGACTGATGCGGTAGTATGGTTGGCGAATTGACATCGTGTCGGGAAGTAGTTTCATGTTGTGTCGCACTACAGTACATTCCTGCAGAATGTCTTGGAACAATTCTCGGTGCAGGTTGAAGACGTGGAGGAGCACTGTTGGAATCCTGGAAATAGTTAAGAAGATCGTTCAAGATTTCAGAGTTGAAGAGCATGGGACCAGAATCAATGCATTCGAGAGGAGAAGCAGGGGAGGTTTCACTGTGAATATATGGATCCTTGAAGGTGGAGAGGGACATCAACACAGTTGGAGGATTACCTTGATACTGCTTCAGGAGATTGATGTGGCATAGCTGGGTCTTCCGACGCCTATCTGGAGTCTCTAGAACATAGTTGTGATTATTCCGACATTCTCTGATGCGGTATGGACCTGAACATTTACTTTAGAAGGGAGAGCCTGAGACAGGAAAGTAAGCCAGAACAAAGTCTCCGACATTAAATTTTCTTACTTTACTCCGTTGGTCAAGGTGCGCCTTCGTTTTAATCTGAGATGTTGACGAATTATCACTGGCAAATTTATGAACTCTTTCAAGGATGTACCTCAAGCTTTTAAGAAACTGGGACACATTAAGAGAATCACTGAAGGTGTTAGAGGTCAATGAATCTTTAAAGGCTTTAAGGGTGGGGGGGGGGGGGAGGGAGGGCACTTACAGCCGTAGAGGAGCCATTCATAAGGAGATATTCCAAGGGACTCATTTGGAACACTTCTGAAAATACACATGATTAGTCTAGTTGCTTATCCCAATCCTTCTCTGTGCTGATACAAAATTTCCTTAAAAGTGATTTAATACTCTGATGACTACGTTCTAGTGATCCCTGTGAAGTAGGATGATAGGGACTGGAGAGTACCTGTGTGATATGGAATTCTTCGAGGGTTTTCTTGAAGAGATCACTGGTGAAGTTTGCGCCATAATCACTCTGTATCTTCTCGGGAAATCCTTATTGTGTGAAGATCTTCAAAATACCTCTCAGCTCGGGTACTAGTCTGGTGGCAAACCTTTGAACCTTCTCCAGTTTAGTCTTATGCTTGACTAGATATGGACTCCATGCTGGGGCTGCATACTCCAGGATTGGTCTGACATATGTGGTATACAAAGTTCTGAAAGATTCCTTACACAACTTTCTAAATGTCGTTCTTATGTTGGCCAACCTGTCATATGCCGTTGATGTTATCCTCTTGATATGGGCTGCAGGAGACAGGTCTGGCGTGATATCAACCCCCAGGTCTTTCTCTCTCTGACTCGTGTAGAATTTCATCTCCCAAATGATACCTTGCATCTGGTCTCCTGCTCCCTACACCTATATTCATTACATTACATTTGCTTGGGTTAAACTCTAACAACCATTTGTTCAACCATTCCTTCAGTTTTGTTAGGTCTTCTTGAAGCCTCAAGCAGTCCTCCTCTATATTAATCCTTCTCATAATTTTGACAGTCGTCAGCAAACATTGAGAGGAATGAGTCTATACCCTTCTGGGAGATCATTTATGTATATCAGAAACAGGATAGGTACCGAGTACAGAGCCCTGTGGGACTCCACTGGTGACTTTATGCCAATCTTAGATCTCACCCCTCACTGTAACTCTCTGCTTCCTATCTTCCTATAAGGTACTCCCTTATCCACTGGAGCGCCCTACCAGTTACTCCTGCCTGTCTCTCCAGCTTATGTACCAGCCTCTTATGGGGTACTGTGTCAAAGGCTTTCAAACAGTCAAAGAAAATGCAGTCCGCCCATCCTTCTGTACTCACCTAGTTGTGTTTGCGGGGGTTGAGCTCTGATCTTTCGGCCCGCCTCTCAACTGTCAATCAACTGTTTCTACTACTACTTTTTTTCACACCACACACACACACCCCAAGAAGCAGCCCGTGACAGCTGACTAACTCCCAGGTACCTATTTACTGCTAGGTAACAGAGGCATAGGGTGAAAGAAACTCTGCCCATTGTTTCTCGCCGGCGCCCGGGATCGAACCCGGGACCACAGGATCACGTGTGCAGCGTGCTGTCAGCTCGGCTGGCCGGCCCCCGTATCTGAGTGTATGTGTGTGTGTGTACTCACCTAGTTGTACTCACCTAGTTGTGTTTGCGGGGGTTGAGCTCTGGCTCTTTGGTCCCGCCTCTCAACCGTCAATCAACAGGTGTACAGATTCCTGAGCCTATCGGGCTCTATCATATCTACACTTGAAACTGTGTATGGAGTCAGCCTCCACCACATCACTGCCTAATGCATTCCATCCGTTAACTACTCTGACACTGAAAAAGTTCCTTCTAATGTCCCTGTGGCTCATGTGGGTACTCATGTGGTGTGTGTGTGTGTGTGTGTGTGTGTGTGTGTGTGTGTGTGTGTGTGTGTGTGTGTGTGTGTGTGTGTGTGTGTGTGTGTGTGTGTGTGTGTGTGTGTGTGCATGCGTGCTTGCATGCGTGTGTGCGTGCGTGTGTGCGTGTGTGCGTGAGTGTGGTAGGCCTTGCATCACGCCAACAGTGCCGCCAATCACAGAGTAAACTCATAAACCGGCCGTGGTGCAGGTTGGTCACTTGAGCGAGTGAACCATTTAGCTCCGCTGGTGATGACGCTAAGATTAGCGCCTTTGTGCAGCTGTTGACGCTGTCTTTAGCAGTCATTGGTGTTCCCTGGCTGTCTTCCACTGTTGTTCTTCCTTGTTCTTCACTACTCTGTGTTATTCCTGTGTTAAACCTGTGTTCTTCATGTGTTAAACCTGTGTTATTCCTGTGTTAAACCTGTGTTTTTCATGTGTTAAACCTGTGTTATTCATGTGTTAATGTTATACTCAAATTCTGTCAGTTGAAATGTAACCAATCACAGGCAAGTAGGCCTCTGACGTCATGCCAGACAGAGGAGCATCAAGCATGCTCCCAGCAGCCTCAGTTATCCTCACAGACCCAGAGTAGGTGGACCTCGGCTGGCCAGTTATACACCTGTTTGCCTCACTCAATAAATATATACAGAAGCGACTACTGTGTCTACATTCAACCCGAACAAGGCAAACGAATACTGGTAGCAGCAGTGGGATCCAGAAATTTTTTCTGGAAGCAAAAGTTCCAGTACCCAGCATCGCCTCGTGTTCCAGCCAAAACCGCCGCCACCGCCACCGCCATAAGCCGCCATCCTGCCACCCACGCATCAAATATTGTGCCAGACCGGGGTCCTGCCATCAACCACTACTCCAGGCCAACGTTTCAGAAGTAAGGGTCAATATTTTCCTGTGAGAACGCTCACTCATCAGTGAGGAGGAAGGAAGCTTCCCGCGCCAGCCATTTTTGAACCTCGCGCCACCACGTGGGAACCACCTATTACACCCACCACCACCACCACCGCCACCCAAGCTGACAGTATCAAGCTTCGTGAGGGTGCAAGCTACTGCAATCGTCGTCAGCCATCGTCGCAAATATCAACTGGTTATTCCATCGTCGCAATATTGTCGTCGTCAGAATTTATCTTCGTGCCTCTAGCCTGAACAGTGTGGGGTCCCTGAGTCTCGCGCCACCGCCGCCAGGAGCGCTGCCGTCGCATCCAGTTTGTAAACACGCCTCACATGGGCCTCTTCCGATCTTCACGACGCTTCTCCTACTTTGGCTACTGGTGATCCTCATAAATTACAACCCTGAGATAAGTAATTGCTAGTTGAGAACAACGTGCCAAGTGTTAAAAAGTGACTTATGTAATAATTCCCATAATATCCTGTGAATTAACCATTCAGTGACTTGTTAAATATTGGAGCTGGTTCAGTACTGCACTCCCCACAGTTTTCCTGTGTGATTTCAACATTCCTGCTTCTTACAGTAATTTCATTGAATTTTAATTGTTCTCCTAGAGTGTTATTGGTAAATTCAAATTCCAGTGAATTAAGAAATCCTTGTTTTAGTAGCAGTTAAGGATTTGTGCAATATAATTTTTTTTTTAATTTCTCCAGACCTAACTTGAAATTTATCCTTTAAGCATTTTATTTTAAACTTTTACCATAGGAGTTATATACATTCCTGTGTCCAGTTTATGTGCTACATCCATATTTCTTGCATTGCCACTTGTTGTGTTGAATCTTTTTAATGAAATTTTGCAATTGCATTTCCCAGTTTTTATTCTAAATTGCTGTGCTTAGTCTGGTTTAATTAATTTACATACATCTAATTCCAGTCATTTTTTTAATGAAAGATTGCTAAATTTAGTTTACAATTTGCTTGTTCTTAATTATTTTCTTGCCTAGCCCAATTTAATAATTTTATTTCTGCCATTTTTACTTTAGCCAAGTTGATATTTTTTTGTGTTTATTTTTGTGTATATTATTTCTGATGCCAGGTGCACTTAATTATAATCTGCGTTCAAATATTACTTCCACGGCTGTGACAATGCCTACCACTGTTGAAACCCCTTCAGAATCAATGGGAACAGTTGCTTGTCCCAATGGCCAGAGATCAGCTCAGGAAATGGCTATTCCTCTTTTTGCTGGGGAATCGCGTTTATTAGAATCATGGTTTAGTAAGGTTGAAGCGAAAACAGTTGCACGTTTTTCTAAGCCTACTGATGCCGAATACTTAGCAATTGCACGGTCAGCCGTGGACACAACCAAAGGTGATGCACGTTTTGTTGTTGATGAGAAAGCCATTGTTAGCCTCCAGTCTTGGCCTGAATTTAAGGATTTCTTTCGCCGTCGCTTTGTTAATAAAGGAGACCTTGACCCATATAGGTTAGTCAAGAAAATTGCCAATGCCACCATGCAGCCTGGTGAATCGTTTAATGCGTTTACTAGCCGTCTCGATCAGTATCTGTATGCCTTAGTTTCTGCTATGAATAATTCAACTTGGTTAGATAAAGACAATACTCTGTCCCCTGAGGCTATGGCCAAAATGATAGCATTTGGTACTTTAATGCATTTTGCCCCCGAGCATACAAAACCAATCGTTGAGCAACAAAATTTTGGTGTTAAACATGAAATTGGTGAAGTATTTGAGGCTATTAACAATGCCGCAGATAAACTAGCTCCCCGAAGTGCTCAACTGTTGCCACCCTCTGATGCTGTAAATGTAGTTACAAGTTCTCAGCATCCTCCCACAAATTCTCAAAACTCTTGGTCGCAGAAGCGTACCCATGCTCGTAGCCCCCAGTCAAATTCGCCGCCTCATAAAATGCCGAAACGCCATAGTCCCCAACCATCCACTCCCTCATGTTGGCATTGTGGTAAGAGTAACCACCTTGCAAGGGACTGTTGGTCCGCCCCTAGATCATCACCTCCTAGACAATTCTCTCGGCCCCCTCATCAATCTAATCATTCTAGGCTTCCATATTGCACGTACCATAAACAAGTTGGTCACCACACTGCGGATTGTAGAGCTAGGCAAAGGACATCTCCACCTCGTAACTCCCGTGGTCAGTCTTGGCGAGGCTCACAGCGTCCAAGACATTATCAGAACTCTCGTAATTACAACTCCCAGCCCAGCTATAATGCAACTTCAAATTATAATGCTCAGTCACAGAATGCTGGAGCTCAGAATGTTCACTCCATGTCGTCGGGAAACCCCCAAGGCCATCCGCTAACCAATTCAAGCTAGCCAATCCTAGTGCCCTCCCTGTGTATTCAGTAGCTACCCAAAATAGATTTGGACACTTGACAGAGGAGGACACTGACTCTAGACCAGTTGTAGATGTTGACGGATCCACAGTAAATTTGACACAAACAAGACGCAGATATCCCAGACAACATAAGTCAAAAATAGTAACTTGTCCAGTCTCAAGTGATGGTCCCCTTGTATCAGCCATTGTACATGGTAGAGTTTTAAAAGTTTTTCTTGACTCAGGTGCAAAAATTAATATTGTCAAGCCCTCAGCTCTTAGAGACATTGAAAGTATGCACCCTACTATTTTAAAACAGTCACACATACCTTTTCTAAGTGGTATTTCAGGAAATAAAGTAAAAGTTCAGGGTGAAATTGACCTCCCACTCAAGTTCAATGATGTCACATTGTCTATAACATGTTTAGTTGTTGACATTATTCATTTTCCTGGAGACATTCTCTTAGGTCTGTACACCATGATTGATGAAAATATTGCATTGTTTCCCCATCGTTGGAACATAAGTATCAAAGACCATGTCATACCCTTGTGTAGCATGTATCGACAGGGCCACGAGTTCAATCTTCAATCAGATTACGTTAATTTTGTTGACACCCGCCTTGCAAGCGTAGGTTTGTCAGATCATTGTCGTGGTAGCATACCCGAGAAAACAGGCACTCGATTGAAGCATAGTAGTTGTGCAGTTGTTAAGGAGAATGAGTATCGGGACTTTCTGGAAGGGGACGCCCTAACGGATTCTCGTTGTCTCGCTCGCCTGGCAGCTTCCATCTCTGAAGTCAGTGGTTCCACGGCTACTGACACTGTGCTACACCCTCATTCTCTCACCAGAATAAGAGTTAAGGTTCAGGGAGTGCCTGAGTTGTCGGATGTGATTGCGGAAAGTGAAACATGTAAAGTGAATGGTACATTTGTTGAACCCTCCTGGCACACAGTGCAGGATGGTACTGTCTCACTTTTTATCGCGAACACAAGTAATGCCGATATCCATCTCCAGTCGGGTACCCATGTTGTAGATTTTGCCCATTACTCGTTACCGGTGCGAGTTGTGGATGATGTCTCCATGGATCATACTGTTTGTACACTCACACCAGGAGAACAGGGATCTCAGCCAGAGGTGCAAGCGCAACACCTCAGTCCTACTGATTTTCCTGACTCTGTGGCTCAGCTTTTGAAAATTTTGAACAGGAATAGAGCTGTTGTTGCTCTACCAGGAGAAAAATTAGGTCTCACTCCTCTTATTACACATAAAATTCCCCTTGAACAAGGAACTACGCCTATTTATGTACCAGCTTACCGACTTCCCCATTCTCAGAGAGCAGAAGCAGATAGACTTGTAGAAGAAATGTTACAGAGTGATGTAATTGAATCGAGTAATTCGCCATGGAACGCTCCATTGATTCTTGTACCAAAGCGAGATGGGACTTGGAGACCTGTAATCGATTATCGCAAGCTTAACAGAGTAACAATACCCGATCGTTTCCCACTTCCAGTTCTCAATGATTTGTTGCAAAGTATTGGTCGAAACAAAGTATTCTCAACGTTAGATTTGTTGCAGGGATTCTGGCAAATCCCCCTTGATGAGGAAAGTAAACAATTGACAGCCTTTAGTACTCCCAATGGTCATTTTCATTTCAAAAGAATGCCGTTTGGTTTGCGTAGTAGTCCAATAACCTTTTCACGGCTCATGACAAATCTATTTCGTAGATTGATAGGAAGTACGCTTCTAGTTTACCTTGATGATCTCATAATCATGTCGCAAGATGTTCAGACTCATTTCCAGAACCTTGAAAAAGTACTTGCAAAGCTCGCTGAAGCTAATTTAAAAATAAAGCTTGCAAAATGTTCATTTTTAAAGCAAAAGATTAATTTCCTAGGTCATACAGTTACACCTTCAGGTATTACATTGAATGAATCAAAAATTATTGCTGCCCGTGATTTTCCAACACCTCGTACCGCAGAAGCCGTAAGACAGTTCACAGGTCTTGTAGGATTTTATCGTTCATTTATTGCTGGATTCTCTATTATAGCCGCTCCGCTTTACAAGTTGCAAAGAAAAGATGAACCCTTTGTTTGGGGAGAGGCCCAGGATCGGTCATTCAAAAAACTCAAAGCAGCCTTGATTTCGTCACCTGTCCTTAGGTATCCAGATTTTTCTAAACCTTTTACGTTGGTTACAGATGCTAGTGACATAGGTCTAGGTGCTGCATTACTTCAAACAGAAGGTCACAGAGATCACGCAATAGCTTATGCTAGCCGCACATTATCCAAAGAAGAGAAAAATTATAGTGCAACAGAACGAGAAGCCTTGGCAGTTGTTTGGGCACTTAAACATTTCAAGGATACAATTTATAATTACCCAGTTCATGTTCTTACAGATCACCAACCATTAATTCCCTTGTTCAAAAATAAGAATCCAGTTGGAAAGTTTGCTAGATATTTGCTCACAATTCAAGAATTCAATCCCACATTTGGATATATTCCAGGAAAGCAAAATGTTGTAGCCGATGCGTTTTCTCGACACGTAGCTGCGATTCAGTTAAATTACCCAGCATTAGATGCTACAGTAGTAGAAACGGAACAAAGACAAGACCCCATATGGGCACCCGTCATTAAATTTTTGACTAAGCAAGACACTCGCCCGATTCATAAACCGCCAGTACCATTGAAAGAACTAGTTATGTTGGACAATTTACTGTGTAGAGTAGTAAAGCTAGGGACAGCCTCGAGGAAATGTTGTCAGTTAGTTGTTCCAGCTGTCTTGGTACCAACTGTGTTAAAAATTATCCATGATGCTCCTGCAAGTGCACATCCAGGAAAGGATCGTACACTCCAACAAGGTCGATTGAAATATTTTTGGCCAAAAATGGCTAAGGAGATTGCTCATTATGTTGACAGATGTTTAACTTGTTTACAGCACAAGGGACATGTTTCAGGACCTAATCCAATTCAGGTGTACCCAGCAACTAAAGCTCCTTGGGAACGAATATCGATGGATTTATTGACAAATTTTGCGGAAACAGAGAAAGGGAACAAACATTTGCTTGTAATGGTCGATAATTTTTCACGGTTTTGCGAACTAGTTCCTATCCCGAACAAAACAGCAGAAACCATAGCCAGCGCATTCCATGACCAAATAATTTGTAGATATAGTATGCCTAAAGTAATCCTTTCAGATAATGGTCCAGAATTCAGTAATAGTATTCTAACTAGCTTGTGTGATTTATATAACATAAAAAAATGTAGCATCATGCCTTATCATCCGGCAAGTAATGGACTAGCTGAACGTACTAACAGGAAAGTGTTAGATGCCTTGAGAGTCACGTTGAATTTTGATAACAACAATTGGGATGATTTTATACCCTTAATTCAGTGTGCTATAAATTCTTCAATTAATGGTTCTACTGGTGACACACCTCACGCTATTCTTTATGGTACAGATAAGATCCTCCCTAATGAATTGATTAACGTACCTCCTACTCCCTTATATAACGTAGATGATTTTGTTCAAGTGAAGCGTAGACAAATGCAATTAGTATTCAAGAAAATACGAGAACAACTGTCCAAAGCAACAGCCGAGTTCACTCTAGCAAGGAATGCACGAGCTAAACCCAATAAAATAACTATTGGATCTGTAGTAATGATACTTAACCAACACAGGTCTGGTCCTATGTACAAGTTAACTAAGAAATTTTTGGGTCCATATAAGGTAATCGAGCTTATTAAAGGTAACAAATACAGACTTAAGAACTTGTTAACAGGAGAGTATATAAATGAGCATTTAGACCACATGAAGTTAGCTAAAATGACTGTTGACGAGACTGATGAGGAAGATGACAATGAACTTACCCAGACAGATACTCCTACTCGGACACCACCTTCTGTGGTTGACAGACCACTTGATGTTCAGCAACCCCATACTAGCAATTATAATCTTAGATCTAGACCTCTCGTTTCAACCGTGCACTCACCACACGTCCATTGGCTAGATGTTAACGAGGATATCTCTCAAGATGATAGTTTGTCACATGAAGTTTCATCTGTTCCGGACCTTCAGTCAGAGCCAGAGTTGTATAGTGCTCTGGATGAGCTAGGTGTAGATATCCGCAGAATTTATAATTGAATGCACTCTGTAGTTATTCTGTTTGTTTTGAAAAAAAAAAAAAAAAAAAAAAAAAAACTCAATTGCAGTATTTCTACCACATGTGTCTTATTATTACCATTATATATAATGTATAGTTTTTCTCAACTTTATTTTGTTATAAATTAGATGCCATTGTTAAGTCTACTACCATTTGTATTTTTACAGTGCTTGTCATAAGAGTTATTATCGTTCTAGCAACCACATTGTGGCCAGTGAATCCTGACTGCTATCACGCAGATGTTAGTCTTCTTGATCCAGGTCTTGTATATGCTTGTAAATATATTGCACATTATATATATTGTACATTGGTCTTGTAAATATATTGTATATTTCGAAAAAAAAAAAAAAAAAAAAGAAAAAAAAAAAAAATTATCTATCTTGAAATTCAATTGTGGTTGTTAGGTCAGAACTTTGTTCCATTAATGTAATAATTGTTTAATTTTGTATGGTTTTCAAGCACATGCCATTGACACATGTTAATAATTTTGTTTAGGCAATACCTTGAGTTGTATTGTTCATATCTGATCAGTAGACATACACATGTTCTTAATACTCTGATTTAATCAAAGCATTGTTACCATGATTTTCACCTATTATGATGAATTTTTTTTTGGTGCATATATGCCGAGTTGTTTGTATTACGCACACCTGATCTTCTTTCAATGTTTTATTATGCAAATTTCACATGTAAGCCATTATTGTATGCCACCGAGGTCCTTTCAGTATCATTGTAACTATATAGCTAGCCAGAGCTTGTCGACAAGGGACGTCGACTTGGTAGCGTGTCCGAGCGGTGTTATACTCAAAATTCTGTCAGTTGAAATGTAACCAATCACAGGCAAGTAGGCCTCTGACGTCATGCCAGACAGAGGAGCATCAAGCATGCTCCCAGCAGCCTCAGTTATCCTCACAGACCCAGAGTAGGTGGACCTCGGCTGGCCAGTTATACACCTGTTTGCCTCACTCAATAAATATATACAGAAGCGACTACTGTGTCTACATTCAACCCGAACAAGGCAAACGAATATTAAACCTGTGTTATTCCTGTGTTAAACCTGTGTTATTCATGTGTTAAACCTGTGTTATTCCTGTGTTAAACCTGTGATATTCATGTGTTAAACCTGTGTTATTCCTGTGTTAAACCTGTGTTATTCCTGTGTTAAACCTGTGTTATTCATGTGTTAAACCTGTGTTATTCATGTGTTAAACCTGTGTTATTCATGTGTTAAACCTGTGTTATTCATGTGTTAAACCTGTGTTATTCATGTGTTAAACCTGTGTTATTCCTGTGTTAAACCTGTGTTATTCCTGTGTTAAACCTGTGTTATTCATGTGTTAAACCTGTGTTATTCATGTGTTAAACCTGTGTTATTCATGTGTTAAACCTGTGTTATTCCTGTGTTAAACCTGTGTTATTCCTGTGTTAAACCTGTGTTATTCCTGTGTTAAACCTGTGTTATTCATGTGTTAAACCTGTGTTATTCCTGTGTTAAACCTGTGTTATTCATGTGTTAAACCTGTGTTATTCTTGTGTTAAACCTGTGTTATTCATGTGTTAAACCTGTGTTATTCCTGTGTTAAACCTGTGTTATTCTTGTGTTAAACCTGTGTTATTCCTGTGTTAAACCTGTGTTATTCCTGTGTTAAACCTGTGTTATTCCTGTGTTAAACCTGTGTTATTCCTGTGTTAAACCTGTGTTATTCCTGTGTTAAACCTGTGTTATTCATGTGTTAAACCTGTGTTATTCCTGTGTTAAACCTGTGTTATTCCTGTGTTAAACCTGTGTTATTCCTGTGTTAAACCTGTGTTATTCATGTGTTAAACCTGTGTTATTCATGTGTTAAACCTGTGTTATTCATGTGTTAAACCTGTGTTATTCATGTGTTAAACCTGTGTTATTCATGTGTTAAACCTGTGTTAATCATGTGTTAAACCTGTGTTATTCATGTGTTAAACCTGTGTTATTCATGTGTTAAACCTGTGTTAAGCCTGTGTTATTCATGTGTTAAACCTGTGTTATTCATGTGTTAAACCTGTGTTAATCATGTGTTAAACCTGTGTTATTCACGTGTTAAACCTGTTATTCATGTGTTAAACCTGTGTTATTCATGTGTTAATCATGTGTTAAACCTGTGTTATTCATGTGTTAAACCTGTGTTATTCATGTGTTAAACCTGTGTTAATCATGTGTTAAACCTGTGTTATTCACGTGTTAAACCTGTGTTATTCATGTGTTAAACCTGTGTTATTCACGTGTTAAACCTGTGTTATTCATGTGTTAAACCTGTGTTATTCATGTGTTAAACCTGTGTTATTCCTGTGTTAAACCTGTGTTATTCATGTGTTAAACCTGTGTTATTCATGTGTTAAACCTGTGTTATTCCTGTGTTAAACCTGTGTTATTCATGTGTTAAACCTGTGTTATTCACGTGTTAAACCTGTGTTATTCATGTGTTAAACCTGTGTTATTCATGTGTTAAACCTGTGTTATTCCTGTGTTAAACCTGTGTTATTCATGTGTTAAACCTGTGTTATTCATGTGTTAAACCTGTGTTATTCATGTGTTAAACCTGTGTTATTCATGTGTTAAACCTGTGTTATTCATGTGTTAAACCTGTGTTATTCCTGTGTTAAACCTGTGTTATTCATGTGTTAAACCTGTGTTATTCCTGTGTTAAACCTGTGTTATTCATGTGTTAAACCTGTGTTATTCATGTGTTAAACCTGTGTTAATCATGTGTTAAACCTGTGTTATTCATGTGTTAAACCTGTGTTATTCATGTGTTAAACCTGTGTTATTCATGTGTTAATCCTGTGTTAAACCTGTGTTATTCTTGTGTTAAACCTGTGTTATTCTTGTGTTAAGCCTGTGTTATTCCTGTGTTAAGCCTGTGTTATTCATGTGTTAAACCTGTGTTATTCATGTGTTAAACCTGTGTTATTCATGTGTTAAACCTGTGTTATTCATGTGTTAAACCTGTGTTATTCACGTGTTAAACCTGTGTTATTCCTATGTGTTAAACCTGTGTTATTCTTGTGTTAAGCCTGTGTTATTCCTGTGTTAAGCCTGTGTTATTCCTGTGTTAAACCTGTGTTATTCATGTGTTAAGCCTGTGTTATTCATGTGTTAAGCCTGTGTTATTCACGTGTTAAACCTGTGTTATTCATGTGTTAAACCTGTGTTATTCATGTGTTAAACCTGTGTTATTCATGTGTTAAACCTGTGTTTTTCCTGTGTTAAACCTGTGTTATTCATGTGTTAAACCTGTGTTATTCACGTGTTAAACCTGTGTTATTCCTATGTGTTAAGCCTGTGTTATTCACGTGTTAAACCTGTGTTATTCCTGTGTTAAACCTGTGTTATTCATGTGTTAAGCCTGTGTTATTCATGTGTTAAGCCTGTGTTAAACCTGTGTTATTCCTATGTGTTAAGCCTGTGTTATTCATGTGTTAAACCTGTGTTATTCATGTGTTAAACCTGTGTTATTCACGTGTTAAACCTGTGTTATTCATGTGTTAAGCCTGTGTTATTCATGTGTTAAACCTGTGTTATTCATGTGTTAAGCCTGTGTTATTCATGTGTTAAACCTGTGTTATTCATGTGTTAAACCTGTGTTATTCATGTGTTAAGCCTGTGTTATTCACGTGTTAAACCTGTGTTATTCCTATGTGTTAAACCTGTGTTATTCACGTGTTAAACCTGTGTTATTCATGTGTTAAACCTGTGTTATTCATGTGTTAAACCTGTGTTATTCATGTGTTAAACCTGTGTTATTCATGTGTTAAACCTGTGTTATTCATGTGTTAAGCCTGTGTTATTCACGTGTTAAACCTGTGTTATTCCTATGTGTTAAGCCTGTGTTATTCACGTGTTAAACCTGTGTTATTCATGTGTTAAACCTGTGTTATTCATGTGTTAAGCCTGTGTTATTCATGTGTTAAACCTGTGTTATTCATGTGTTAAGCCTGTGTTATTCATGTGTTAAGCCTGTGTTATTCATGTGTTAAACCTGTGTTATTCATGTGTTAAACCTGTGTTATTCAAGTGTTAAGCCTTGTGTTATTCATGTGTTAAACCTGTGTTATTCATGTGTTAAACCTGTGTTATTCATGTGTTAAACCTGTGTTATTCATGTGTTAAACCTGTGTTATTCATGTGTTAAACCTGTGTTATTCATGTGTTAAACCTTTGTTATTCACGTGTTAAACCTGTGTTATTCATGTGTTAAGCCTGTGTTATTCACGTGTTAAACCTGTGTTATTCACGTGTTAAACCTGTGTTATTCATGTGTTAAACCTGTGTTAAGCCTGTGTTATTCACGTGTTAAACCTGTGTTATTCACGTGTTAAACCTGTGTTATTCACGTGTTAAACCTGTGTTATTCATGTGTTAAGCCTGTGTTATTCACGTGTTAAACCTGTGTTATTCACGTGTTAAACCTGTGTTATTCACGTGTTAAACCTGTGTTATTCATGTGTTAAACCTGTGTTAAGCCTGTGTTATTCACGTGTTAAACCTGTGTTATTCATGTGTTAAACCTGTGTTAAGCCTGTGTTATTCATGTGTTAAACCTGTGTTATTCATGTGTTAAACCTGTGTTATTCACGTGTTAAACCTGTGTTATTCATGTGTTAAACCTGTGTTATTCATGTGTTAAACCTGTGTTATTCACGTGTTAAACCTGTGTTATTCATGTGTTAAACCTGTGTTATTCATGTGTTAAACCTGTGTTATTCATGTGTTAAACCTGTGTTATTCATGTGTTAAACCTGTGTTAAGCCTGTGTTATTCACGTGTTAAACCTGTGTTATTCACGTGTTAAACCTGTGTTATTCATGTGTTAAACCTGTGTTATTCATGTGTTAAACCTGTGTTATTCATGTGTTAAACCTGTGTTATTCCCTCGCGCTGCTCGGTGCTATTTCTTCAATATTTGTAAGTCTGTCATTAGTGTTATTACTATAATTGGCCTGCGTGATATTCCTTTGTTGTCCATCAGGACAGTTCCTCAGAGATAGTCCTCTGATCACCACTGATGGTCTCGATCATTAGTGCGGTGGTCACGGTACTGTGTACGTTTAGGGGTGATCCTCGACGACATGGGTTCGAATCCTGGCCGGGTCAGTTAGAGTTATATATATATATATATATATATATATATATATATATATATATATATATATATATATATATATATAACTAACGGAAAACTCACACCCCAGAAGTGACTCGAACCCATACTCCCAGAAGCAACGCAACTGGTATGTACAAGACGCCTTAATCCACTTGACCATCACGACCGGACATAATGAGGTGATAGCCTCATCAAATAGCTTAGGTTCAAATAGCTTAGGCTATCACCTCATTATGTCCGGTCGTGATGGTCAAGTGGATTAAGGCGTCTTGTACATACCAGTTGTGTTGCTTCTGGGAGTATGGGTTCGAGTCACTTCTGGGGTGTGAGTTTTCAGTTGCATATTGTCCTGGGGACCATTCAGGCTTGTTCGCATTTGTGTTCCTCACGTGTGCCCCAAAGAATGAGGTGATTTGGTAAAATGCTATGCCCAAGATTACTATCCGAGTGCCGGCGGTGGGGTGGTTCAAATAGCTTAGGCTATCACCTCATTATGTCCGGTCGTGATGGTCAAGTGGATTAAGGCGTCTTGTACATACCAGTTGTGTTGCTTCTGGGAGTATGGGTTCGAGTCACTTCTGGGGTGTGAGTTTTCAGTTGCATATTGTCCTGGGGACCATTCAGGCTTGTTCGTATATATATATATATATATATATATATATATATATATATATATATATATATATATATATATATATATCCCTCAGACTAGTGCTGGTGCATCTTGGTTTAGCTGGAAGAAAAGTTCTCCAAATGTGATCTTTGTTCGAGGTGAACTAGAAGAATAATTAACTGTAAAATGTATTACACTGATTATGAATTTACACGACGTTTCGAACCCATATGGTTCCTTCTCAAGTACGTCTTCAAGATTGGTTGTTATTGATACATATATTATATTTATAGCCATCTAATTTTTGCACGTTTCTGCCATCTGCATGGTAGATTCGTCCTGGGGGGGGGGGGGGAAGGCTCAGTCCTCTTCACGGCAATTTACAAAGCCAGTTGTAAGATACACATGTGTAACTTATGCTTGAAACAACCCAATAATCCCACCAGGGTATCATGTTCCCCCGGTAATGTATTCCGTACATGAACAACTCTGCTCTCAAACCTGTATTTACCCAGGTCTTTACTGAACCTAAACTCATGCAATGTTGACCAAACCACACACTAGAAAGTGAAGGGACGACGACGTTTCGCTCCGTCCTGGAACATTCTCAAGTCGATTCTCAAGTCCTCACTCAATATATATCCTCTGTCTCTATCAGTATCTTGTCTTGATGTAGTCTACTATGATAAAATCCTCTGGAGCAACGCTTGGATTTGATAGCGTCCTCTCGTGGCTGAGTGGGCTACGTCATGCGTCTGGGCCACACGAGAACCCTGGTACAAATCTGCTCTCATCCTCGTAGACCTGAGACCAGTGATGATAAAAGCCTTTAATGGTGCCTACCTTTAATGAGTGCCACGCGACTGGGGCTGCTCGGAGGTAGAAGGGGGGATTACCTTTGACAAGCCGCCGGCTTCCTGCTCCCGTCGATGCCACTAGAGCTGTTGGCCTTCAGGTAAATTCAGGCAAACCCATAGCTACATAATATCTGATATTACTTCATTTATTTTCCTTTGGCCGCCTTGTGGTCTAATCTGGGAGCTGCTTCACCTTATTGTTCCAAGCTTCGTGAAGCTTGAGAGGGGGGGGGGCACCTTGGGGGGAGGGGGGGGGTAGTGGGAGGGGTGACATCATTGATGCTGTGGAGGGGGAGGGGTTAGTGGGAGGGGGTGACATCATTGATGCTGTGGAGGGGGGAGGGGTTAGTGGGAGGGGGTGACATCATTGATGCTGTGGAGGGGGAGGGGTTAGTGGGAGGGGGTGACATCATTGATGCTGTGGAGGGGGAGGGGTTAGTGGGAGGGGGTGACATCATTGATGCTGGGGAGGGGTTAGTGGGAGGGGGTGACATCATTGATGCTGTGGAGGGGGAGGGGTTAGTGGGAGGGGTGACATCATTGTTGCTGGGGAGGGAGGGGGTGTGGGGGGTGACATCATTGATGCTGGGGAGGGGAGGGGGTGGGAGGGGTGACATCATTGATGCTGGGGAGGGAGGGGGTGTGTGTGTGGGGGGGGGGGTATAGTGAGTGGAACAGATTCTAAACCCCCCCTTCTCCACCCCCCCACCACCTATGTCACCATACAGTTTAGGGTTAAGATAAAATGTGTGTTGTTTTCCACAATTATTTTATTCATAAATTACACATTAAGACTAGAAGCTAAAATACTTCAGATGTGGAGCTCTTGTTGTGTGTGTGTGTGTGTGTGTGTGTGTGTGTGTGTGTGTGTGTGTGTGTGTGTGTCATTTTCCACCTTGGAAAGACATTTCAATTTGAACCAATTAAACATATTAATGTATATTAAATTCTATACTTAAATACTTTACAAATAACCTGTTATTTAGTTAAGCAAGATGCTCACAGAGTTTGTGAGAGAGAGAGAGAGAGAGAGAGAGAGAGAGAGAGAGAGAGAGAGAGAGAGAGAGAGAGAGACAGACAGAGAGAGAGAGAGAGAGACAGACAGAGAGAGAGCTTGTGTGAGAGAGAAACATCTTTTGAGAGAGAGAGAGATACATTATGAGAGCTAGTAAGGAAAAGAGAGAATGAGAGAAAGTGTGTAAGCGACAGACAGACAGACAGACAGACAGACAGACAGACAGACAGACAGACAGACAGACAGACAGACACAATACTGGCTGAAGACAGCCAGCATTGTCTGTCTGTTTGCAAGAAAACATTGAGAGATTGACAAGATATAATTAATATAACACTTCACTCTAAACATCTGCAGCAGGTGAGGACACATGTTTAAATATATGTAGCAGGTGTGGACACATGTTTAAATATATGTAGCAGGTGTGGACACATAGCTAAACATCTGCAGGAGGTGTAGACACATATCTAAATCCTATTTGCATACAGGATTTATATATTTGCAAATCCTATTTCTACATTCAAATTCTAATTCTAATTAGTATTTACATAATTGTTTGGGCGGACGACAAGGAAAACAGATTAAAGTTACTGCTAAACAGAAGCTCAGTCTAGTTAGACCTAACTACCCACTAGTTACTGCTAGTTAGGTCTAACTACCCACTAGTTGGTGCTAGTTAGGTCTAACTACCCACTAGTTGCTGCTAGTTAGGTCTAACTACCCACTAGTTGCTGCTAGTTAGGTCTAACTACCCACTAGTTGCTGCTAGTTAGGTCTAACTACCCACTAGTTGGTGCTAGTTAGGTCTAACTACCCACTAGTTGCTGCTAGTTAGGTCTAACTACCCACTAGTTGGTGCTAGTTAGGTCTAACTACCCACTAGTTACTGCTAGTTAGACCTAACTACCCACTAGTTACTGCTAGTTAGACCTAACTACCCACTAGTTACTGCTAGTTAGGTCTAACTGCCCACTAGTTGCTGCTAGTTAGGTCTAACTACCCACTAGTTGCTGCTAGTTAGGTCTAACTACCCACTAGTTGCTGCTAGTTAGGTTTAACTACCCACTAGTTGCTGCTAGTTAGGTCTAACTACGCACTAGTTGCTGCTAGTTAGGTCTAACTACCCACTAGTTGCTGCTAGTTAGGTTTAACTACCCACTAGTTGGTGGTAGTTAGGTCTAACTACCACCAGGTGCTGGTAGTTAGGTCTAACTACCCACTAGTTGGTGGTAGTTAGGTCTAACTACCACCAGGTGCTGGTAGTTAGGTCTAACTACCACTAGGTGCTAGTAGTTAGGTCTAACTACCACCAGGTGCTGCTAGTTAGGTCTAACTACCACCAGGTGCTGGTAGTTAGGTCTAACTACCCACTAGTTGCTGCTAGTTAGGTCTAACTACCCACTAGTTGCTGCTAGTTAGGTCTAACTATCACTAGGTAATGTCATTCAACGATGCGTTCATTTTGTCTTTATATTTTTCTACTGTATTTAAACGCTCTCGTAATATCTGTAAGACATGCACTTGAGTGGAAGTGTCTTGAGTGCGTCTCTAGCAGATTGAGCTTCTTGAGTGCAGGTGTGTGGGACTCGTGGCCATATCTACATCTCAGGTGTGTGTGGAAGAGGTTAAGTCAAGAGTATATCTGAAGTGGGAAAAGACAAAGTTCTCAACATGAGATCTTCAGTATAACACAGTTTGGTGTGTGGGCGTGGCAGTGGAGGGTCCTGGGGGGGGGGGAGGTGGTAGATTCAGGAAGCAGTTACGCAAGCACTTACGAACGTGTACATCTTTCCTCAATCTTTGTCGGCTTTGGTTACATTTCTTAAACAGTTTACAAGCATGATAAGTTCCCAATCAACTGTTGTTATTGTTATAAACAGCCTCCTGGTGCTTCGGAGCTCATTAACTGTTTAATAATTGTAAACAAAGCCGCCAAAGATTGAGAAAAAGATGTACAGGTTCGCAGGCGATGAGTCACAATAACGTGGCTAAAGTATGTTGACCAGACCACACACTAGAAGGTGAAGGGACGACGACGTTTCGGTCCGTCCTGGACCATTCACAAGTCGATTGTGAGAATGGTCATTCACAATCGACTTGAGAATGGTCCAGGACGGAACCGAAACGTCGTCGTCCCTTCACCTTCTAGTGTGTGGTCTGGTCAACAGGTACAAGTTCGTAAGTGCTTGCTTAACTGCTTCGTGAATCTAGTGCTCCGCTCAGATGAAGACATTCAGCCCCCGGGGGAGTGGACTAATCAACTATGGATACTACATATTTACACTCTGGAGACTCTGAACCTGCCCTGAGCGATAGACATCTCGCGGAAGGCCGTCGACTCCTCCCAGCTGGAGTCGAAGCTTCGTCCGTGGGGCGGTACAAGTGGAGGCTGCTCGTCCTCCTCAGTCTCCATCTCCCACTGGCTGGAGATGACCGCCCCGGAGGAGTCTCTGGTCTCCCACTGGGTCGGTGAAGAGGTCACACCTAGTCACCAGGCCTGCTCCAGGTTGACCTTGGTGGCGTGATTGTCTTCCGTGGCGGAGGCCTCTCTCTTCTTGGTGTCTGGGGCCAGTTGTCGGCGCCGGTGACAGTCCGTCACCGCCAGGATCACCACTCTGTCGGAACAACACAATTCATTTTAGTTTATCAACATGTGAGACAATTGTCGTCATGACCTTAACACAGGTCCGTCCTGGACCTGTTACGGACCTATCACGGACCTGTTACGGACCTGTCACGGACCTGACCCTTATGTGTCGACGAACCATCGTCACATAAGGGTCCAGGACGGACAGAAACGTCGTCACATAAGGGTCCAGGACGGACAGAAACGTCGTCACATAAGGGTCCAGGACGGACAGAAACGTCGTCACATAAGGGTCCAGGACGGACAGAAACGTCGTCACATAAGGGTCCAGGACGGACAGAAACGTCGTCACATAAGGGTCCAGGACGGACAGAAACGTCGTCACATAAGGGTCCAGGACGGACAGAAACGTCGTCACATAAGGGTCCAGGACGGACAGAAACGTCGTCACATAAGGGTCCAGGACGGACAGAAACGTCGTCACATAAGGGTCCAGGACGGACAGAAACGTCGTCACATAAGGGTCCAAGACGGACAGAAACGTCGTCACATAAGGGTCCAGGACGGACAGAAACGTCGTCACATAAGGGTCCAGGACGGACAGAAACGTCGTCACATAAGGGTCCAGGACGGACAGAAACGTCGTCACATAAGGGTCCAGGACGGACAGAAACGTCGTCACATAAGGGTCCAGGACGGACAGAAACGTCGTCACATAAGGGTCCAGGACGGACAGAAACGTCGTCACATAAGGGTCCAGGACGGACAGAAACGTCGTCACATAAGGGTCCAGGACGGACAGAAACGTCGTCACATAAGGGTCCAGGACGGACAGAAACGTCGTCACATAAGGGTCCAGGACGGACAGAAACGTCGTCACATAAGGGTCCAGGACGGACAGAAACGTCGTCACATAAGGGTCCTGGACGGACAGAAACGTCGTCACATAAGGGTCCAGGACGGACAGAAACGTCGTCACATAAGGGTCCAGGACGGACAGAAACGTCGTCACATAAGGGTCCAGGACGGACAGAAACGTCGTCACATAAGGGTCCAGGACGGACAGAAACGTCGTCACATAAGGGTCCAGGACGGACAGAAACGTCGTCACATAAGGGTCCAGGACGGACAGAAACGTCGTCACATAAGGGACCAGGATGGACAGAAACTATCCCAAACCAACATAAAATACGTCTGGGGTTAGGTTATTGGTGCATTATTGTGTAATATTATAAATTTATTTATTTATTTAATTATTTCTATACAAGAAGGTAAAATGGGTTTGTGAGAGTACATAGCATGATGTGTTTACATTCTTGTAAATCACTGAACATGACCAAGTGCCCAGTAAGTTCAAGATCATATAGGCTCACATTATATGACAAAAAGGGACTGAACCCATACTGAACTCAGCCTATGATAACTAAGCGTATACAACAATGCTTAGAGAGAGAGAGAGAGAGAGAGAGAGAGAGAGAGAGAGAGAGAGAGAGAGAGAGAGAGAGAGAGAGAGAGAGAGAGAGAGAGAGAGAGAGAGAGAGAGAGACAGAGAGAGACAGAGAGAGACAGAGAGAGACAGAGAGAGACAGAGAGAGAGAGACAGAGAGAGAGAACACCCTTGTGTCAGTGTTAAACATAATGGAGACATGATCAACCTCTCACTGAGAGATCATCAAGTATACTTGAGTCCCGGATCACAGTATACTCCGAGCAGAAGACATACTACTTCGTGTATATACTGCATAGCCTATCCTGCCGATATGATTTTAGTGAGGCATAAATGTTGGCGTGACGAGAGCGTTTTTAAGTTAGCGAGGGGAGCGCCGCCGCCCCAGGAGGGCCAGGAGGCTCCGGACATGGAGTCACATAATGGCTCCACACAACACCAACGTCGTATATAAATCCCAGCATTTGATCTCATACTTGCGTTACGTCAGGTTACCCCCATGGCTTAGGTTATCTTGGGTTAGGTGTGGTTAGGTTATCTTGGGTTAGGTGTGGTTAGGTTATCTTGGGTTAGGTGTGGTTAGGTTACCTAGGGGTTATCTAGGGACAACTTTCCTCAGGTGTTAAACTCTGCCAACTCGGGGCGGGAGAGGCCGCCGGGGTACTCTCGTTATCTGTAAAGTTACGCCTCAAAAAACTTCCGTTTTCTGTTACTGTGATCCGGACGTGGAACGTTTTCTCTTTTTAATTGGAAACTTGAGTAGTTATGTAGAGGTGCTCACCTACAAGTGCTTGTGAGTCGAGGACGTAGAGTACTATACTACAGGATTAGTATAGTAGTCACCTAAAGACACACCTGGCAAGCACCTGGTTGATGGGGTTCTGGGAGTTCTTCTACTGCCCAAGCCCGGCCCGAGGCCAGGCTTGACTTGTGAGAGTTTGGTCCACCAGGCTGTTGCTTGGAGCGGCCCGTAGGCCCACATACCCACCACAGCCCGGTTGGTCCGGCACTCCTTGAAGAAAACAATCTAGTTTCCTCTTGAAGATGTCCACGATTGTTCCGGCAATATTTCTTATGCTCGCTGGGAGGATGTTGAACAACCGTGGACCTCTGATGTTTATACAGTGTTCTCTGATTGTGCCTATGGCACCTCTGCTCTTCACTGGACCTTTGATGTTTATACAGTGTTCTCTGATTGTGCCTATGGCACCTCTGCTCTTCACTGGACCTCTGATGTTTATACAGTGTTCTCTGATTGTGCCTATGGCACCTCTGCTCTTCACTGGACCTCTGATGTTTATACAGTGTTCTCTGATTGTGTCTATGGCACCTCTCCTCTTCACTGGACCTCTGATGTTTATACAATGTTCTCTGATTGTGCCTATGGCACCTCTGCTCTTCACTGGACCTCTGATGTTTATACAGTGTTCTCTGATTGTGCCTATGACACCTCTGCTCTTCACTGGACCTCTGATGTTTATACAGTGTTCTCTGATTGTGCCTATGGCACCTCTCCTCTTCACTGGACCTCTGATGTTTATACAATGTTCTCTGATTGTGCCTATGGCACCTCTGCTCTTCACTGGTTCTATTCTGCATTTTCTTCCATATCGTTCACTCCAGTACGTTGTTATTTTACTGTGTAGATTAGGGACCTGGCCCTCCAGTATTTTCCATGTGTATATTATTTGGTATCTCTCTCGTCTCCTTTCTAGTGAGTACATTTGGAGAGCTTTGAGACGATCCCAATAATTTAGGTGCTTTATCGCGTCTATGCGTGCCGTATATGTTCTCTGTATTCCCTCTATTTCAGCAATCTCTCCTGCTCTGAAGGGGGAAGTGAGTACTGAGCAGTACTCAAGACGGGACTATACAACTGCTACACCAATATACAGGTTGGGTCTGGTTGGGATAGATTAGGTTAGGTTAGGTCAGCATGGGATAGATTATGTTAGGTTGCGTCAGCATGGGATAGATTATGTTAGGTTGCGTCAGCATGGGATAGATTATGTTAGGTTGGGTCAGGTTGGGATAGGTTATGTTAGGTTGGGTCTGGTTGGGATAGATTATGTTAGGTTGGGTCAGCATGGGATAGGTTATGTTAGGTTGGGTCAGCATGGGATAGATTATGTTAGGTTGGGTCAGCATGGGATAGGTTATGTTAGGTTGGGTCAGCATGGGATAGATTATGTTAGGTTGGGTCAGCATGGGCTAGATTATGTTAGGTTGGGTCAGCATGGGATAGGTTATGTTAGGTTGGGTCAGCATGGGATAGATTATGTTAGGTTGGGTCAGCATGGGATAGGTTATGTTAGGTTGGGTCAGCATGGGATAGGTTATGTTAGGTTGGGATAGGTTAGGTTTGGTTCGATTAGGTAGATACAAAAAATTTCAGGTTTCAGACTCAGCATCTGAACTTTGTTATGCATTGTTAAAACAGTTATAAACCGTAAAAACCGTTAAAAATCGTTAAAAACCGTTAAAAACCGTTAAAAACCGTTAAAATCGTTCAAACCGTTACAAAATTTAGACTGATCACTTTAGTTTCACATCTAATAGATTAGATATTAGACTTTGTCTTTCTGCATAGCCAACTAAAGGTAATATTCAACTATACAAACGGATGAAAGGCTATTTCAAAGTGAATATTATAAGTAATCAACATATCAACCCAAAATAGAACACTATACCAATGGATAACGAATTAGGTAAAGGTTTAAAGTCAACCCAAAACTACCCGTGGGTCACATGATGGACGAGGAACCGCTGGGTTGTGTCCAGCGCAGGTTCCGAAAGGAGCCGGTCGGCCGAGCGGACAGCACGCTGGACTTATGATCCTGTGGTCCCGGGTTCGATCCCGGGCGCCGGCGAGAAACAATGGGCAGTGCTTCTTTCACCCTATGCCCCTGTTACCTAGCAGTAAAATAGGTACCTGGGTGTTAAGTCAGCTGTCACGGGCTGCTTCCTGGGGCTGGAGGATCGGGCCGCGGGGACACTAAAGCCCCAAATCATCTCAAGATAACCTCAAGATAACCTCAAGATAGGTGCGAGTCATGCCGTATTAAACCCCACAACTCTGCCCAAGGTTGGGGGATTTACAATGTGTTCCCGCCAAACACACCGAAACTACGACGTTGGTACAACGTTCGAACAAGTTTTAACACCACCTAACCAGTTATAACAACCAATATATCAAGTTGTAACAACGTTCCAATACGTCATAAACACATTAAGCCAAGATGTAACAACTTTATTACAAGTTGTTACAAGCGGAAAATAGAGACAGTTTCGGTTTGTGTTTCCAGGGTAGTGGGAGCTGTCAGGAAGCCGGCGTCTTAGACCCACCGCTGACATCCTGCGTGAGGGGCAAGGTCCTCTAAAGGTACTTCACAGATGTCAACAACAGCTGGGGTGATGGGGGGAGTAAAGAGGACGGAGAGGCATAGGTGAAGGGAAGTTTAGAAGTGGGAAGTACAGTGAGAAGTATGAAAGCAGGCGGCGGGCTGTCCGCCTTGCTGACACTCCAAAAAATAAAGGCAGACACAGGCAGGCGGTTGATTGAGAGTCGAGAGACGCGACAATTGAGCCAGAGCTCAACCCCCGCAAGCACAACTAGGTGAGCACAACCAGGTGTATACACTCACACACACACACAGTCACACACACACTCACACACTCACACACACACACACACTCACACACTCACACATTCACACACTCACACACACACACTCACACACTCACACACTCACTCACACACTCACACACACACTCACACACTCACACACACACTCACACACTCACACACACACTAACACACACACTCACACGCTCACATACAGTGAGGTAAGTGTGAGGTGTAGAATCATCAGGGAAGGTGAGAGGGATGATGCTGCATGATCAGAGTTAGAGAACTCATCAACTTCACACACTTAGAGGAGAGAAAGAGAGGGTATTGACCACTACATAGAAGATACTGGCGGGAATAGAGTGGATATAGAAGGCAGAGGAGGTGAGGTTGTTGTTGTTGCTGTTGTTGTTCTAGAGTTAGTTACTGGGAACTAAAAGTGTCCAAGTAGCACGGGCTATGGTGATCCCGTAACAGAGTTGGGTTCTTAACATTAACCTTGTTACTGTGATCAAAGTGTTATATGAAGGAAGAGTTTCCTTCTTCAAGACAGGATATTGGTGCCCAATGTTCACTAGTGTGACCCGTTACTTCTTCACCCAGTGTGGTCGCTGTGAGGGGAAGTGAGGGGAGAGGAGGGGAAGGAAGCGTAGGAGGAAGGGCAATTCTGCGGTTTCCTTATTTGCGGTTTTCAGCGGAAATTCGCAAACTTGAGTCCGGGATGGAGGGGAGGAGGGGGGGGGGGGGGGGGAGGGGGCAGGAGGGAGAGAGATACAGTATGCGGAGGTGGGCAGAATACTGGGACTCATGATCAATAGAACAGGGATTAAAATTCACGTAAGGAACCGACTAAACAAAGCCAAAGCAGCATTAGGAAAACTGAGAAGATTCCGAAGCCTCAGTACTAACATTCAAATCCACCTATATAAGGCTCTAGTTCGGCCGCATCTAGAGTATCCCCCAGTACCACTACACACCATATGCATCTAGAATATCCCCCAGTACCACTACACACCATAAAGAAAACTAACATGCAGAAACTGCAAGCAGTACAAAATAAGGCGCTAAGGAGAGCAGCAAAACACCGTCCACCATATGATCAGACAATCCAGGAGCTCCATGAACTCCTGAACATACAGCCACTAAACATCAGACTGCAGCACCAAGCCATCAGGGTGTGGAACACCATCGAAAAGTTAGAGGACCCAATGTTTGAAAGATTGCTCCAAGATGAGACGCCCCGCTCCCACAGCTGGTGGCCCAAGATGAGACGCCCCACTCCCACAGCTGGTGGCCCAAGATAAGACGCCTCACTCCCACAGCTGGTGGCCCAAGATGAGACGCCCCGCTCCCACAGCTGGTGGCCCAAGATGAGACGCCCCGCTCCCTCAGCTGGTGGTCCAAGATGAGACGCCCCACTCCCACAGCTGGTGGCCCAAGATGAGACGCCCCACTCCCACAGCTGGTGGCCCAAGATGAGACGCCCCACTCCCACAGCTGGTGGCCCAAGATAAGACGCCTCACTCCCACAGCTGGTGGCCCAAGATGAGACGCCTCACTCCCACAGCTGGTGGTCCAAGATGAGACGCCCCACTCCCACAGCTGGTGGCCCAAGATGAGACGCCCCACTCCCACAGCTGGTGGCCCAAGATGAGACGCCCCACTCCCACAGCTGGTGGCCCAAGATGAGACGCCCCGCTCCCACAGCTGGTGGCCCAAGATAAGACGCCTCACTCCCACAGCTGGTGGCCCAAGATGAGACGCCTCACTCCCACAGCTGGTGGTCCAAGATGAGACGCCCCGCTCCCACAGTTGGTGGCCCAAGATGAGACGCCCCGCTCCCACAGCTGGTGGTCCAAGATGAGACACTAAGTTATATATATGAGTAGCTCTCTGCCGGGATGAGTCAACTCAGCCCAGGTAATGAGTCCGGTCACTAGCAATGATGTAACTCCCAGGGAGGTCACACCCAGGTGACCTCTGACCTCCTACAGAGTCGTTGAAGTGAGGTCGAGTTTTTTTGTTGGTTTGTAGACATGTTTTATGGAACATTCCTTTGTTAAGGCCCAAGGGGGCCTAAGGGTCAGTTTCCTGACCCCAAGGGTAGCCTTCCATCTTATGCCCCCCCCCCTCTGTCTGTCTGTCTGTCTGTCTGTCTGTCTGTCTGTCTGTCTGTCTGGCGTTGACGGACCAGCCAGGCGTTGACGGACCAGTCTGGCGTTGACGGACCAGCCAGGCGTTGACGGACCAGTCTGGCGTTGACGGACCAGCCAGGCGTTGACGGACCAGTCTGGCGTTGACGGACCAGCCAGGCGTTGACGGACCAGTCTGGCGTTGACGGACCAGCCAGGCGTTGACGGACCAGCCAGGCGTTGACGGACCAGCCAGGCGTTGACGGACCAGTCTGGCGTTGACGGACCAGCCAGGCGTTGACGGACCAGCCAGGCGTTGACGGACCAGCCTGGCGTTGACGGACCAGCTAGGCGTTGACGGACCAGCTAGGCGTTGACGGACCAGCCAGGCGTTGACGGACCAGCTAGGCGTTGACGGACCAGCCAGGCGTTGACGGACCAGTCTGGCGTTGACGGACCAGCCTGGCGTTGACGGACCAGCCTGGCGTTGACGGACCAGCTAGGCGTTGATGGACCAGCCAGGCGTTGACGGACCAGCCAGGCGTTGACGGACCAGCCAGGCGTTGACGGACCAGCCAGGCGTTGACGGACCAGGCAGGCGTTGACGGACGAGGCAGGCGTTGACGGACCAGGCAGGCGTTGACGGACCAGGCAGGCGTTGACGGACCAGGCAGGCGTTGACGGACCAGCCTGGCGTTGACGGACCAGGCAGGCGTTGACGGACCAGCCTGGCGTTGACGGACCAGCTAGGCGTTGACGGACCAGCCTGGGGTTGACGGACCAGCTAGGCGTTGACGGACCAGCCAGGCGTTGACGGACCAGCTAGGCGTTGACGGACCAGCTAGGCGTTGACGGACCAGCCTGGCGTTGACGGACCAGCTAGGCGTTGACGGACCAGCTAGGCGTTGACGGACCAGCCTGGGGTTGACGGACCAGCTAGGCGTTGACGGACCAGCCAGGCGTTGACGGACCAGCTAGGCGTTGACGGACCAGCTAGGCGTTGACGGACCAGCCTGGCGTTGACGGATCAGCTAGGCGTTGACGGACCAGCCAGGCGTTGACGGACCAGCCAGGCGTTCACGGACCAGCTAGGCGTTGACGGACCAGCCTGGGGTTGACGGACCAGCTAGGCGTTGACGGACCAGCCAGGCGTTGACGGACCAGCTAGGCGTTGACGGACCAGCTAGGCGTTGACGGACCAGCCTGGCGTTGACGGACCAGCTAGGCGTTGACGGACCAGTCTGGCGTTGACGGACCAGTCTGGCGTTGACGGACCAGCCAGGCGTTGAGGGACCACCCAGGCCTTGACGGACCAGCATAATTTCGATTTAATAAAATCTGGTTCAATTCACATCTGTGTGTGTCACTGGGTTTCCCGCCAATGTCATTTGTCGTGTGCCACCACGGACGGTGAACCTCCCAAATTCTCCAGTCGTAAATTGTTTTAAAGTAACTATCAGTAGGTGATTACCCCAACAGAAGAATCCTCTGGGTTATCAGTGGTCCCTGTCCCATTGCTGAATGTGTGTAAAGCTCTCATGTTGACAGGATGGTGGCAGCATTAGTAATAAGTTTATCTGTCTCCAAATTATCCTCCTACTCCTGTGGATCTGGGGCCAGATTCACGAAAGGACTTACGCAAACACTTACGAACGTGTACATCTTTCCTCACTCTTTGACGGCTTTGGTTACATTTATTAAACAGTTAATGAGCTCCGAAGCACCAGGAGGCTGTTTATAACAATAACAACAGTTGATTGGCAAGTTTTCATGCTTGTAAACTGTTTAAGAAATGTAACCAAAGTCATCAAAGATTGAGGAAAGATGTACACGTTCATAAGTACTTGCGTAAGTGCTTTCGTGAATCTGGCCCCTGATCCTCTATTTTCTATTCACGCTTTACTAGTCTCCCCTCGACCTCCCTCAACCTTCCCCGTTTTCTATCCCTTCCCCGCTCCTCACTCCTCAGTAAGAAGTAGACAATCGCATCTTGTTTCTCCTTTGACTTGGCCTTAAGCAAGTCCTTGACGGCACCATTGGTTCAGAGAGATCACAAGTACCAGGTCACCCTCAACTGTCAATATTGGTCAGACGGGTTAAGGAAACAGACAGGTTTACAGTCTCCGTGGTGTAGTGGTAAGACACGCGCCTGGCGTTCCGCGAGCGCTATGTCATGGGTTCGTATCCTGGCCGGGGAGGACTTACTGGGCGCAATTCCTTAACTGTAGCCTCTGTTTAACGCAACAGTAAAATGTGTACTTGGTTGTAACAACGATTCTTCGCGGCGGGGATCGTATTCCAGGGACCTGCCCGAAACGCTACGCGTACTAGTGGCTCTACAACAATGTAACAACTCTTGTATATATCTCAAAAAAAAAAAAAATCCTGGGCCGTGTGGTTGGGTGGAACTGGTGGTACAGAATGACGTGATCTCCTCAGCCACTTGAAGACATGGGGCTCCTGTCTTTGTGTAGCCAATCAGATGGCGGCTTACTTAAGTGCCCAATCACAAGGGCAGCTTGGTTAGAGAAGAGTAAATCTGTCTCCTGAAGCCCACATAAAAAGAATAACATCAGCGGCGTATGCGAGGCTGGCTAACATCAGAACAGCCTTCAGGAACCTGTGTAAGGAATTATTCAGAATCTTGTACACCACATATGTAAGACCAATCCTGGAGTATGCGGCCCCAGCATGGAGCCCGTACCTTGTCAAGCACAAGACAAAGCTGGAAAAAGTTCAGAGGTATGCCTCTAGGCTAGTCCCAGAACTAAGAGCCATGAGTTACGAAGAAAGGGTGCGGGAAATGCACCTTACGACACTGGAAGACAGAAGAGTAAGGGGGGACATGATCACTACCTATAAAATTCTCAGGAGGAATTGACAGGGCAAATAAAGACAAATTGTTTAACACTGGTGGTACGCGAACAAGGGGACACAGGTGGAAATTGAGTACCCACATGAGCCACAGGGACGTTAGAAAAAACTTTTTCAGTATGAGAGTAGTTAACAGGTGGAATGCATTAGGCAGTGATGTGGTGGAGGCTGACTCCATACACAGTTTCAAGTGTAGATATGATAGAGCCCAGTAGGCTCAGGAATCTGTACACCAGTTGATTGACAGTTGAGAGGCAGGACCAAAGAGCCAGAGCTCAACCTCCGCAAGCACAACTAAGCGAGTACTTGCTCCAGCTGTGAGTGTGCACACACACCCAGATGACAAGCCTCTGTCTCTCGTAGAGTCGTTCAGTAAGGACTCACAACGCAGCCCGTCCTCCACAAATGGGGAGGTAAATGTAACAGCCCCATAAGTGCAATTATGTACTATGTATGACAGTCAGGAAATGTACTTATTACACTTGGTATTAAAATGTACTGTCAGTTCGGAGCATGGGTTGCCACTCCGGGTATCGTGGTTGCCCTATCTTGAGGTTATCTTGAGATGATTTCGGGGCTTTAGTGTTCCCGCGGCCCGGTCCTCGACCAGGCCTCCACCCCCAGGAAGCAGCCCGTGACAGCTGACTAACACCCAGGTACCTATTTTACTGCTACGTAACAGGGGCATAGGGTGAAAGAAACTCTGCCCATTGCTTCTCGCTGGCGCCCGGGATCGAACCCGGGACCACAGGATCACAATCCAGCTTGCTGTCCGCTCCGCCGACCGGCTCCCAACCTGGCCACCTCACCAGCCTGTAGACGATACCCAGTACGATAATACCCACAAGGAGAGTTGTGTAGTGGTCTTGCACACGTGAATGCACACACACCACACGTGCATTTGAGTGCACAGCAGGCAACCAGTCCCCTCCATTGCTCAACTAGTGCACAACACACGCACGTTTCAAGTCAGTGTGAATTGCACAACTCTCCCAGCGGATTTACAAGTGGAATGTCGTGTGTGACAAACTTGATTGAATTTTTATGACAAGATCACAAACATTAGACAGGAAAGGGAAGGCTGGGTAGACTGTCTTTTTCTAAACTGTCAACAATCATTTGACAGTGTTCCCCCACGAAACACTGTAGTACAGGATGGAGAAGCAGGCTGGGATATCTACCTACACTGGGACTGGGTACCTAAAAAGTACCTAAAGTACCTAAAAGTACCTGGAGTACCTAACAGACAGAAGACAAAGACCCACAGTCACAGGGGAGGTTTGTTCAAGCTGGAAAACGTTAACAAGTGGGGTCCCACAAGGGCTAACAAGTGGGGTCCCACAAGGGCTAACAAGTGGGGTCCCGCAAGGGCTAACAAGTGGGGTCCCACAAGGGCTAACAAGTGGGGTCCCACAAGGGCTAACAAGTGGGGTCCCGCAAGGGCTAACAAGCGGGGTCCCACAAGGGCTAACAAGTGGGGTCCCACAAGGGCTAACAAGTGGGGTCCCACAAGGGCTAACAAGTGGGGTCCCACAAGGGCTAACAAGTGGGGTCCCACAAGGGCTAACAAGTGGGGTCCCGCAAGGGCTAACAAGTGGGGTCCCACAAGGGCTAACAAGTGGGGTCCCACAAGGGCTAACAAGTGGGGTCCCGCAAGGGGGAGCCGGTCGGCCGAGCGGACAGCACGCGGGACTTGTGATCCTGTGGTCCTGGGTTCGATCCCGGGCGCCGGCGAGAAACAATGGCCAGAGTTTCTTTCACCCTATGCCCCCTGTTACCTAGCAGTAAAATAGGTACCTGGGTGTTAGTCAGCTGTCACGGGCTGCTTCCTGGGGGTGGAGGCCTGGTCGAGGACCGGGCCGCGGGGACACTAAAAAGCCCCCAAATCATCTCAAGATAACCTCAAGATAACCAAAAGGCTCTGTCCTGGGACCACTGCGAGGTCAAGGACCTGCCCGCGGGAGTGAGCTCAGACTTGTCAATGTTGACGGATGATGCAAAGCTGATGAGCAACGGGAAAACAGAGGATGACAACAGGAGGACCAGGACAACAACAGGAGGACCAGGACAACAACAGGAGGACCAGGACAACAACAACAGGACAACAACAGGAGGACCAGGACAACAACAGGAGGACCAGGACAACAACAGGAGGACCAGGACAACAACAGGAGGACCAGGACAACAACAGGAGGACCAGGACAACAACAGGAGGACCAGGACAACAACAACAGGACAACAACAGGAGGACCAGGACAACAACAAGAGGACCAGGACAACAACAGGAGGACCAGGACAACAACAGGAGGACCAGGACAACAACAGGAGGACCTGGACAACAACAGGAGGGCCAGGACAACAACAGGAGGACCAGGACAACAACAGCAGGACAACAGGACAACAACAGGAGGACCAGGACAACAACAGGAGGACCAGGACAACAACAGGAGGACCAGGACAACAACAGGAGGACCAGGACAACAACAGGAGGACCAGGACAACAACAGGACAACAACAGGAGGACCAGGACAACAACAGGAGGACCAGGACAACAACAGCAGGACAACAGGACAACAACAGGAGGACCAGGACAACAACAGCAGGACAACAGGACAACAACAGGAGGACCAGGACAACAACAGGAGGACCAGGACAACAACAGCAGGACAACAGGACAACAACAGGAGGACCAGGACAACAACAGCAGGACAACAGGACAACAACAGGAGGACCAGGACAACAACAGGAGGACCAGGACAACAACAGGAGGACCAGGACAACAACAGCAGGACAACAGGACAACAACAGGAGGACCAGGACAACAACAGCAGGACAACAGGACAACAACAGGAGGACCAGGACAACAACAGCAGGACAACAGGACAACAACAGGAGGACCAGGACAACAGCAGGACAACAGGACAACAACAGGAGGACCAGGACAACAACAGGAGGACCTGGACAACAACAGGAGGACCAGGACAACAACAGGAGGACCAGGACAACAACAGGAGGACCAGGACAACAACAGGACAACAACAGGAGGACCAGGACAACAGCAGGACAACAGGACAACAACAGCAGGACAACAGGACAACAACAGGAGGACCTGGACAACAACAGGAGGACCAGGACAACAACAGGAGGACCAGGACAACAACAGGAGGACCAGGACAACAACAGGACAACAACAGGAGGACCAGGACAACAACAGCAGGACAACAGGACAACAACAGGAGGACCAGGACAACAACAGGAGGACCAGGACAACAACAGCAGGACAACAGGACAACAACAGGAGGACCAGGACAACAACAGCAGGACAACAGGACAACAACAGGAGGACCAGGACAACAACAGGAGGACCAGGACAACAACAGGAGGACCAGGACAACAACAGGAGGACCAGGACAACAACAGGACAACAACAGCAGGACAACAGGACAACAACAGGAGGACCAGGACAACAACAGGAGGGCCAGGACAACAACAGGAGGACCAGGACAACAACAGGAGGACCAGGACAACAACAGGACAACAACAGGAGGACCAGGACAACAACAGGAGGACCAGGACAACAACAGCAGGACAACAGGACAACAACAGGAGGACCAGGACAACAACAGCAGGACAACAGGACAACAACAGGAGGACCAGGACAACAACAGCAGGACAACAGGACAACAACAGGAGGACCAGGACAACAGCAGGACAACAGGACAACAACAGGAGGACCAGGACAACAACAGGAGGACCTGGACAACAACAGGAGGACCAGGACAACAACAGGACAACAGGACAACAACAGGAGGACCTGGACAACAACAGGAGGACCTGGACAACAACAGGAGGACCTGGACAACAACAGGAGGACCAGGACAACAACAGGAGGACCTGGACAACAACAGGAGGACCAGGACAACAACAGGAGGACCAGGACAACAACAGGAGGACCAGGACAACAACAGGAGGACCAGGACAACAACAGGAGGACCAGGACAACAACAGGAGGACCTGGACAACAACAGGAGGACCAGGACAACAACAGGAGGACCAGGACAACAACAGGAGGACCAGGACAACAACAGGAGGACCAGGACAACAACAGGAGGACCAGGACAACAACAGGAGGACCAGGACAACAACAGGAGGACCAGGACAACAGCAGGACAACAGGACAACAACAGGAGGCCCAGGACAACAACAGGAGGACCAGGACAACAACAGGACAACAACAGGAGGACCAGGACAACAACAGGAGGACCTGGACAACAACAGGAGGACCAGGACAACAGCAGGACAACAGGACAACAACAGGAGGCCCAGGACAACAACAGGAGGACCAGGACAACAACAGGACAACAACAGGAGGACCAGGACAACAACAGGAGGACCAGGACAACAACAGGAGGACCAGGACAACAACAGGAGGACCAGGACAACAACAGGAGGACCAGGACAACAACAGGAGGACCAGGACAACAACAGGAGGACCAGGACAACAACAGGAGGACCAGGACAACAACAGGAGGACCAGGACAACAACAGGAGGACCAGGACAACAACAACAGGACAACAGGACAACAACAGGAGGCCCAGGACAACAACAGGAGGACCAGGACAACAACAGGAGGACCAGGACAACAACAGGAGGACCAGGACAACAGCAGGACAACAGGACAACAACAGGAGGCCCAGGACAACAACAGGACAACAACAGGAGGACCAGGACAACAACAGGAGGACCAGGACAACAACAGGAGGACCAGGACAACAACAACAGGACAACAGGACAACAACAGGAGGCCCAGGACAACAACAGGAGGACCAGGACA